>NC_137815.1:21347461-21614961 GCF_963921795.1 Nannobrachium achirus
ACAGATATTCAAAGCCATTCTAAAAATCTAATCTAAGACAAACAAACATTTTCTTTTTAATTTCTACCTTTATGTGACTGTACAGTATATAGGCTACTGTACATTATTATATGGAAACATACTCCAGGGCAGGGATTCGCAAACTTTTTTAAATTTGAAGGACCCCCAGTTTGATATGGATTTGCCAGATTTGATATGATTGTCTGGGACCTACTGTATACACTGTATACACCCTACTGCACACTATATAATCCTCAGTGTAATTGCAACTTTTGAGAGTTCCATTTGGTTCCTATCCATCATCAATCATTTAACAAGGGACCCCCTGCATGGAACTCCCTCAAGGACCCCAGACCCCGCTTTGAGAACCGCTGCTGTAAAGGGTTCTGCCCTTGACTGATGATGTTGTGAATGTGAATATATCCAGAACAGTGTGTTTAGTTTAGTGAGGTGTGAAAGTGAGTTGAGCTTTAAATGGGTCACTTACAGTTATACAGTACCTTAAACTACAGTAGTTTAAGGCAGTGGTTCTCAACCTGTGGGTTGGGACTCCCAGGGGGTCCCCAAATGATGTTGGGGGTCCCCAGATGATTAATTAACTTAATGTGCAACATTGTTTTCTTACTCAACAGTAAACAAACCAACATACAGTATAAGTGTAGAGGGCATCTGCACATTTCTAAAGTGACAATTTAAGGACTTTAATACCTCCAAAATTGCAAATATTAGAGGCAGAAATTGTGTTGCTAGGCGTTGTGAGCATGTAGATCTGCTATTTTCACAATAGAAACGTGTTATACAAAATGTAATGCCTCAACTCTTAGTGCTTGTTAGGGTGGGGGGGTCCCCAGTTAACATATGATTATTTTGTGGGTCGCGGACTGAAAAGGTTGAGAACCTTTGCCTTAAAACTACAGTGTGATTTTATTTTTGTTTTAATGACATCTTAAATAGCGCTATATTCTCATAGTAACCATTGCAATTGTTTCATTGCATTGTTACAGTTAACTTAACAGGGGTCTCCCTGTCTCTTCCGCTCGTTAGTATACAGATCATTGCTGCCATCATCTGCTCTCAAACGTGTTGTAAACTTTATATCCTCTTTACTGTAGCGTATACTGTACTCAGATGCACTCAAGATGAATGATCTGTGTCTTTTTCTAGGAAAGTAGTCTGTGTAAATCACTGATTGTTACCTTAATTTCAAGGACCCCCCCGTCATTTTTGATAATCTCAGGGACCCCAAACTATACTGTACAACGTTAATTTAACTCTGACAGTGATGTACACATTGAATCAGGTTAATTTCTCTACGCACTCTAGAGTTACAGACCCATAGCGGTCCATTTTGGACCCCTCAGCGCTCCCCGCTCCCCACGCTGAGAGGCAGCGTGTTGTAAATATGGTGTCAGCTCCATTGTGTGGTTTAGAGAGTGCCGTATGATGATGCTAGTGTCAGCATAGTCTGAATGTTCTCAATGGGTTTCTGGGTTATTACTACCACTGTATCTTCCCCCACCACCCCACCCCACCCCACCCCCACATGCTGTTTCCTTTATACTACTAAGAAGGAAGGGAGGGGATTTGAACCTGCCCCTTCAGTTTTATATCAAACTGTTATAGCTCCAGGGGGAAAAAAAAGAGGATTGGAAAATGTTACTGCAACAATATCCGGTGTAGCCTCGTTATATTTTACTTTGTTTATTGTAGTCGGCTGCCTATACGGATGGCACTGTGACAGCACACTGACTCGAATCAATTTACAATTTACGTTCTAGGAATTTAGCAGACGCTCTTAAGCAGACTTACAATAAGCAAGGCAATCAAACACGCGCATCAAATGCAGAGAGACCGCGTAGTGCCTCAGTAACTACTACGATCACACAGGTAATCAAACCCTGAACAAGACTGCATTGCAATTAATGTAGACTGTTGATTTAGATCAGAGTCAGGTTTTATTTGTCACGGCAGAGGTGTACATGGGTAAAGGTTTTTTTGTTTAACGCGCACACTCCATCATTTTGATGAAGAGAAAGGATAGAGGTAGAGTGAGAGCAGAAGGGAAAGCGATAGTTAGCAGGATAGAACAAATAAAGATATGTGGAGATGTGATAGCAGGTGTGTACATGATGTTTAGAACATTGGCATTTGATCATTATGCAGATTTGTCATGTTATTTCATGTGCATTGTATTTAGCATCATATGCAGGTGTGTGTGTATATGTTGTTTTACAAACATTAGCATCATATGCAAGTTTGTAGGCTACATGTTATTTTATGGGCATGCTATTTAGAAACATTATCATTAAAGCAGGTGTGTACACATTATTATGTGTGTACTACTATTTATAAACATTAGCATCATATGCAGGTGTGCACATGTTGTTTACTACACATTAGCATGCAGGTGTGTAGGCCTACTTGTTGTTTTAGAAACATTAGACATCATATGCAGCTGTGTACATAAGGCGCTGCCATGAGGCTAAAGAAGTAGCAGCTGTTACAGCGATTCTTCTTGATTCTTAAAGTGCTGTTTCAAAGACCAGTTTGTGATGGAGATTGGTGTGACATTATACGTTTGTAAATGAAAGTGTTTATTGAGCCTTAGATGAAAGTAAATAGAGATTGGACTGTCCTTCTTTACATGGATTGTGGAGAATTGTAATCCAGTGAGTGATGTTGCTAAATCTTGGAGTGGGAGGACTATTAGGAGCATGGCAGCAGCCTGCTTCTATGAAAAAATCACACCCGTGTGAAGTGGAGCTGTGTGTGTGTGTGTGTGTGTGTGTGTGTGTGTGTGTGTGTGTGTGTGTGTGTGTGTGTGTGTGTGTGTGTGTGTGTGTGTGTGTGTGTGTGTGTGTGTGTGTGTGTGTGTGTGTGTGTGTGTGTGTGTGTGTGTGTGTGTGTGTGGATCATGTGTACCGATTTTTGTGACATTTGAAGAAAATATGTAGGAAAAGGAGCAAAAAGTGTGTTTTGGAGAAAATTCAAGATGGCGGAAAATCTATCCTGGCGCAAATGGGCGTGGCCTATATGGGGAGATGCGTCTTGACCCAAGGAATCCAGGGAAAAAAGAATTTTAATTTTCCGATCTACGGTTCAAGAGTTACGGGGCAAAACGTAAAGTGGGCCGTTATAGCGCCACCATGAGGCCGAGTGATGTAATTATTTTTCGATTCATTCTTAAAATCATTATGAATCTCCTCTCCGAGGTTTGAAACTGTAGCTCCTATGGTTTACGAGAGAAAAATACTTGAAAGTGATTTCTTGCATTGTCCCATTATAAGTCAATGGGGACAATTAAGCGTTGTTTTTTGCCGATTACGTCGGCATGGTAAGGCGGATCGGAACGAAAGGTAATAGAACACCATTCCCGGCCGAGCCGCACATTTTGATGTATATATTGCGCGAGTGGCGTAAATGGTGCGGCACTAGTTACGCGCCGAAGTCAGGCTACATACACACACACAGACAGACACACAGACAGACACACAGACAGACCCACACAGCCACGTATAGGGAGCTGCACACAGCTCCAAAAAGGAGGGAAAATAAAAGGAAATGATTTAAAGTTTTAGGTAAATTTAGGGTAGCATTTCTTTAGAGAAGACCACCGGTTCTCAACAGGGTTCCGGTGACCCTCCAGGGGGTCCACAGCTAAATGATTCATAGTTAGGAACTAAATGGACCCTGTGGGTCTGTAACTCTTGAGTGTATACTATCTATATACTAGATACTATATACTATATCCCTATATTAAAGGGATATATCTCTTTAAAACACAACTGGAGTCATTGTAACGGCCACTCTGGCTTTTGTGTGCACTCCAAACAGTTTTTAAGTTGCTGGAGTCAATGTTTAGATATTTGATATTCATTTCATCAGACACGCCCCCCCCTCCTATTTTTACCCATTGTAACTTCAGTCTCACTCTAACCACGTTGGACCCATTGAAAACACGGTTTGAAGCTTAATGTGTTTATAATAGGAGGATGGGGTGAAATGTGATAACATGTATTTCAAATATCAAAATATTGAATCAAACAACTTTAAAGCTGTCCCAAGTGAATGCAAAAATGAGCCCGGAAGTCTTTTAAAAGTGAAATACTCCTTTAACACTGAGGACTTTACAGTGTAGATTAGGGTAAATCATAATCAAAAGGGGGTCTGTGGCTTGTTAATTTGTATAAAACTGTGCGTCCTTGAAAAGAAAAGGGGTGCTAATCAGTGCCTCATAAACTGATGAGTAGACAGCAGAGTGCAGTAGTTTGTGTCGGTCCTGCCGCGGCGAGCGTTTGGGGGGAAAGGGAATTCCCTCGGCTGGTCCTTTCATTAGCGTCATTGTCCTCTACAAGTAAGACAGCATAATAGTAGCTCATGTTTCCGTTGCATTGTAACGGTGTCATTGCAGTGTGAACACGCCGCGTCGCAGGCATGGCCCTGGTGTGTGATTAACCATGACCCCCCCCCCCCCACCCCCCCCATCGTCCAGCACACAGTCACACAGTTTGTGTTCAAAATCATTACGTCATGCAGCTCTCCCAGTCCCACCACACGTTGCAGAGCTGCACCAAATCAAACCCATTGTTTACCTTACCTTATGCTCTCATTTCCAGTGGTGGAAATGGTACTCAAGTGTTTTATTCAAGTAAAAAGTGTCGATACTGCAATGTAGAAATACTAGTCTGTTAGGGTGCCCTCACACCAAAATACCTATGAGAGTGGAATCTGCGTTCCGCCAATGCATTTCAATGAGAAGGGAGCGTTTCTTTTGCAGAAATCCTCTGCTGGCATGAAACCGCTTCACTCTCATTGGAATGCATTGGCGGAACGCGGATTCCACTCTCATAGGTACTTTGGTGTGAGGGCACCCTTACAAGTAAAAAGTACAAAAGTATTAGTATCAAAATGTACTTACAAGTGCCAAAAGTAGAAAGTACTCAGTATGCAGAACGTCCCATTTCACAAGTTTTCAAATTTGTAAAATGTATATTAAACTTTTGAAAATAGCAGATCTACAAGCTCACAATGCGTTGGATTGCAACACATTGTGAGCTTGTAGATCGGCTATTTTCTTCAAATTGATGAAATGTATATAGGGCTAAAGTGGTTACTATATGTAATAATAATCAAAACCTACAAAGTAACCTGTAACTCCAAATAATTGTAGTGGAATAAAAGTACAATATTTGCCTCTGAGATATAGTCGAGTAGAAGTAAAAAAGTATTGCAAATTGGAAAAACAAACTAAAGAACAAATACCCAAAAATTCTACTCAAGTAAAAGTACTAAATTACTTTCCTCCACTGCTCATTTTTATATTGAGTCGGGATACACAACATTTTCCAATGGGAGCCCGAGAGAGAGAACCCCACAAAGATAATTTATCAGCTTCAGTTTGTTCCAGTTCCAATTTTCTCTGCTCATTTGTTTTGTTTCATCACTTCTGATTTCACTTGTTTATCCAAAATATTACTTAAAGGACAACTTCACCACTTTTCAACCTATCTTCATATAATTGGTCCTGAAGTCGTCCTTTAAGCACAGTGCCTGAGTAAATATACTTAGTTAGTATCTATCCATCAATGCATAGTTGTCATACATCATGTGGCACCACGTTATATTTGCTGATAGAGAGATGTTGCGTGGGAGGCTGGGAGCTACACTGTGTAAACCTGTACAAACTATAAATCCATATACTGTATAAGTCATATACTGTAAAGCTGTATAAATATATTAACTATAAAATCAACCCATATAGTATAAGCTATCGTAAACCTGTATATATTCGAATATATAAACTATAAAGCCATAGACTATAAGCCAGTGGTTCCATTAGATGTTTGCCCGGGACATAAGCTCGCCACAATAGCAGATCTACAAGCGTACACTGTGTCACTTTGCATCACATTGTAAGCTTGTAGATCGGCTGTTTTCTCTACTGCTTAAACTTGTGTTTTCTTATTATGGATTTTAATTTATTCATGAAATCATTTTGAAAAATCATAGATTTGGGGGATTTTGTATTCATTTTTATTCATCTTTCATTCATTAATCTTGTAGAAGGAGAGATGCTCCGCAACTTGACCATACATTTTATAGGCCTGCAACTATCCAATCTTTTCTAAACGATTATTCTCCATTACCTTTTCGATTTATAAAATAATAAAATGTATTAAAAATAGAGAAACCAACTATTTTATACTTTGCCACACAATGGTGTTGTGCAACAATAGTTAAAATAGATGATCAAGTTTACAAGGCGGCACGTTGCGCCGCCATGTGAGCTTGTTAACCCTTCTTGTGCCTATCCCGGACAAGTTCGGGATTTTTTCAATACAATACAATGTTTTTTTTGCTATTTTACTTACCCTGAGCTGCTTGTAGAGATGTGGGTGGTCCTGGCTCGTCCTACGCTTCCCAACGACCGAGTCTAGATGGTCAGACGATTTATTCCATTGAAAATGGTTTAGAATAAAGTTTAGAGCCCCCCCAAAAATATCCCGAACTAGTCCGGGATTTTTAATAAAATGAATTAATTAATCGGAGGCCTCAACGAAGCCCCGGTCTAAATGTCCATCCATGCCCCGGGCCGCGATTCTGTTTACATCGGCCCGTAATCGGGTAAGGCCGCCGCACCGCGCCGCCGACTCCAATACAAACTCACTTCTTTAGAGACCTTTTTCTCTGCACTGTGTTCCCAGGGCAGCGACAAAGTTTTTTTGCGGCTAAATAGCTTCAGATCGGGCTTCTAAAAAATAAAGAAGCCAATAGCTAACTGTTAGCTCACTTCCTCCGGTCTTCGTTCATAACAGTGTTTGCAGTGAATACCCAAGCCACTTCTGCCTGTGTACCCGGAAGTTAGAGCGAAGGCCTATGGAGAAATGTCTGGCACTCTAGCGGCACCTTGTGGCCCCTGGCAGTAAGTGGGTTAAGTTTAAGTCTTTAACCTGTTCTGGACAATTCTAAAGATGCCTTCTAAATCAGTAGTTCTCAATGTTTTTCATGCCAAGGACCCCCAACATTGATATGTATTTACTATTTGGCCACGAACCCCCATCTGAAAATACTTTGTGCCAGGGACCCCCAGAAGAGAAAATTTGTGTCAATTCAATATTGGGGCGCCTGCTGGCCTACCGGTCCATGCATATACCACATAGGCTCAGTGTAGCCTGACAGCGTGTCGCTGGTTCGAGTCCCTATCCCGATTACCTTTGCTGCGTGTCACTCCCCATCCTCTCAGTCTACTGTTCTATCAATAAAGGCAAAAAACAAACTTAGCTTTAATTATTTAAAAAAATAGCAGATGTACAAGCTTTTAGCAATGCTATAATGTCAAATGACACGGATGCTTTCCCAGTTTTAATGAGAATTTGCCTATAACAAGGGTTTTCAACAGGGGTCCAAGACCCCTAGGGGGTCCTCAGAGTTACTACAGGGGGTCCTCCAAATCTCTGTGTCATAGAAACCTTTTTTCTCCTTTTTTATATGCATGCACTTGAACCCTATTGTCCATATTCTGAGAATCAAAACGCTTGTAGATCGGCTATTTTCGGCAAAGAGGTTTGGTGTAGAGGGGAAGAAGAGCAGACTAAGTACAGAGTGAAAGGTCAACTTTATTAAGTATTGATGGTTCAAGTGGTTAAATATCTGACAACACAAATTGACGTGAATCCAAAATACACTGATGATTGTGTGTCAAATGATGAAACTATACAGAATCTATGAAAATGTTGTCCCTGCTTCATCTCTCTCTCAACTAAGGGGTCCTTTGCCTGAAAACGTTGAAGACCCCTGGCCTATAATATCATGCCCAAAATAGGGATTGATTACTAATTATCTAATCATGAATCGTTTTTTTATTTATTTATTTTTTTAGAATGGATGGATTGTTGCACCGCTAAAAACGTTTTGTGTGTTTACCCTCCAACACGTGCTATTATTATTAGCAGTGTTTGCCATAGTGAATCATGGTGTAGGTTAGCTGAAGGTCTCCTAGTACAGATGTGATAGATGGCCCGCTTGGCTCTCATATGCATTAAATGTAATTAAGGCCAGCAGCTCTGTTACAATGTCTCTTATGGCCTCTAGGAAGGTGTTTGGACGATGCCAGTTGGTCCCCAACTTGTGGGAGTTTATTGCCGATTTATTTGGAGCATCCAAGAGCAGGGACGTGCAGAGAATGTTAGAGAGGCAGGGGCTGAAATTTCTAAAAGGGCCTTTTGGTGAAAATATCGAAAATAGCAGACCTCCAAGCTCAGCGCGACGCGTTGTGAGCTTGCTGCATTCAAGTTCAGGAGAGTTTGGACAAGGCAATTCTCTTGAATGCTGCCTTCAAGTATGGCATGGAAAGAGGGGCGTTTACATTTCTTTCACCATAGTAAAAACTGCATTCATGGTCTGGAGAGGGCACTTTTTACAGACGGATAAAAGGGCAGGGGCTCAAGCCCCCTTTGATGTCAATGTGCCTGTCCAAGAGACACAAGAAAGAAAGAGGAAAGAAAGAATATGTTTACTGGAAGTAAAACACCTGTTTTGTGTCTGGTTGTAATCAGTGATGGACCAAGTACAAGTAATTGAGTCAAATATTACTCAAGTGAAAGATGCTTGGTCAAATTTGTACTTGAGTTAAATTACTGCAGTAAAATAAGTATTGAAAAGTATATGATTAAAAAAGACTTGAGTATTCAAAACTTAGTTTTGTGCAAATTACAAAGTACATCTTTTTTATATCAATGCATTCTTTACTGAGGCTGTTAGGGCAATAGTTCTCAAAGTGTGGGCGAGTCCTTGAGGGGGTTACCCCCCGGCTCCACCGGGCGCGTCGAGCATCGTGTCAACGTCAACGCTGGGAACGCTCCCGTATTAATTAATGAAGGGTGCTCCACTGCAGACGTCAACGTTGGACGCTCAGATTCACCCCGGTTAATTTTTTGACGCCCTAGCCTTACAGGGGGTCACCAGTAGGGCTGTCACAATTATTACATAATCATCTAATCGTGATTATTTGACATTATCGCAATTATTTCGTCATAATCGTGAATGTTGAAAAATTTCAGAAATAGTGGAAATAGCAGATCTACAAGCTCACAACGCGTCGCGATGCGACGCGTTGTGAGCTTGTAGATCGGCTATTTCCACTATCAATGTTATTTTTTAAGTAGTAAGTTGTCAAATATGTCAGTAATTTATTTGTGTGTTTAGGTTATGTGTCATATCTACCATGTGCAACTTCAAAGCCTAAAAGCCAAACAAAATGTAATTATCAATGACAAAAACACAATTAAATCGTTAATCGCCAATTATTTGAGTGACAATTAATCGTCATGTAAAATGTCATATCGTGACAGCCCTACCCCTGGGAGATGGATTTCTGAGGTGGAGCGCCTCTCCTACCATCAGCTCCCAGAACTTAGTTACCGCACAATTTGCAGCGCCCAAGTTGCGCTATGCTGATTTGACGGTGCTTGGGATCGAACCCATGACCCTAGCGGTCCAAAGGCGAGCGAGAGCTCTACTTATTGAGCTTCTTGTCTTTGGTAGATGCCCCAAAAACATCCCTGTCTAACAAAACAAACTGTGAAAACTCCAAAATTCAGTGAGAGGACAATACCGCCACACTACTCCGGTGGATGAATTGCTGGTATTCAGGGAAATGATGGGTTAAACAGTTTATATATTGTTTTGTTATGTAAACATATAGGGCAGTGGTTCTCAAACGTTTTCATGTCAAGGACCCCCAAATTTGACACTTATTAGCCCGCGGACCCCCATTTGAAAAGATACGCCAGGGACCCCCATAAGAGAAGATTCTTACGGCTCTATCACTGATTCTCAACCATTCTAATTTCAAGGACCCCCAGTTTGACATGCATTAGGCTACGGAACCACATTTAATGACATTTCTATGTCTGGGACCCCAATTTATGTTGTAAAATCTCTGAGAGTGTACACATGTAACCAAAGGACCTGTTGGGGTCCATTTGGTTCCATTGTACACTCTCTGAGTTACAGACCCATGATAGTCCATTTGGTTCCTAACTATCATTTAGCTGGCGATCCCCTGGAATACACATGTGAGTTGACCCCTGGGGGTCCCCGAACCGCACTTTGAGAACCATATAGGGCAAAGTGACATACTTGCCTGATATATACATGGTGTGGTGGCATCCAAACTCAGTGGCCTTGTTGTTAGAGCATACATGGGCAACAGGCGGCCCCCACCTTCACTTAATGCGGCCCTTAGGTTAATATCAGAATACTGATATTAACTTATATTTTTGATTTCAGCTGTTACAATTCCAAAAATTCAAACCGACTTTAATGACTAGTAGTATTACATTTTTTTTACGTCCAATGTATTTGTAATTAAGTTCATAAAGTTTACATAAGTATAACTAAATGCATGTGAAATTAAGCAAACATGTTTGATTTCATGATTCCAATTCAAAAATAACAAAAGATAATTCAGGATTCCAACTCAAAAGTAGCAAAACAATCTACAAGCTCAAAACTGCGACGCGTTTTGAGCTTGTAGATTGGCTATTTTTGCTACTCTTACTGAGGATAAGAGGTTTTTGCTTAACGGTAACAATATGCAATGTGGCCCCCTGGCGTGAGTGTGGAAATATAGTGGCCCTTTCCATCATCCAAGTTACCCACCCCTGTGTTAGATTGTCCGTCCTGCGATTGGGAGGTCGGGGTTTAATCCCCGGCCGGGTCATTGCAAAGACAATTAAAACGGTACGCAATGCCTCCCTGCTTGGCACTCAGCTTCAAGGGTTGGACTGGGGATACTACCCTATGGAGCCAGAACAGTCTCATAATTCACAAATGCGTACCTCCAGTTTTGTAATTTTTGAAATTTTGTGTTTCCACATTTTGAACTCACATGCCCAGATTTGAAACTCACAAGGTCAGATTCTTGTGTATTTTGTATCTGTGATTTGTATCTGTGTTTTGTATTTGTGTTTTGTATCTGTGATTTGTATTTGTGATTTGTATTTGTGTTTTGTATTTGTGATTTGTATCTGTGATTTGTATCTGTGATTTGTATTATTATTTGTTATTTGCATCTCTGATTTTTATCTGTGATTCAAATCCACAAAATACAAACACAAATCACAGATACAAATCACAGATACAAATCACAAATACAAAACACAAACACAAAACACAGATACAAATCACAGATACAAAACACAGATAACACAAATCACAGATACAAATCACAAATACAAAACACAGACACAAAACACAGATACAAATCACAGATACAAAACACAGATAACACAAATCACAGATACAAATCACAGATACAAATCACAAATACAAAACACAAATACAAAACACAAACACAAAACACAAATACAAATCACAAATACACATCATATAAATCCACAGATCATGCACGTCTGCTGTGAGGTAATTTTTTCCGCCACTAGGGGGAGCTGTGCAGTGGATTTTTTTTTACAGTGGATCTGTTTTGCAGTGACTTTATGAGACTCAGTCTGACGGGTTGCCATGTCCGCTTATTATAAGCGACTTTATTATTACCATTATTATTATTAATATTAATAGTAATTCTTCATCTCCAGAGGCGAGGCCGACCGAGGGGCCTCTGGAGTCGGGGTCTGACCACCCGGGAACCCCCTGGAGCCCTGGGGACCCCCCGGGGACCCCCTGCTATCTAGTCCCATGTATTTAAAAAATGTTCGGCTCTACAATGGTTTCAATGGGAGGGCCGACATTTTTTTGGGGAAATCCGGGACTTAACCCGCACGGACACCCTCCAGGGGGCCCAGGGACCCCCGCAAAATTATAGCGCCGCCTAGCGGCGGCGCGCCGCCACTGCAGCGCACATAAACTTCCATAACTCGGGCTAGGAGCGACCGTTCGAGACGGGACCGGTACCCACACGTCCGGCTCGGGGCCCCGGAGCCGGCCGTGCCACTGCGCCGCCTGGCGGCCGACGCCAAACAGGAAGTGCCTCTATATCTCATGAACCGTTTGTCGTACAGACGCGTGGGTGGGGTCATATGACTTGATTAAGAGTCCTTGACCTTAATTGGTGCAACAGGAAGTGCCCTTCGCCAAACAGGAAGTGCCTCTATATCTCATGAACCGTTTGTCGTACAGACACGTGGGTTGCGTCATATGACTTGATTAGGAGTCCTTGACCTTAATTGGTGCAACAGGAAGTGCCCTTCGCCAAACAGGAAGTGCCTCTATATCTCATGAACCGTTTGTCGTACAGACGCGTGGGTGGCCTCATATTACTTGATTAGGAGTCCTTGACCTTAATTGGTGCAACAGGAAGTGCCCTTCGCCAAACAGGAAGTGCCTCTATATCTCATGAACCGTTTGTCGTACAGACGCGTGGGTGGCCTCATATTACTTGATTAGGAGTCCTTGACCTTAATTGGTGCAACAGGAAGTGCCCTTCGCCAAACAGGAAGTGCCTCTGTATCTCATGAACCGTTTGTCGTACAGACGCGTGGGTGGCGTCATATCACATGATTAAGGGTCCTTGACCTTAATTGGTGCAACAGGAAGTGCCCTTCGCCAAACAGGAAGTGCCTCTATATCTCATGCACCTTTTGTCGTACAGACGCGTGGGTGGCGTCATATCACATGATTAAGAGTCCTTAAAGGAGTAGTTCACCCCCAAAATGAAATTTTTTCTATTGATTACTCAGGCCATGGAGAGTAGAGTTCAATAATATTTTTTGTTTTTTGTCACATTCCTAAGACATAAATGTGATAACAATAAATTTACCCCCCTTTGATTCCGGATGGTGACCCGTTTCGAAACGGGTCACCATCCGGAATCAATGGGGGTAAATTTACTCGAATCAAAATGTTGTCTTAGGAATGTGACAAAAACCAAAAAATATTATTGAACTCATTTTGGGGGTGAACTACTCCTTTAACCTTAATTGGTGCTTCCTTCGCCAAACAGGAAGTGCCTCTATATCTCATGAACCGTTTGTCGTACAGACGCGGGGGTTGTGTCATAAGACTTGATTAAGAGTCCTTAACCTTAATTGGTGCTTCCTTCGTCAAACAGGAAGTGCCCTTTGCCAAACAGAAAGTACCTCTATACCTCATGAACCGTTTGTCGTACACGTGTGGGTGGTGTCATATGACTTGATTAAGAGTCCTTCAGCAATGATGACCGGGCCCTTGCAGCTCTACCCACGTCAAAAGGGGCAGCAGCCATCAGAAGAGGATGCAGGGCTAGTTAAACCAATTAAGCTGAAGGACTCTTAATCAAGTCATATGACACCACCCAAACGTGTATGACAAACGGTTCATGAGATATAGAGGTACTTCCTGTTTTGCAAAGGGCACTTCCTGTTGCACCAATTAAGGTCAAGGACTCCTAATCAAGTAATATAAGGCCACCCACGCGTCTGTACGACAAACGGTTCATGAGATATAGAGGCACTTCCTGTTTGGCGAAGGGCACTTCCTGTTGCACCAATTAAGGTCAAGGACTCCTAATCAAGTAATATGAGGCCACCCACGCGTCTGTACGACAAACGGTTCATGAGATATAGAGGCACTTCCTGTTTGGCGAAAGGCACTTCCTGTTGCACCAATTAAGGTCAAGGACTCCTAATCAAGTAATATGAGGCCACCCACGCATCTGTACGACAAACGGTTCATGAGATATAGAGGCACTTCCTGTTTGGCGAAAGGCACTTCCTGTTGCACCAATTAAGGTCAAGGACTCCTAATCAAGTCATATGACGCAACCCACGCGTCTGTACGACAAACGGTTCATGAGATATAGAGGCACTTCCTGTTTGGCGAAGGGCACTTCCTGTTGCACCAATTAAGGTCAAGGACTCTTAATCAAGTCATATGACCCCACCCACGCGTCTGTACGACAAACGGTTCATGAGATATAGAGGCACTTCCTGTTTGGCGTCGGCCGCCAGGCGGCGCAGTGGCACGGCCGGCTCCGGGGCCCCGAGCCGGACGTGTGGGTACCGGTCCCGTCTCGAACGGTCGCTCCTAGCCCGAGTTATGGAAGTTTATGTGCGCTGCAGTGGCGGCGCGCCGCCGCTAGGCGGCGCTATAATTTTGCGGGGGTCCCTGGGCCCCCTGGAGGGTGTCCGTGCGGGTTAAGTCCCGGATTTCCCCAAAAAAATGTCGGCCCTCCCATTGAAACCATTGTAGAGCCGAACATTTTTTAAATACATGGGACTAGATAGCAGGGGGTCCCCGGGGGGTCCCCAGGGCTCCAGGGGGTCCCCGGGTGGTCAGACCCCGACTCCAGAGGCCCCTCGGTCGGCCTCGCCTCTGGAGATGAAGAATTACTATTAATATTAATAATAATAATGGTAATAATAAAGTCGCTTATAATAAGCGGACATGGCAACCCGTCAGACTGAGTCTCATAAAGTCACTGCAAAACAGATCCACTGTAAAAAAAAATCCACTGCACAGCTCCCCCTAGTGGCGGAAAAAATTACCTCACAGCAGACGTGCATGATCTGTGGATTTATATGATGTGTATTTGTGATTTGTATTTGTGTTTTGTGTTTGTGTTTTGTATTTGTGTTTTGTATCTGTGTTTTGTATCTGTGTTTTGTGTCTGTGTTTTGTATTTGTGATTTGTATCTGTGATTTGTATCTGTGATTTGTGTTATCTGTGTTTTGTATCTGTGATTTGTATCTGTGTTTTGTGTTTGTGTTTTGTATTTGTGATTTGTATCTGTGATTTGTATCTGTGATTTGTGTTTGTATTTTGTGGATTTGAATCACAGATAAAAATCAGAGATGCAAATAACAAATAATAATACAAATCACAGATACAAATCACAGATACAAATCACAAATACAAAACACAAATACAAATCACAAATACAAATCACAGATACAAAACACAAATACAAAACACAGATACAAATCACAGATACAAAATACACAAGAATCTGACCTTGTGAGTTTCAAATCTGGGCATGTGAGTTCAAAATGTGGAAACACAAAATTTCAAAAATTACAAAACTGGAGGTACGCATTTGTGAATTATGAGACTGTTCTGGCTCCATACTACCCCGTCATATCCAAGGGCGTGTACTTGTCTTGTACAACCCCAGGGGTCCTGGAGGGAGTTCATGGCAGCAAATGAGTTAATATAGCATCAGTTGGAACACTTTAACCCCTTTATACATCAGCTATTTGAGAATAGTGGACCCCCATTTGAAAAAAAAGTGTTGCCAGGGAATTTTTCAAGATTAAAAAAAATAAGAAAAAAGTTAGAAAATGACTTCCCTATAAGCTCACAACACCTCGCAATGCGACGTGTTGTGATTGTTGATCCACTATTTTCAAATGGTGCAAGTGGCATCATTTTGGGGTTCCGTCCTTATTCTGGGTATGCCATTACATGCCAATATGCAAAAAAAAGTATTTATTTAAGTACGTTTTGCAACAACAGTGAAAATACCCACGACGCGCCATAATTAAATACTTTATGAGCTTGTAAATCAGCTATTCTTGAAATGGAACTTAAATGATAGTTTTTTGCCACCCTCTTTTTTTCTTTTTTTTCTGGAATAAACTTTAGCTGGCGACCCCCTGGAACCCCTAAAAGACCCCTGGGAGACCCCGGACCCCACTTTGAGAAGCACTAGTTCTCCTCAACCAGCACTCTAATTCAATATGAGCAGTACTGTTCATATTGTACAGTAGGCCTACTGTTCATATTGAATTAGAACGTTAGTGTTTACAGTGTCTGTGTAAATTGCTTTGGGTTCAGCGTAGATGGCTGAACATGAGCAGGCTGGACACCGCCCTCTGTTTTTATTTTGACAGTGCAGAGGCCGCGCGTGCGTTTGTGTGTGCGTGTGCACGAGCATGTGTGTGAGTGGGTGTCTGTGGAATGGAGTGGAACCAAAAGAAAACACACAGAGCTGCCTGCCTGGGGGAACTCCCAGGACAGTGCGTTTGGTCGGAGCGCCCCCAAGTGGAAAGAATGTGCTTGTGGCTGTGGCTCTCTGTCAGACTGCATGGAGGTCTCTTGCCTGTTGACTTTCTTTCTTCACTAGTGTCCTTCTTAGCAGGGCAAGCCTTTTATTTTGGCACAAAACAAAACAGTCAATCAGTGCTGATTCCATTCAATGACATCTTGTGAGTAAATGCAGTGTAGGGCATTCACCAAATATTCGACTATTCGAATATTCAAATATCAAAGTCACTATTCGACTTTCTTCACCAAAGTCGAATGTTCGCTTATTTCTTTTTATTTTTTTATTGTTTTGTCTTAAAAAAAAATATATATATATATATATATATATATATATATATATATATATTTCTTTATGGTTTATAAAGCTTGGCTTGATAGGAAGTCATAAGAACCCTGACACGCACTTGGAATTCTAGGAATTACATTTAATGTGACTCTGTTCTGCAGATAAATATTGTGAAAATAGCAGATCTACATGCTCACAACGCCTTGCGCTGCGAGGCGTTGTGAGCATGTAAATCGGCTATTTTCACAATGTTCGCCTCTTGCTTACTTAATATTTGACAGTTTGGTCAGTTTGGCCAGTCCTGTCGAATATTCGACTATTCGAATACTTTGAGGTAGAATAATTCGAATACTAAAAATCACTATTTGTGAATGCCCTAATGCAGTGTGTACTTTGCACACCCCTGTGAGTTAATTATGTCTACAGTCATAACTTTATTTTGTGTTAGTGTTTGTGTTAACAGCCCGGCAAGCCAAATGACGTCATGATGACGTTATGATAACGTCCTCCGGTGACTCCGGTGACGTTAAGAACTAGGCCAGATCACAGCCCATATGGGGAGGATCTTGACGTCATTACCAGGACGTCATATGGACATACGGATTATTGTTATTGTTTGTAATGTTAGTTGAAATATGAGCATGTAAGGTTATATTCTGGGACATATCTGACTAGTTATATTTATCTGGCCTCGATCGGACACCCCTGATCAATCCAGGACGTCCATTTTTGTGGGCAGGATTTGTGTTGGTTGAAATCAGGTGATATTCTAGGACAGATGTGACTAGTTTGACTTGATCTGGCCCCAATCGAGACGTCACTGATTGGTCCAGGTCCTGACCGTGCTTGCTGGGAGAAAATCCATAAATCATTGGTTCTCACCCTTTGATGTGCATTAGACCAGGGGTCTTCAATGTGTTCCTTAACCAAGAGAGGGATTAAGCAGTATAAAATTGTGTTGCATATAAAACATTAACTACTTTAACCCATTTAGGCCTAGAATTATTGAATGCTTTAACCAGTGAAAAATAGCAGATCTACAAGCTCACAGCGCGGCACTCGGTGCCGCGCTGTGAGCTTGTAGATCTGCTATTTTTGAAAAAGTCGTGAAATGTGTGCAAATCTTTGAATATAATGTATTTTCAAATTGAACGTTTGTAACTAAAATGTTGCTTCTGGGTGGTCCCTGGAACTAAATATTTTGAGATGGGGGTCCGTGGCAAAATAAATATTATTTTGGGGGTCCTTCACATGAAAAAGTTTGAGAACCACTGTCATAGTAGTCTCTCAAGAACAGACTAACTGAGCTCCAGTTAAGTCAAAAGGACCTTTTCTTTAACGATGGCTAGCCAGATTGCTGACATAGAAACATAGGGTTTTTCAAAAAAACTTAGAAGGATTCAAAAGACACTTATATAATCGGGTCAAAATTCAAATTTTCAAAAATAGCAGATCTACAGCTCGCAGCTGTGAGCTTGTATATCTGCTATTTTTCAATAGTTAAAGCATAAAATAATGATACACAATAATGTGTACCCGTAAGCAGTATAAAGTTGTGTTGCATATAAAACATTAACTGCATTCATATTATTTTCTATTCATTGGGATGCATGTTAATGTGTATTTTCAGACATTTAACCACTTAAACCCTCAATACTTGACCTTTGGCTCTGTCCTTGGTCTGCTCTTTTTGTCCTCTGCTATGTTCTGTGAATGTTTCCTACACAACGATGCTGGGGCTCAACTGGTAAAAAAAATAGTTCCTACCAGGCAAAGATTTGGCGGTCCCCTGCAGTAACTCGGAAGACCCCCTAGGTTTGCTTTGATCATCCGGATTAAATTCCTCATTCACATTCATATCACAGCACTTTGTAGTGTGTATGTATATACTGTCATTTACATACAAATGCATACTGTAGTGCAGGGGTTTTCAAAGTGGGTGACGGGGCACCCTGGGGTGCCGCGACGGCAGTCCAGGGGTGCCGCGACATCATTTGATCATATTTGGAATTGATTTGGACACTTGAAAAAATATTTAGTATCATTTTAAACTTGAAGTACAAAGTTATTTTCAGTCAGTTCTAACCAAAATGGCTATTATCTCAAGGTTTTACTCGCAACATAATCACTAAAATATTGTCACTGTCGGGCAGAAACCTTGTATCTCCAAGTTTCAAATGTGTACGTCTTTTGGTAAAGCAAAGCCCTGCTTCATCATACAAGACCGTCGCACAAAACGAGTGAAAACAGCCGATCTACAAGCACACAACGCCTTGTGGTGCGAGGCGTTGTGTGCTTGTAGATCGTCTGTTTTCACTAGTTTAGTACATTTTATAGATGATACATACAAAACGAACAGTTTTGGACATACAAGGTTTCCACCTGTCAACGACGATATGCTATAAATATAAGGTGCTGGGAGTGAAAATTATAATGTAGGGGTGCCTCGAATTAAAAAAAAATATTTATGGGGTGCCCTGAGACAAAAAAGTTTGGGAACCCCTGGTCTAGCACATTGAACAGGGATAAGCTCCCCGGGCCGATACAGACAATATGCCTCTCCGACCTACTTACAATGGGGCAAATGCTAATAAATAGATAAATATTGATTGTGCATACAACAGTGAATGCATGCTCATATTGGTCATATTATTTGTATAGTCGTATTACCGGTATGTGTGTATTCAGCTGATGTGAACTGTTGAAGGATGCTGTTGATGTGGCTCATGCTTTGGTCTCACCTCCGTATTCCTCTACATCAGGGGTCTTCAACAGGGGGTCCGGAACCCCTAGGCTAGGGGGTCCTCAGAGCTAGTATAGGGTGTAGGGTGGCCACCAGCAAGACCTCAGAAAGGAGGACACTTTTCCGGGGCGCGCTGTATGGGACCCGGACCCCCAAAATGATATAGCCCAATTTAGTCACGGACCCCCTTCTCAAAATATTTTGTGCCAGCCAGGGGCCCACATATTATTCCAGATTTGTACACTTTTTGAAAAAAACTAGATCAAGCTCATAGTAGACTTGTGGATATATGGGTACTGCTGCAGCTGCAGTTATTTTGTTCACAATTGGGGAACAGGCTAGGGATCCGACGGGGGAGAAATAAGACGAGTTGAGTCATTGTCTGTCAGTCAGGCAGTCAAAGCATGTCATTGCGTCCTACCTTCCCAGCTTCCCTTTGCTGACATCAACCCGTTACACACAGCAGTGCAAAGTGCATAATAATCGTCAATTCTGTGCTTCTTTATTAAATAACTTATTGACCTTGCTCCATTGTTGGCTAAATTTCGGCGTCTTTGGGCAAACCTTGACGTCGGTTTGCATCTAACAAGCGTGGGAGGAGCGACTCTAACGTCCAGTGTAACAGTTGGGAACGAGCACTAAACAAAATGCACTCACGTAGCACATTGCGGTGCGGTGTCGCGCTGTGACCGGGAGCTTGTATATCTGCTATTAGCTGTTTTAGACCAAAGAAACGTGAGAATTACCGTGATATGCAAATGTAGCCAGCAGGCTGGCTGGCTGATAGTGGCACTGCACTGGCTGCGCAGAGTCAGACCTGTATTCTAACGGGAGATTTACAAAAGCCGGACAATAATGCGTCCGGCCACAGGTTGAGCTGGGAGGAGGACAGCAGGGTCAAAAACCGGACTGTCCGGCCAAAATCCGGACGTATGGCCACCCTAATAGGGTGTCATCCAAATCTTTGTGTGATAGAAACCTTTTTCTCCTTTTTAATATTAACCACGTGAACACTATTGTCCTTATTTTGAGAACTTTAGCCAAAAATAGCAGATCCACAAGCTCACAACGCCTCGCGCTGCGAGGCGTTGTGAGCTTGTAGATCGGCTATTTTTGGCAAAGAGCTTTGGTGTATTGGAGAAAAAGAGCAGACTTAGTACGGAGTGAAAGGTCGAGTTTATTAAGTGTTGACGATTCAAGTGGTTAAATCTGAAAACACAAATTGACATGAATACAAGATACACTGACGATTGTGCTGTCAAACAATGAAACTATATGGAATCTATGGAAAGGTTGTGGGGGTCCATGCTTCATCTCTCTCTCTCAAGTAAGGGGTCCTTGGCCTGAAAACGTTGAAGACCCCTGCTCTACATTTATTCTTCTCAGTAAATAAATACCAGTGTATTTGTTTCTTGTCATTTCAGCTGTGTTGGTGTGGATGAGGATGACGCTCCAAACATTGATATTTATCACTGTCCAAACTGTGAGAAGGCCCACGGAAAATCCACATGTGAGTTGCATGTTACGTTAGCAACACTGGGTCGAAGTGTGTGTGTGTGTGTGTGTGTGTGTGTGTGTGTGTGTGTGTGTGTGTGTGTGTGTGTGTGTGTGTGTGTGTGTGTGTGTGTGTGTGTGTGTGTGTGTGTGTGTGTGTGTGTGTGTGTGTGTGTGTGTGTGTGTGTGTGTGTGTGTGTGTGTGTGTGCGGTAATATGAATGCATATTGTCTTTGTCGGGTGAAAACCTTGTATGTCCAAAACCGTTGGTTTTGTATTTATCATATTTAAAGGAGCTATAGTCAAATTTTTCTTGAAAAACGGATGCTAAAATAAAAATAATGTTTTGAAAATATTTTATGAAAAATAAGCTTCATATATGTGTTTCTATTAAAAAATTACCACAAAAAGCGTAAAATAATGATAAAATAATCATTTTGGCCATTGTCAGACCGACACTTTTGTTTACATTCTGGTCTATAGACTAGGATGTAAACAAAGTGTCGGCCCTACAATGAAAAAGTTGACTATAGCTCCTTTAAAATGATTTAAACTAGTGAAAACAGCCGATCTACTAGCACACAACGCCTCGCACGAGTCGCACCGCGAGGCGTTGTGTGCTTGTAGATCTGCTGTTTTCACTACATTTGTGTGGCGGCCTTGTATGATGAAGCAGGGCTTTACTTTGCGAAAGAACATACAAATTTGAAACTTGGAGATACAAGGTTTCCACCCGACAACGACGATATGTTCTGTGTGGTCACTGGTCATGTGCGCTAACAGTACACATCTTTTGTTTTAACTTGTTCTTTGTTTGTTTTTTCTGGTCAGTGAAAAACAAAAAGAAATGGAGCAAACATGACACGGGGCAAAGCACAGACATCAAAGCTGTTCAGAATGGAAGCCAGGTCTTCATAAAGGAGCTGCGCAGCCGGACCTTTCCCAGGTAAAGAAGAGTTTGTTGGCTCGGTTTAAAGGACAACTTTGTTTTTTTTACAAGGGTTCATATTTTAGATTGTAATTAGAGAAAAGCCCCAACCCTTGGGGCATGCATGCAAATCAAAATTGTTAAAATCACTAAAACGATAGAAAGAAGTAAATGAAAACATTTTAACACTCATCTTTTCTTTTCTCTAATGACTATCTAAAGTATGAACCCTTGTTGTAAAAAAAAAACAAAGTTGTCCTTTAACTGCAAAAGCTTGACCCAGAACCAATGGTGGTAAAAAGTACATGTTTTCTAAATAAAAGTATCAATGCTGCAATGTAGAAATACTCATGTTACGAGTAAAAGTCTAGAATTCAAAATGTACTTTGTAAGGTCACGGACACACACTGCACTTTTATTCACCTATGAGGGCGGATTCTGACAATGCATATCAAAGGGGAATGGAGTTTGTTTGTTTTTTGCAGAAATATGCAAATAGCAGCAAACCATTCCCTTCCCACTTAAATGCATTGGCAGAATTTGTGAATAAATCGGTGAAATGTTAAGCTGCCGACGATATGGAGCGCCGGGAGGCAGCACCTAAACCAAACCTTAACCCTAACCTCAGTAAACTAACACGGGTGAAAATCTAACCTGCCGCGATGCTTCGTCCCGCTGCAAGTGAAAATCTAACCCTCTGGCTATTTTCACTAGTTTTCTGCGCTAGCCTTGTACGATGAAGCAGGGCTCTACTTTATGAAAAACACACATTTGAAACTTGAAGATACAAGGTTTCTGCCCGACAGTGACGATGTGCTAGTTACAATTACAATTTACAATATAAGCATTTAGCAGACGCTCTTATCCAGAGTTCTTCGATGGTTTTATTGTTTACCATTAGAACCACAGCCACCCCTGAATGGGAGAGCAAAACTATATTTTCTGTATTTTAGAAACATTTTTATATACGAGTTCTGTGTTCCCAGAACTCATGGTTAGTGTATAGTATAGTATAGTATAGTATAGTATAGTATAGTATCACCTCCTGAGCAGGGGCCATAGTTTATGGAAACAAATCCACAACCTTGGTAATACGAGAGCTATGGTGTTGAACCCAGTGACCCAGAACCTTTCATTTTTCTGCCAACACTACTGCTCTGTACTTCATCAAACATCCCACAAGAGGGCACTGTGTCACTGCTTGTCTATGTCCTCCTCAGGGCTGATTGAGCGCCAAATTCTGTAATATGATAAACAATTTAACAAATCATATTTTCCGTGTGTGGATCAACAGTGTAAAGGTCCTTGCACTCTGGAAGCATCACAAATGAACAACAACACCAAAACATTTTGGTGAATATTTTCTCAGCTATTGGTACAGATTCATGCCTTCATTCGCAGTGAAATATGTACATTGTTTTAAAAACACAAATTCCGTTGCTTTAACGCTGTGTCATATTCATGTTATGTGTGGATGTACACAAACAGCAGTTTCATAACTAATTCATGCTAATTACGCACACAAAATAAGTGCTCCCAGTGTGTGAGTGTCTTAAGTGGAACAATTCTTTTTTACCTCTATCTCTCTGTTAATTCCCCTTTTTAGCTTCTTGTTATTTCCAAATATGGTTTCAGTAAATGAATACACATCAAACATGTCAGTATACTGTTAAATTGTGTGACAATTTAGACAGAAAAATATGGAGACATATCAACGTTTGGTCCATATATCTCATGATAACATTCAAATTCACAGCCAAATCCAGGGTTAATTTAAATCTAAAAGAGTTCAAATGCACTCGTATGGGAGAACAGCTTTACATTTTGCCAGCACATGACGTGCATAATGAATTTAATTTCACCACCTTGTAAAGAGCTACCTAAATATTAACTTATGTACTATACAATTATATTGGGCTTAGAGCTGCAATCTGTAACAGTCCTACCCTGGATTGGAACGTGCGTCTCCCTCTTGGGAGACCAAATAGCTTCTGTACGACTCTTCCAATACAGAATCCCCACTTTACCTGGGGAGGTGTTGTGCTCATGAATAGGGATGGGACGATAAGCGATATTATCGTTTATCGCGATAGAAAACACTCACGATAATCGTATTGTGGAGATTTGCTATATCGTGATATCGTCCTCCGTCATCCACTGGAATCAATTCACCTTTAATTTGCCGAGCTGCATAATGTGGTACCACTTAAGCCCACTATAATTGGAGCTTGTAGATCAGCTATTCTTTGGCAAATGTTCCGCCCCTGGATAATGGATTTTGATTATCGTGATAATATCGTAAATCGAGATTTCTTTTGTCACAGTAATCGTGATACGAAATGTTCATATCGTCCCATCCCTACTCATGAACTTCAGGCAATACCTGACACCAGGGTGACACCAGGGTATACATGTCTCAACGGAAGAGTAGGGAGACCACGTCCAACCACTGCACATGTGCTAGTTAAAATTACAATTTACAATGTAAGCATTTAGCAGACGCTCTTATTCATTCCAGAGCCACTTACAAGTGTGATCAGTATAAACATAAACTGTAGTCAATAAACAACAAGGTAAATAGTCACATAAGTAGAATACAGAGAGAAGACAAGGTGAACAGTGAACCTAGCATCTGTCTAAACATCATCTAAATAACACTCTCAACATTTGTAATCAAGAAAAAAACGAAACACGAGAACAAGTTATCGAGATATATTTGTGTAGTAAACTAGCATCAATGGAAAAGAGAGGTGACAAGAAGGGATACAAGGAGAGTGAAGTGCAGTCCCTATCGTAGTAGAATAATCCCCACTCCTTGAGGTGTTTTTGTCACATTATATGTATATGTTAAATTGGTCCTCTGCTTTTACCCATCCTATAACAACTAGGAGCAGTGATTGGATTCTACGGCGCTCACGGAGCAATTAGGGGTGAAGAGTCTTGTGTCGACACACATCGACATTGCTGGCCTGGCCAGGAATCGTACCAGGGACAACCAGGGGATCTAGCTCCCCAGGCGGGCTCACTAACTACTCAGCTATAGCCGCAGAACACGGACAGTCCCCACCCCTTTCGTCTACCCGTTCGAACTTTACAGGAGTATAGATGAGCCTTGAGTCTGCAGTACTTCTGACTGAAATTGGGAGTTTATCCTACAATTGGGGAGCCAGGAGAGAGAATAGTCTTGATTAGGGCTGTCACGATATGACATTTTACATGACGATAATTGTCACTCAAATAATTGCGATTAACGATTTAATTGTGTTTTTGTCATTGATAAATACATTTCTGTTCGGCTTTTAGGCTTTGAAGTTGCACATGGCAGATATGACACATAACCTAAATATACAAAGAAATTACTGACATATTTGACAACTTTCTACTTTGATAACATTGATAGTGGAAATAGCCGATAGCTATTTCCACTACAATAGCGATGCGACGCGTTGTGAGCTTGTAGATCTGCTATTTCCACTATTTCTGAAAATGTTTGTAAATGTATGAACATTTTTCAACATTCACAATTGACGATTATGACAACATATTTGCGATTATGTCAAATAATTGCGATTAGACAATTATGTAATAATTGTGACAGCCCTAGTCTTGATCTAGGATGTGTGGAGCATTGTCCAGGGTGTTTTAGGGCAGGGAGAAGAGTCTTACAACATGGTTTGCTTGTGTTCCAGTTCCGATGACGTGGTGGTGAAGTTAAGCGGCAGTCAGCTGACCATGGACTACCTGGAGGAGAAGGGCTTCAACGAACCCATCATGGTCCTGAAGAAAGACGGCCTGGGCCTGTCCATGCCGGCTCCCACCTTCTACATCAGCGACGTGGAGAACTACGTGGGTATGTGTTTTTTATTCTTTTTATTGACCACTACAGTATGCATTTGTATGTAAATTACAGTATATACAGGGTTCCCACGGTCATGAAATTCCTGGAAATATTTTGAAATTAGAAAAATATTTTTCCAGTACTGGAAAAGTTTTGGAATTGATCAAGGGTCCTGGAAGGTCCTGGAAAAAAATAACTATGCATTGTCTTTGGTTATTGATTTTGTTAATACCTCTGAAATGACAAATTAAACATTGGCCAAATTGTCAAATATTAGAGGCAGAAATTGTGAAAATAGCACATCTACATGCTCACAACGCCTCGCGTTGCGAGGCGTTGTGAGCATGTAGATCGGCTATTTTCACAATAAAACTGTGTTATACAAAATTCCTCTACTCTTAGTGCTCGTCAGGGTGCCGGGGTCCCCAGTTCAAAAATGATTATTTCGGGGGTCACGGCCTGAAAAGGTTGAGAACCACTGGCATACACTGCCTGCCTTTGGGCACTGTGCATAGGAGTAAGCGACTCGTTATTGAGCTGAATTATTGTTATATAGTCGGGTTAAATATTCTGGAAAAGTTTTGGAAATGAATTGGTAAAGATGTGTGGGAACCCTGTATATACATACACACTACAAAGTGCTGTGATATGAATGTGGATGAGGAATTTAATCCGGATGATCAAAGCAAACCAATTGAACCCTAGCTGTTCTATTCTGAGGTGAACAATTTGGCCCAAACAAGCCAATGTAAGCTGTAGATCGGCTTTGTTTGGCAATGATATTTGGTGTAGAGGGAAAACATTAGGGGGGACTAGAATAGAGCCCTGGAAGACTCTGGTCAGTGTATAGTAGAGCATACACCATATATTTGAATATTCGAATATCAAAGTCACTATTCGACGTTGTTCACCGAAGTTGAATATTCGCTTATTTTTCTCTTTAAAAAATAAATAAATAAATAAATAAAAATAAACTATATATATATATATATATATATATATATAGTTTATAAAGCTTGGCTACATAGGAAGTCATAAGAATGAGTTTGCCCCTGGTGGATGAATTTGCTCTATACCAGGGGTTCTCAAACCTTTTTAGGCCGTGACCACCAAAATAAACATATTTTTACTGGGGACCTCCACCCTGACTGGAATTGTGGGTATTACATTTAATTTGACTCAGTTCCGCAGATAAATATTGTGAAAATAGCAGATCTACATGCTCACAACGCCTCGCAACGCGAGGCGTTGTGAGCATGTAGATCGGCTATTTTCACAATGTTCGCCTCTTGCTTACTTAATATTTGACAGTTTGGCCAGTCCTGTCGAATATTCAACTATTCGAATACTTTGAGGTCGAATAATTCGAATACTAAAAATCACTATTCGTGAATGCCCTAGTGTATAGGGTTTAAGAGGTTAAACATAACTCATGTGTAAACAAAAAAACAACAACAAGCAAACTGATGAGGTATAAATGTAGAGGGAAGGTTGGTACTGAAAATTACACATTTGCTGTGTGACAAGAAATGACATCTGTCAAACGCATATCTTGTGCAAAATGTGTTGACCCCTCACCTCTAATACAATCACAGTGTTACTGGAGGAATACGTTGGCCTCTGCTTCTCGACCCAATCATTCATATGAAAAACCTTATTCCTGCCTCGAGGTTCAAAATCCACTTTAGAGGCACGCTATTCCCACGTGGATCTGTATGTAGATATCTGTCAGGAAAACAACACAATGGATCTGTATGTAGATATCTGTCAGGAAAACAACACAATGGATCTGTATGTAGATATCTGTCAGGAAAACAACACAATGGATCTGTATGTAGATATCTGTCAGGAAAACAACACAATGGATCTGTATGTAGATATCTGTCAGGAAAACAACACAATGGATCTGTATGTAGATATCTGTCAGGAAAACAACACAATGGAGCTTGCACAAAAACTAATCTGACCCACTGACCTCTAAACCTGAGATGTGACAATAGAACTGATAATGATTCTGATCCTCAAATCCACATGATTCCAATTGTCTTAACTACTTTGATTCTCCTACAAAATAAGCTTATTTCACATATTGTCCCTGTGGTTGTTCTTTGTATAGTTTATTTGACCTCATTTTGCATTTCAGTGACATTAAAAGTGCCTTGTTTGCCTCAGCCTTTGAAATAATAGATGCCTTTCAGCTGGTGGTGTGGCGTCAGTCTGCCAGTAGAGGGCAGCATTTGACTACATTCTGAACATGACAGGGCAGAGAACTTGACAAATGAACAGTAACAAACAAATAAGAAAGAACATTGACTTGAGTATCTGTGCTTTACTTGAGTATTTTGTATTGGAAAAAAATTACTTTTGAATACATGAATATCTGTAAAAGCACATACTTTTGAATACTTGCTTTACATTTTTAAAAGCAAGTAGGCCTACTGCACTTTAACTTGAAGAACAAATTTGACCGAGCAACTTTCACGTTGTAGTTTGTAACTTTCACCGTTACTTTTCAGGATTGAAAAATTCAAAAATAGCAAAAGTAGCTGATCGACAAGCTCAAAAGCTTGTGGCTCTGCTTTTTTGTGATGCTGTGGTTGTAGTATGATCAAGTAGAGCGTTCATTTATGAAAAAAGCACAAAAAGTTAAAATGTGGAAATAGGAGGATATACTGGGGTTGAGTTCCACCACTGTCTGCATCTGAACAGTGTTGTTTTTGACAGCAAATTTTGATTTCGTTTTAGTCATAGTCTTTTGAATAAAATGTAATTTAGTTTTAGTCATAATCTAGTCACCTGAAAGTATTAGTTTTAGTCTAATTTTAGTCGACTAAATCTACAGTTGATTTAGTCGACTAAAATGTATTTTAGCAGGCCTTGATGGCATCGTAATGACTGATTTTACACTTGGTTGTGTGCTGAAAATAGCAGATCTACAAGCTCACAATGCGTCGCAGCGCGTCGCGTTGTGAGCTTGTAGATCGGCTATTTTCAGCACGCAACACCTGAGAGCAACCAAACATAAAATGACTCTCTTCTCCACTAGTCCCTCCCTAACGTTTTAGTCTAGTTTTTATTTTATTGACGAAATTGTCAATATATTTAGTCTTAGTTTTAGTCTCCACAGCTTAGTTTTTGTTTAGTTTATATTTAGTTTTCGTCAGTGAAAAAAACAGTCGACAAACATTTTTCGTCATAGTTTTAGTCGACGAAATCAACACTGCATCTGAATCCGTGTGGTGCCCGTGAGTTCTTTGTGCGGTGCTTCTGTTCGCTGACGTTAGTCTTTGTCCCACAGGTCCCGACGTGGGCGTGGACGTGGTGGACGTCACCAAGCAGAGTGACGGCAAGATGAAGCTGAAGGAGTTTGTGGACTATTATTACAGCACCAACAGAAAGAAGGTCCTGAACGTCATCAACCTAGAGTTCTCAGACACCAGGTACACCCACGTTACCTCGAAAATAAATGGATAAAAACCTAAGCAAATATATCGTTGTCGTCGCGTGGAAACCTTGTATGTCCAAAACTTTCCTTTTCTTGTTGTTATTTTCAAAATGATTTAAAATCGTGAAAATAGCCGATCTACAAGCACACAGCGCCTCGCGTCGCGAGGCGCTGTGTGCTTGTAGATCGGCTATTTTCACTAGTTTTGTGCGTCATAATCGTTTCCATGTTGATGAATGTTATTATATTTTCAAATAGCAGATCTACAAGCTCACAACGTGTCGCATCGGTTATTTCCACTATAAACTATCTTTGTTAAGTATAAAGTTGTTAGATATCCTATCGTTCATTTCTTTGTATATTTTGGTTATTTGTCATAATCTTCCCTGTGCAACTTGAAAGCCTAAAAGCCAAACAGAAATGTATTTTATTTTTTCATATTATTTAGTTAGTTCCAGTGTTCAACGACATAACCACAATTAAATCGTTAAATCGCAAATATTTGTGTGACGATTAATTGTCACGTAAAATGTCATAAACGACGGCCCTCCGTGTATCTGTACATCAGGGGTCTTCGACGTTTTCAGGCCAAGGACCCCTTAGCTGAGAGAGAGATGAAGCAGGGACCCCCACTACATATTGTACAAAATTGTGTTGCAGATTAAAAATGTTCATAGATTTCTTAGACAGCTCAGACTTGTTTGACAGCACTGTCATCATGTTGGAGTAATGTGTATTTTCAGACATTGAACCACTTGAAGCGTCAAATACTTAGTCTGCTCTTCTTTTCCCTCTACAAATGTCTTTGACAAAAATAGCCGATCTACAAGCTTACAACACCTCGCACCCCAAGTTGAAGACCCATGATTTACAGGATCATGGAGAGTCCTCGTATCGTATCATAATCATATCTTTGTGTGTGTACAGGATGGACAGCATCGTGGAGAGTCCACAGATCGTACGCAGGTTGTCGTGGGTACAGAACTACTGGCCGGACGACGCGCTGCTGGGAAAACCCAAAGTCACCAAGTACTGTCTGATCTGTGTGAAGGACAGCTACACAGACTTCCACATCGAGAACGGTGGCGCCTCCGTGTGGTACCACGTGCTCAAGGTAATGTCACCAACATTCACAGGCATTGTCACATTCTGGCTCTTGAACTCTGAGAGTGGGGTCTGGGTGGGGACATGGAGGGGTCCTTAAGGGGGTTCCAGGGGGTCCCTAGCAAAATGAGGAACAGTTTAAAGGTGCTGTAAGTGTCATTATTGGTTAAAACAAAAGGTTTGTTTGATCAAATATGATTATTTTGGGGGTTGTGGCCTGAAAAGGTTGAGAACCACTGTACTAGAGTAACAAGTACAATATTTGCCTGAGATGTAGAGGAGTAGAAGAGAGTGGGAATTGAAATATTCAAGCAAGATAAAATAAAAAGTACCTCAAGTCTGTACTTACATAAGTACAGAGTTACTTGAGTAAATGTGCATAGTTATTTTCCACTACTGAACTGAACTCAGAGTGAGTGTTTGGAGTTAAATTATCACTGAGGATTTCGCTGTGTAAACAGGGTTTGTTTTCAATTCAATTCAATGTGTTTAAACTGGAACAAGTTGTTTTTTTGCGAAGGTCAGGAATGCGCTTGAAGTTTGACTAAAGTGCTTCAAAATGCTTTTCTTTGAAATCACTGTCTGTAATTTATAGCCATAATAGGCATAATAATTTTAATGGTTACGTGATCTTTACAAGAACATGTCTTAATGCTGGATTTAAGGCTTGGTAGTCCAGAGACCCAAATGCCAAATGGAGCTCGGTTTAATGTCACTTAGAATTCCATTCACCAGAGTTTACCGCTTAAACCCCTGCATCCCTCCTTGTGGGGAAGGCTTTCGCGGAAAATAGACGATTGACAAGCTCACAACGCCTTTCAACACGAGGCGCTGTGAGCTTGTAGATCAGCTATTTTCACAATAGTTATCTGTGGAACCGAGTCAAAATAAATGTAATGTTATCAACTCCTGAAAATTGCTTGTCAGGGTGCAGTTCAAATATGATTATTTGGTGTGTGTGTGTGGGGTAGGGCATTCACGAATAGTGATTTTTAGTATTCGAATTATTACCGCAAAGTATTCGAATAGTCGAATATTCGACAGTACTGGCCAAACTGTCAAATATTAAGTAAGCAAGAGGCGAACATTGTGAAAATAGCCGATCTACATGCTCACAACGCCTCGCAACGCGAGGCGTTGTGAGCATGTAGATCTGCTATTTTCACAATATGTATCTGCGGAACCGAGTCACATTAAATGTAATACCTACAATTCCAAATGCTTGTCAGGGTGGGGGTCCCCAGTTCAAATATGTTTATTTTGGGGGTCACAGCCTAAAAAGGTTTGAGAACCCCTGGTATAGAGCATTAACAAATTCATCCACCAGGGGCATTGACAACTCATTTTTATGACTTCCTATCTAGCCAAGCTTTATAAACTATACATTTTTTAAAGAGAAAACAATAAAAAAATAAAAAATAAGCAAATATTCGACTTAACGTCTAATAGTGACTTTGATATTCGAATATTCGAATATTTGGTGAATGCCCTAGTGTGTGTGTGTGTGTGTGTGGGGGGGGGGGGGGGGGGCAGCTGGTTGAGAACCACTGGCTTAGAAAGCCTGTACAAAATAACCAAATCAATCAAAATGACAGCTGTCAGTCATGCTGAGTGTGTGTGTGTGTGTGTGTGTGTGGCTGCAGGGAGAGAAGATCTTCTTCCTGATCAAGCCCACCTCTGCCAACCTGTCCCTGTACGAGCGCTGGAGGTCTTCGTCCAATCACACGGAGATGTTCTTCGCTGACCAGGTGGACAAGTGTTACAAATGCACTCTGAAGCAAGGCCAGACGCTCTTCATTCCATCAGGTCAGCGCAGCACCAACAACACCACCATCAACACTATTCAGGGTTCCCACGGTCATGAAATTCCTGGAAATATTTTGAAATTAGAAAAATATTTTTCCGGTACTGGAAAAGTTTTGGAATTGATCAAGGGCCCTGGAAGGTCCTGGAAAAAATAGCTATGTGTTGTCTTTGGTTATTGATTTTGTTAATACCTCTGAAATGACAAATTAAACATTGGCCAAAATAGAGGCAGAAATTGTGAAAATAGCCGATCTACATGCTCGCAACGCCTCGCAACGCGAGGCGTTGTGAGCATGTAGATCGGCTATTTTCACAATAAAACCGTGTTATACAAAATTCCTCAACTCTTAGTGCTCGTTAGGGTGCCGGGGTCCCCAGTTCAAATATGATTTCGGGGGTCACGGCCTGAAAAGGTTGGGAACCACTGGCATACACTACCTGTCTTTGGGCACTGTGCATAGGAGTAAGTGACTCGTTATTGAGCTGAATTATGGTTATATAGTCCTGGAAATTGTGTTAAATATTCTGGAAAGGTTTTGGAAATAAATTGGTAAAAATGTGTGGGAACCCTGACTATTATTAGAGATGTGCCGATTGATCGGTGAGTGATCGCGATCGAACGATAATGCCTCTATCGGCTTTGATCGGTATCGGCTTTGCCGATCTACAAGCTAGATCAGCTATTTTCACAATAGTTATCTGTTGGACTGAATGTAACCTCAGCTTCAACTCCTACACGTTGAATTGGATACTAAAGGACCTCAGCCTGCAATCTCCTAATGTTTATACTTAATATACGATGTCAATGTTTTGTAAGAAGAATCATTAAATATATAAATGCTGCATTGCTGCTACAGCACAATAAATAGAAGAATTTGTGGATTTGACACTGTGATCGGGAATATCGGTTTCGGCAGATGCTGATTCCCAGTTGATCAGTATCGGCCCCAAAGATCGCAATCGGAGCATCTCTAACTATTATTAACACATTAACAATATTATTTTGTTCAACCACAAAAAAATTACTCCTGGTGATTGCATTTTAACTTCTAAAATCATAAAAGGATGTTCATTTGTTAAGATTATCTTTGCAACAAAACATGCAAGTATCATCAATTTGCATTGAGGAAGGTGCTGACTTACTAATTCTGTCTGCAGAAATACATACTCACTGTACCACTCTTTTGTATTAACATTTTAATAATTAAAACACATTTTGAGCATTGCCTGCATTACAAATAGATTTTACAGTGTATTACTGAGGTTCAGTACTTTGTCATCTGTACAATTTCTAGCAGTGCGCATACAAAACGATGTGTTTGACTACTTTTGATTTGTGTTTCTTTGAAGGTTGGATCAATGCAATACTGACCCCAGTCGACTGTTTGGCATTCTCTGGACATTTTGTCCACAACCTGAGCGTGGAGATGCAAATGAGGTGTGGACATCTATACTATAATTTTGCGAATGTCTGAGTGAGTGTCTGAGTGAGTGTCTGTCACAGCGTTTCTCCTCAGTGGCTGGAGCAATTGATCTGAAATCGCATCACCATAAGCATATGAACACACCTGACATAACTGTGAAGCCCGTTTGTCACTTTCACAAATCGTATGCTGTATATTAGCATTTTTATGGTGTATCTACTATCTATTCTGCATCTAGCATGAGGCACATCTATTCTGCATCTAGCTTGAGGCAAAATGTTTAACCAGCTCTGTGTGTGTGTGTGTGTGTGTGTGTGTGTGTGTGTGTGTGTGTGTGTGTGTGTGTGTGTGTGTGTGTGTGTGTGTGTGTGTGTGTGTGTGTGTGTGTGTGTGTGTGTGTGTGTGTGTGTGTGTGTGTGTGTGTGTGTGTGTGTGTGTGTGCAGGCAGGCGGGTGTGTGTGCAGGCGGGTGGGCGGGCGGGCTGGGGGACAGTATCTCTGTAGCCATTAAACAAAACGGGTTTCTTACATTGATGCTCCTACATCATGCAAGCACCAGTTAAAGTTACTTTCCATCCCTCATATACTGTGTGCACAGTGCACATCCCATAACCCACACACTGCACATCATTTTGGAGCTCATATCTTTGAACGGGTAAGGGCTAGTTCTCTATAATACAGTGGTTCTCGACCTGTGGGTTGGGACCCCCACGGGGGGTCGCCAAATTATTTTGGGGGGTCCCTAGATGATTAGCTTAATGTGAAACATTGTTTTTTTTTTTTTTTTTTCACTCAATAGTAAACAAACCAACAAAGTTTTAAGTGTATAGAGGGTATCTGCACATTTCTAAAGTGACAATTTGAGGACTTTTTAGTACCTCTAAAATTACAAATTAAAACATTGGCCAAATTCTCAAATATTAGAGGCAGAAATTGTGAAAATAGCCGATCTACATGCTCATAACGCCTCGATCTGCTATTTTCACAATAGAACCGTGTTATACAAAATGTAATTCCTCAACTCTTAGTGCTCGTCAGGGTTGGGGGGTCCCCAGTTCAAATATGATTATTTTGGGGGTCACGGCCTGAAAAGGATGAGAACCACTGCTATAATACACACACACACACACACACACACACACACACACACACACACACACACACACACACACACACACTCATCCTTCATTCCCTGTAGTTGAATTTAGCCAGTCCCAGTGAAGATTCCAAAGTTTGATTTCATAATTAATCTGGATGACGTATGTACTGTAGAAGGACTTTGTGTATTCCAGCCCTGATGACATGGCGTGTTCTACTTCAGGAGTTGTTCGTTTAACCATCTGTGTATTCCACTAAGACTGTTTATGAATTCTCCACGATCTTTGGAAGTGCGCTGTAAACAGCCGAGCTTTGACGGAATAATCCGTCGTGCCATGCATCATGGACAGTGGTGGAAAGTAACCAAGTAAATTTACTTTAGTACTGTACTTAATTAAGTACAATTTTGAGGTATTTGTACATTACTCGAGTATTTCCAATACTTTTACTTCTACTCCACCGCATCTCGGATCCAAATATTGTACTTTTACTACACTACATTTATTTGAAAACTTTAGTTACTGCTTACTTTGTAGATTGATTATTATTACAAAACATACATTAACCACTTCAACGCTATATACAGTACATTCTGGCCATTTCAAAAGAGGTACACAAAGAGTATTTTTACTTTTGGTACATATTGATGCCAATACTTTTGCACTTTTACTCGAGTACATTTTTGAATTTAGGTGTGATGTCACGCACCAACGTTTAACATTATGGTACAGTGGTTCACGTCGTCTCTCTGTAAACGCTCTGAAACAGTCAGAGAGCAGAGAGAGCGCAGCGCCTCCCGTCTGACTCGGCTCGCACTGACCAGGAAATTGAGGAAGTAGCCTCAACTTAAAAACGTAAAAATGTAATTCTGCGCATATAAAATATACGTACCCAATCGAATATCTTAGTTACATAGATATCGTCCACATAAACTAGTTTGTTCGTGCTTATAATGATCAAAATCGCTATCGGTCACCGAGCACCACCCCCAAATCTGCCTGTCTTTAGCTCCCTCCTCCCCGGCTGGAATCTAGCCTTCAACCGCCCACCAGCGGGGGTCGCAATCCACCGACCACCATAGCGATTTTTATCATTTCAACAAATAAGCCAAACTAACTGCTTGACATGAACAATGTTGCTAAAACTAAGATATCTGAGGGATTATATAATTTTTATATGCACGACTTATATGACGACTTCCTGGTTTTCATAGTGTGGGCAAGGGGAGACGGACTAGCCAACCGACAGTACAGTACATACAGTGTGAAGTACAGTAGAGGCGTTGCGTGACGTCATCAACAATATTAGCCAAAGAGATAGCCTGATTTATCTTTTTTTTTTGCGTGTCATCACAGCTTCAAGTAAAACATTTGAGTACCTTTCCCTGATCATGGGTGTCTCTGGTGGGTGTTTCATGTGTCTCTCAGGGCGTACGAGGTGGAGAAGAGGCTGAAGGTGCGGTCGCTCACTCCTTTCCCCAACTTCGAGACGGCGTGCTGGTACGTGGGACGACACTACCTGGAGCGCTTCAAAGGTGAGCTCTCATTCTCATCACGGATCAACACACACGCCCGCACCATCCTGTCTGTTGAGAGCACACTCTCTACACGTGGTTCCAAAAGGCTCAAGAGCTAGTGAAGAGCTAGTGAAAATAGCAGATCTACAAGCTCACAGCGCCTCGCTTCACACCGCGTTGTGAGCGTCTGCTATTTTCACTACTTCTTCCTTTGTTTTCTAATTTATGGAATTGCTTTGATTTTTCTTTTGTTCCTTCATGAAATTACTGAAAGAAATCGCTGAATTCGTTTTTTAATTCATGAAAATTGTTGCTATTTTGGTGATGTTTTTTGAGAATGTTTTGAAATAATAATAATTAAAAACGAAATGTAGGAAAACTAAAAATAAAGGGACCCATAAAAATGTCTCCGCGACCCAAAAAAAGGGTCCCGACCTAGTGTTTGGGAAACAGTGCTCTACACCAGTGGGTTTTAATCTTTCTGTGCCCTAAGCGTATGAATTGGCATCAGGGGTCATCGCCATGTTGGCTTGTGGTCGACATTTTTGTCAAAATTAAATTTTTGCCACGGCCATACAGAATGAGTGGACAATAATATTACCAGAAACACATAAAGAACTAGGCCTGAATGACCATAACAGGTCTGTAAGATCTCTGAGAGTGTACTGTACAAATGGTCGTCACAACTAGACATGTCTGACAGCACGAGAAACATTGCTCTACAATCGTCTTTTGTAATTGTTTCGTTTTATTCTTTTAATGTGTTTTTTATGGAACCTCTTTATTTAGCTCCGTTTCCTCCAAACAAATAATGCAAACAGCAGGAAATACAAACTCTCTGTCTCTTGTCTCTCTGATCATCCATGGTTGTGTCTGTCGCGTGTCTGTGGTGCAGATGAGGAGGCCTGGATGCAGAGATATTATTTCAGTCGTTAAATCGGTGAACGGAGGAGTTCACAGATAATTAGCATCAAAAGGCTTGGCTGAGCAAGAATCACTTGCTCCATTACAAGCCTGTGTTTAAAAAACTCCCCTCACATGGCTTTGGGCAACTGTTTATGTTTCCACACAAAAGTGTGTGTGTGCGTGCGTGTGTGTATGCGCGCATGCGTGTGTGTGTGTGTGTGTGTGTGTGCGCACGGACCTGGTCCTCCAAAGAGAAATGGTTTTGGGGTTACAAATGATTTGGGGAGTTAGGTTTACAATTAGGAAAAGATTTAGGCTTGGGGTTACATTTTTTTCATGTCTAGTTGTGCACCAGTGCCACACACCGGAATGATGGGTGATCTACAAGCTCACAACTTGTATGTAGATAGGCTTTTTTTCCTTTTTGCTATTTTATCTGCCGTCCTAAAATACTGATGTCCTCACAAGTATAGTAGTATAAACATAAGAGTGTGTGTGTGTGTGTGTGTGTGTGTGTGTGTGTGTGTGTGTGTGTGTGTGTGTGTGTGTGTGTGTGTGTGTGTGTGTGTGTGTGTGTGTGTGTGTGTGTGTGTGTGTGTGTGTGTGTGTGTGTGTGTGCGCGAGCGAGCGTGCGTGCTATGGCCAGATTGCCATTGTGTGCACACACTTGTGTGCTTGCGTGCGTGATAGTCGGGGGCCTTCAGGAGATAGAATGGTAGTTTTGTGCTAATCAGTCTAAAAGTGCCACATTTTGCACAGATGTAGCCCAGGACATGCTCTAATGATTTACCTGGGTATTTAAGTAGGATGTGAGGGGTCTAACTAGGGGTTTGTCATGATGCTTTCTGGGTATTTTCCTCCTGTATAGAAAGTCGATGGGAGCCCAACTTGATTTTGCCGCTGTGGCGACCCCGAAGGTCGCCGTCTTGGGCGCCGTAGCTAAATCATTAGAGCATGCCCTGGGCTACATCTGTGCAAAATGTGGTGCTTTTAGACTGATTAGTACGAAAAAACCCTAAGGCCTCCGACTATGAGTGTGTTATGGCCAGATTGCCACTGTGTGCACAGCAGTCCCTGCCATTAATGTACCAATATTCTTCTTTTTCTTTTTTGTCTCCACCAGCCGAAAAGCATGGGGAGAGACTATGTTTTCGTCTCCGTCCGTCCGTCCGTCCTTGTGTGTGTCCGTGTGTGTGTGTGTGTGTCCGTGTGTATGAAGAAATTCAGATTTCTTCATACAAAACATATATTAACCACTCGAGCACTATTGAACAGCTGATCTGCAAGCCCACACACCACATAGTATTGTTTGACACCGATACATTTTTTACTTTTACCCTAGTCAAATTTTGAGTGTTTTTTAATAATGGTGATATTGCTACTTTCACTTCAAATAAACAATGTGAACATCTCTTCCAGCGCTGTGCCTGGAGGTAGTTCATTAGCATCCTGTTGTGCTTGTGATCACAGCGCGCTGTAATCAGTGCCGAGGCCAAGCCTTCCAACGGAGGCATTTGGTCGGAATACGCAGCGCCCCCGAACGGCCTCTGGTTTGTGAAAAATACCTTTCATGAGCTGACAGGACTAATCAGATAAGCTGCTGATTGTTTTCTATCATCAAAACACTATTAAACCCATTCAGGCCTAGAATTATTGAATGCTTTAACCAGTGAAAAATAGCAGATCTACAAGCTCACAGCGCGGCTCCGAGTGCCGCGCTGCGAGCTTGTAGATCTGCTATTTTTGAAAAAGACGTGAAAATGTGTGCAAAATCTTTGAATATAATGTATTTTCAAAGCGAACGTTTGTAACTCAAATTTTGCTTCTGGGTGGTCCCTGGAACCAGATATTTTGAGATGGGGGTCCGTGGCCAAATACATATCATTTTGGGGGTCCTTCACATGAAAAGGTTTGAGAACCACTGACATAGTAGTCTCTAAAGAACAGACTAACTGAGCTCCATTTAAGTGAAAAGGACCTTTTTTTTGACGATGGCTGGCCAGAATTGCTGACATAGAAACATAGGTTTTTCAAAAAACCTTAGAAGGATTCAAAAGACACTTATATAATCGGGTCAAAATTCAAATTTTCACGATTTTTCAAAAATAGCAGATCTACAAGCTCGCAGCGCGGCACTCGGTGCCGCGCTGTGAGCTTGTATATCTGCTATTTTTCAATAGTTAAAGCATAAAATAATGATACACCATAATGTGTACCCGTTCTAAATGGGTTAAAGGCGGAAAGCCACATTAAAACTTCATTCCCATAACGGCAATGTTATGGTCTGAACCGCTTATTGGAAGAACAGAGGTGCTCAGCGACATTTGCCGCGTGGGTTTTTCGACCGAGGAGGAGTTTGATCTCTTTGTCGGAAACAAAAGGAGGTAGAAAGATGAATCTATTCTTATTGTCCAGAGACGCAGCCTTGGAGCTCCTCCATCCACAACAAAAACCGGAGGCCAAAACCTGAGCTTTTTGGCCCACGGCTTGCGCTTGTTTTTCCATCCAAATAAGTTCTGTTTCGCTGCTCTGCTCTCGCCGCTCGAAACAGAAAGTGTAATTATATCCTCAAGCAAATCACCACTATTACTGATTGTCCGTGAAGTCGTTTCGCTTGACGTTTGACGAATGGGAGCCGGAGTGGCTTCCACCGGGGAGCGAGCGGAGAGGGAGCCGAGTGTCTCACTCAAGGACACGCTGAATGTTGCATAGAAACTTGGCGGTGTTGACGGACATGTTGCGCTGCATCGGGGGCCCTAAGGCCTCTTAACTACCAGGCCGTCCTGGGGCCAAAGTGGCCCCGCTCCAGGCCGTCTTGATAATATCACAATGCACGCTCTTTAAAGTTTAGCTTTATTAGAAACTTGAACGCCGCTCTGGGAGAGACAATACACACACTGTGTCATTTCATTATTTTAAATTATTATTTTTCAACTCTGTGCTCTCAACGTCTACAGAATTGCTTCACACTCTTTGATTGTTAATTTAAGGCTGAAACAGAGTTAAATGAATCCTCAGGATCGTTGCTGTGCTTCTGTGATTACAATATCGTGGGACTAAGGTAATATTTGTGGCTGTGTTGCAGGTTTACACAAGGCTAATAAACAGCCGGCTCCCTACTTGGTACACGGTGCCAAAATCATCAACGGGGCATTCAGGGCATGGACGAAAAAACAGGTGAATATACTTCACACGCACACACTTACAACTCTGTAGAGCACACAGTAGAGTACACACGCCTCGCATCGCGAGGCGTTGTGTGCTTGTAGATCGGCTGTTTTCACTAGTTTTGTGCGACAGTCTTGTATGATGAAGCAGTGCTTTGCTTTACCAAAAGACGTACACATTTGAAACTTGGAGATACAAGGTTTCTGCCCGACAGTGACGATATTTTAGTGATTATGTTGCGAGGAAAACGTTGAGATAATAGCCATTTTGGTTAGAACTGACTGAAAATAACTTTGTACTTCAAGTTTAAAATGATACTAAATATTTTTTCAAGTGTCCAAATAAATTCCAAATATTATCATGCCGTCGCGGCACCCCAGGGTGCCCCGTCACCCACTTTGAAAACCCCTGCTGTAGAGTACACAGATGCCAATTCGTACACTCTCCGAGTTAATGTTGTTAAAGCAAACAATGACCATTGCTGTTGTCCGTCCCTACAGGCTCTTCTAGAACACGAAGACGAGCTTCCAGAGAACATGAAGCCCACCCAGCTCATTAAAGACCTGGCCCGGGAGATCCGCATGTCAGAGGTCTGTCTCTGTCTCTGTCTCGTTCTTTTGGAATGAATATTCCATTGTGAAGACACGTGAAGCGCAGTGTCCCCTGGAGATATGACTTAGAGTTTAGACAGTCATTTAATTATCGTTGCAGCGGGCTGAATGTTTATTTGAAGACCTTTTTTTTTAAAGAGAACTTTCTTTCTTAAAGGAGAACGGTTGACACTTCAGTTTAACTTCATTGTTATCTATTTTCGAACTATTAATTTACCAAATGTCTGTCTGTCTGTCTGTCTGTTTGTACGCTGACATCATGGTACTGACGTCACAGACTTGCCTGGACATGGAATAAGTCATAAAAGAGAGCCAGACAGACAGATAGGGCTGTCACGATATGACATTTTACAGGACGATTAATTGTCACTCAAATAATTGCCGATTAACGATTTAATTGTGCTTTTGTCGTTGATAATTACGTTTCTGTTTGGCTTTTAGGCTTTGAAATTGCACATTGCAGATATGACACATAACCTAAATACACAAATAAATTACTGACATATTTGACATATTTGACAACTTACTACTTAAAAAATAACTTTGATAGTGGAAATAGCCGATCTACAAGCTCACAACGCGTCGCGATGCGACGCGTTGTGAGCTTGTAGATCTGCTATTTCCACTATTTCGGTCATTTTTCAACATTCACGATTATGACGATTATGACAAAATAATTGCGATAATGTCAAATAATCACCCCTACAGACAGAGATAAGAGATCTCCATATAATGTATGGCCATGAAAGGGACACAGACAGACAGACAGACAGACAGACAGACAGATGCAACAGGTATTGCACAACTGGACGTCAATGGTGACTGTTCTGCCCAACGGGCTCCAGTCTAGTATCACTAATAATGGAAAATCAAGAGACCAGAACAACAAAGTGTGACATGTCTCCTTTTATTTTTCCTGAAACAATTATTGAATGCAGGTGGCAATCATTAAAACGATAGTGTTTATTCTTATAAGCTTGTCCACCCGGATCTCATTGACTTCAATGCATTCCATCCAACTTCCGGCTCCAGTTTGCCTCCCAGCGCGAAGAAATCTGCCAGCTGGAATCGCCGGATCAAGAGAGTTTCTGTCCAACTGTATTTAAGCTGTAGTTTTTATGTGTAGCGGAGGTAATGTTTTCATCACAACTCCAGCAGCCTTTCAGGGACAGACAGAAGACTGCACGCTGCTCAGTGCTATAGAGTAGGCTTCCCAAACTTTTTTGTCTCAGGGCACCCCATGAATATTTTTTTTAATCCAAGGCACCCCTACATTATAATTTTCACTCCCAGCACCTTATATTTATAGCATATCGTCGTTGTCGGGTGGAAACCTTGTATGCCCAAAACCGTTCGTTTTGTATTTATCATCTATAAAATGTACCAAACTAGTGAAAACAGCAGATCTACAAGCACACAGCGATTCGCGTCGCGAGGCGTTGTGTGGCTGTTTTCACTAGTTTTGTGCGACAGTCTTGTATGGTGAAGCAGGACTTTGCTTTACTAAAAGACGTACACATTTGAAACTTGGAGATACGAGGTTTCTCCCCGACAGTGACGATATTTTAGTGATTATGTTGCGAGGAAAACGTTGAGATAATAGCCATTTTGGTTAGAACTGACTGAAAATAGCCATTTTGATAAGAACTGACTAAAAATAACTTTGTACTTCAAGTTTAAAATGTTAAAATATTTTTTCAAGTGTCCAAATAAATTCCAAATATTCTCAAATGATCTCGCGGCACCCCTGGACTGCCGTCGCGGCACCCCAGGGTGCCCCGTCACCCACTTTGAAAACCCCTACTATAGAGTAGCAAAGTCCTGACGTCACTCGTCCATCCCATGGTTCCTGGAAGTCATTGTATCTATGGAGAATAACATTGGGTCATCTTAAAACTGTCTCATGTATGAATCGTGGTCCAAAAATAAACAGACTGTCTCTGGCGATATCGTCAGGGAGGTGGCTCAGTATCGTTTATGATAGTCACTCATATTTGATTCAGTCTGTTTCTGGCGAAGGTTTGACTAATTTGGCGGCAGTAACATTGGCGTTTTTTCGCCGCCAGCTGATTCTTCATATCCATATGAGTCAAACCCCCAAGATCGTTCGTTCATCATTTTTGGAACACATCTTATATGAAGTGATATGAAAAAAAAAGTGTATGGGAATTCAGAATAGGGGGTGGGAAAAACGGGTAGGGACCCAAAACAGAGGTAGTTTGCCCGGAACAGCCAATCTACAAGCTTTTTTTCATGAGAATCTTTTGGGGAATCTTTTTCAAAATGTCTTGAAATAATAATAATAATAACTAAAAACAAAATGTAGGAAAACTAAAATTAAAAGACCCATAAAAATGTGTCCGCCACCCACAAATGGGTCCCAAAGACTCCTGACCCACTGTTTGGGAAACAGCGCTCTATCTATGCTATGCTAATGCTACTTTCAAACCTGCAGACTCACAGAATGGTGAAAACGACAAGGTTTCCCTTTTAACAGTCACACCATGGTTTTCCTCCGCAGAACGCCACAAAAGCCATTCCGCAGAACGCCACAAAAGCCATTAAGAGCGAGCCCCCCAGCGCCAAGCAGCCGGTGGAGGAGGCTCCGTCCACGCACTCTGACCCGGAGGAGCCGGCGTCCCCGGCCCGCGTCCCCTCACCCTGCCGGGACAAGGAGTCCAGGAAGAAGAGCTCCTCCAAGCCCCCCAAGCCCCCCAAACCACCCAAGATACCCAAAGCCCCCAAACCAGCCAAGGTAGCCTATGGTTTCAAATGTAATGTTATTTACCAGCCAAGGTAGCCTATGGTTTCAAATGTAATGTTATTTACCAGCCAAGGTAGCCTATGGTTTCAAATGTAATGTTATTTACCAGCCAAGGTAGCCTATGGTTTCAAATGTAATGTTATTTACCAGCCGAGGTATCCTATGGTTTCAAATGTAATGTCATTTAGGTGGCATGTTGTTTAGATTCTAAACCCTGGAGATATGACTTAGACCAGTGGTTCTCAACCTTTTCCCCCAAAATAATCATATTTGAACTGGGGGATAGCATGTTGTTTAGACCAGGGGTTCCCAAACTTTTTTGTCTCAGGGCACCCCATTCATTTTTTCAGGGGCACCCCTACATTATAATTCTCACTCCCAGCACCTTATGCATATCGTCGTTGTCGGGTGGAAACCTTGTATGTCCAAAACCATTCGTTTTGTATTTATCATCTATAAAATTATCTAAACTAATGAAAACAGCAGATCTACAAGCACACAACGCCTCGCATCGTTGTGTGCTTGTAGATCGGCTGTTTTCACTAGTTTTGTGCGACAGCTTTGTATGATGAAGATAACAGCCATTTAGGTTAGAAATGACTGAAAATAACTTTGTACTTCAAGTTTAAAATGATACTAAATATGTTTTTCAAGTGTCCAAATAAATTCTAAATATTATCAAATGATCTCGCGGCACCACTGGACTGCCGTCACGGCACCCCAGGGTGCCTCGTCACCCACTTTGAAAACCCCTGGTTTACATGGTATCATAGTTTCCTGAAGCACTACACTGTCTCTGCATTCTGTATGTTTGTGATTATTTGCATGTTGCAAGCTGCTCTGGATAAGAGTGTCTGCTAAATGCCTACTCTGTGAACGGTAATTGCAAAGGTCCCCAAGGTGAAGGAAGGAGGGAAGAAGAAAGCCAAGAAAGTCAAGGAGGAGAAGGTCACTCCTCCTCCTCCCAAACCTTCCAGCTTCGCTGCTCTGGAGTCCCACGCCAAGGACATCCTGAGCAAGATGGACCAGCAGCCCAAGAAGGCAAAGGTGAACGCATACATCATTATGCTATACCACGTATAATATGGAGATCGTATATCACTAACATATCTGTGCTGACAGGCAGGGGTGTCACAAGGGGGGGAAAAGAGGGACTGGGTTACGAGGGCCCAAGGTGGAGGGGCATTCGTTATTTCATCATTTAGCTATTGAAAAATAGCAGATATACAAGCTCACAGCGCGAGCTTGTAGTCGTGAAAATGTGTGCAAATCTTTGAATATATGTATTTTTAAGCGAACATTTGTAACTCAAGTTTTGCCTCTTTGGGGGTCCCTGGAACTAAATATTTTGAGATGGGGTCCGTGGCCAAATACATATAATTTTGGGGGTCCTTCACATGAAAAAGTTTGAGATATACAAGCTCACAGCGCGGCACTCGGTGCTGCACTGTGAGCTTGTATATCTGCAATTTTTCAATAGTTAAATCACTAAATAAAGCGTAATAATGCGTTCCCAGTCTAAATGGGTTAACCCCCCCCCCCCCCCCCTATGAAGAACACTCATGGGGGGCCGGCAGTGAATCCTTGTACCCAGGGCCCAGAATTTGGTGCGACACCCCTGCTTACAGGCAGAAACCTCCATCGCCACATTCTAACCTTTCGTAAATTATGAATGCCCTACTTATGCCCTACCTATTGCACTACAGCTTCACACAAAAGTATCAAAAATAGAAGATCCACAAGGTCAAAACACAGCGCGGAGCAGTGCGTTTTGAGCTTGTAGATCTGCTACTTTAGAAGTAACAGTCTCGACAGACGATGTATCATACCGTATAGCGTATAGTATATATCAACAAGATTTATATCGACACTGGGATGCCAGTTTGAAAGTGCTTTAGGCCTAGAATTATTGAATGCTTTAACCAGTGAAAAATAGCAGATATACAAGCTCGCAGCGCGGCACCGAGTGCCGCGCTGCGAGCTTGTAGATCTGCTATTTTTGAAAAAGTCATGAAAATGTGAGCAAATCTTTGAATATATGCATTTTGAGAACCACTGCCTTGTTAGGACTTTTTGACTCATGTGCCGCTCTCTTTACATCCCCAGGCTGTTAAAAATGTCCTGAGCGTGTCCGAGAAAGAAGTGTCCAAGCAGAACAACGTGGACAAGTTTGAAATCAAAGAGCAGAACAAGAACAAGACGGAGGCCAAATGGAAGTACAAGGTAAAGATACGCAAAACGTTGACGTACGAAGGGTTGTGAGATCAGACGGTCCTACTCGAAGCCAAAGCAAACAGCACAAACGATCCCTTTAAAAGTGCAAATAAACCGAAGCATGCAGCGTCTTTTCGGTAATCGTGCGAGTCGCGAAGGTCGGGTGCCATAAGGACACAAACGGAAAACGCGAAGGATCCCTCCGAAAGCGATTTGCGCACTTCACTTCAAAGCGGCTGCGGTAGATCACGGCGCGGCCCGAGAGTCGCCGGTTTTAAAAGGCCTGCGGCTCATCAAAGCCGCTGCAGAAGTATTTCGCGCTCGCAGAGTTTACCTAACGGAACTGCCCTCATATCGTCATATCCACTGCAGTGCGTCTTAACCCATTTAGGCCTAGAATTATTGACTGCTTTAACTATTGAAAAATAGCAGATATACAAGCTCACAGCGCGGCACCGAGTGCCGCGCTGCGAGCTTGTAGATCTGCTATTTTTGAAAAATCATGAACATTTTTGCAAATCTTTGAATATATGTATTTTTAAAGCAAACGTTTGTAACTCAAATTTTGCTTCTGGGTGGTCCCTGGAACTAGATATTTTGAGATGGGGGTCCATGGCCAAATAAATATCAGTTTGGGGGTCCTTCACATGAAAAGGTTTGAGAACCACTGACATAGTAGTCTCTCAAGAACAGACTAACTGAGCTCCATTTACGTGAAAAGGACATTTTCTTTGACGATGGCTGGCCAGATTGCTGACATAGAAACATAGGGTTTTTCAAAAAACCTTAGAAGGGTTCAAAAGACACTTATAGAATCGGGTAAAAATTCAAATTTTCACGATTTAAAAAAAATAGCAGATCTCCAAGCTCGCAGCGCGGCACTCGGTGCCGCGCTGTGAGCTTGTATATCTGCTATTTTTCAATAGTTAAAGCATAAAATAATGATACTCAATAATGTGCACCCGTTCTAAACGGGTTAAGCATTTACATATGCCCTTGTCCTTTAAGGAGGTTGTTGTGTCATTATCGGCGAGCGACGTGGAAAGCATTTTGCGGAGCAAAAGCATAACTCTCCAATGGGAGACATTAGGAGGGATTCGGTTTCATGGAAAATTCAATGCCAAACTGCCTTGGAATGCTTGTACTCACTCCCAAGGTTCCTGATCCAAAGTGCTCCCTCGCATTGGAGACAAGCGCTTGCAGATGGGACGGATTGTCTTCTATAGATACGGAGCAAGGTCACCACCGCGCCATGCATCTTCACGTTGGGACCACAGCTGAGGCTGCCGAGCGCGCACAGCTCTGCGTTTTTTTATTCGTTTTCTTTTTTATAACGTTGAGAAGAGCAATGAGGCCGGCAGAGTGGTGGTACGAACCGAGTACATATACTTCAGCGCTGCCCTTGAGTTACAGTTTACAGTTTAGGCATTTAGCAGACGCTTTTAATCCAAAGCGACTTACAATAAGCAGATAAAAACATCACAATAATAAACAAGATAATATGTCAGTACATCAACAGCAATATAACAAATGCAAATGAATATCTATCTAGAAAAAAACAATATAATCAGTAAAGAAAAAAGGTTTCTAAAAAACCTAAAAACAAATGCTAACTAGCTTCATGTATGGTCATTGATTTTTCCAGTAGTGCTAATATAAGGGTTTAGGTGGAGTCTGAAAAGGTGAGTCTTCAGTCCACGGCGAAAGGTAGCGAGTGAGTCCGTTGTTCTAAGTGCGACAGGGAGTTTATTCCACAACTTGGGGGCCAGGAGGGCAAACTGTCTCGGACTAGTGGATTTTTGCCCTGGGGTTTTTAGCGAGGGTTCTGTCAGCATCCCTGTGTTGGCTGAACGAGTATTTGTATTTTCGGAGAGCTAGGACTTTCCCTCCACTGCATTTCGAAGACAAAAAGTATATATTATGAATGAACCACTTAAGCCCTGTTTCAGATATAGTGAAAATAGCAGATCGATTATGCTCACGGCTTGTAGATCTGCATCTGCTATTATTGATATTTGTTTGAAAACTTCTGGAACGTCTTTCAATTGTTTTGGAAAATGTCAAAAAATGTCAATACAGCCATGCATTTACGATTAAAAGACAATTTACTTTGTAGTTGCGCTTTTATATAATTGAAAGTTTTTAGAAGCAATTATACTTTTGAATGCTTAAGTAATTCAAGTACTCCAGTGCTTTAACTCGAGCTACTTTCACTTGTAGTTGAGTAATAGATAGGCCTATCTGACCAGTAGTATTTATACTTTGAGTATATAGTACTTGGTCCACTCCGGTCAACTAAGTATAAAGGGTTTAAGTGGTTAAAATGAAGTGAGAATGAGTAATATTAACAGTAGCATATGCATGGTCTGATTTTTCCATAATGACTTGATTCCATTTGGCATTTGGTGTTGTTCCCTCCTCCCGGTAATCGTGTGGTCTGGTGGAAGCGGGCACATCAAATGAAAAACCAAACAAGGCAGGAAAGTGAGGCCTCCTAACATCATAGGGTTTAGTTTAATCCCTTCTTTATGTCACTATTGTTTTTTCACCAAAATGTCTTTTTCAATTTTCTACAGAATAGCAAACCAGATTCCCTGCTGAAAATGGAAGAGGAATGCAAGTTTGACAGAACGCCGCACTTGGGCAGCAAAACGGACAAGTTCAGCTTTACGATGTCTCACAAGAAGATGCTGGGGTATGTATGTACTGTATGTCTGTATGTCTGTCTGTCGTAAATACTTATACAGGGTTCCCACGGTCATGAAATTCCTGGAAATATTTTGAAATTAGAAAAATATTTTTCCAGTACTGGAAAAGTTTTGGAATTTATCAAGGTTCCTGGAAGGTCCTGGAAAAAAATAGCTATGCATTGTCTTTGGTTATTGATTTTGTTAATACCTCTGAAATGACAAATTAAACATGGGCCAAATTGTCAAATATATAGAGGCAGAAATTGTGAAAATAGCCGATCTACATGCTCGTTGCGAGGCGTTGTGAGCATGTAGATCTGCTATTTTCACAATAGAACCGTGTTATACAAAATTGGCGTTGTGAGCATGTAGATCTGCTATTTTCACAATAGAACCGTGTTATACAAAATTCCTCAACTCTTACTGCTCGTCAGGGTGCCGGGGTCCCCAGTTAAAATATGATTATTTCGGGGGTCACAGCCTGAAAAGGTTGAGAACCACTGGCATACACTACCTGTCTTTGGGCATTGCGCATAGGAGTAAGCGACTTGTTATTGAGCTGAATTATTGTTATATAGTCCTGGAAATTGGGTTAAATATTCTGGAAAAGTTTTGGAAAAGTTTTGGAAATTAATTGGTAAAAATGTGTGGGAACCCTGTTTTCAGGTAAAGAACCTATGTTCCAGCCTTGCGATTTGGAATTGCACATGAGTTCTGGGCAAACCCCGCCCACGGAAGCTTTTGATTGGCTGAACTGGCGCTAGGGAGCACTCCTTTTTGTTCGCTTGGACCGCACGGAGGTGCGATCACTTAAACCTAACCCTAACTCTAACCTTAACCTCAGTAAAACTATGCCTAACCCCAACTCATGTGCAATTCCAAATAACGCATGTGCAATTCCAAATAACGCTTCAGAGACACTTTCACCCCCCAAAATTATAATAACAAAAAAAAAATGTATTAGCAAAAGATGACTACAACGCTTCACCATCATGCAACAAGGTTGTGAGCTTTTTAGATCAGCTATTTTCTCTACTCTTCTGTGATACTGTAGTGTGTGTAACAAAATAGGGCATTTACAAAAAACGACAATGTAAAAAGGTGAAATAAGGAGATACAAGGTTTCAGCCTGACAGCACTGATATGGATGTCTCCCCCCTCCCCTCCAGAAGGGAGCATGTTAACCTTGTCCTGTGGTGCGTTATGATGATCATATCGTTTTGCGGCCATCGAGCGCTGCAGCCATTACGCTGGGCTCAAGGCCTGCCAGGGTGTACCAGCCCCTTCTCATTGTGTTTTTCTTTAATTTTGCGGTTCCCCCCACACCAGCTCAAAGGCACTGAAACCTCAGACCAACTCCAGTGTCTTTGGATCGTTACAAAACATCAAAGAGGACAAGACCAAGCCGGTGCGGGACGAGTACGAGTACGTCTCGGACGAGGGCGAGCTGAAGATCGACGAGTTCCCCATCCGCAGGAAAAAGAACGCCGCCAAGCGAGACCTGTCCTGTGAGTTACCGCATCACTTAAGTAACGTTACACCATATAGTGGGATTATTGGCACTAAAGTGATGCGGTCGGGAGCAAGGCGGAGCCGAGTTCCCGACCGCATCACTGAAGCTGCATTACAGGAAATGGGGAAAAAAGGACCTGTATTCCACTTGATCCAATGTATTTGGATCATTTTAGTTACAAGCTCTTGTTAGCATGTGTTGCCTACATATAATATATTGGGTTAAAGTGGTAAAACTGATTTTTATACAAGTCTTAGCGATTTTTACTGGGGACCCCCTGGAAAGCCCCTGAACACCCACTTTGAGAAGTACTGTGATAGAAAGAGAATTCCAGCTCTGAGGCATTGTCCTTATCGTCCTGTTGTCTGCAGTTTTGTCCAACATCAGAGAACCCATACAGCCAGCAAAGAAACCAAAGCTACAACCATCAGTTACTAAGGTACTGTCTGCACACACACACGCACACACACACACACACACACACACACACACACACACACACACACACACGCACATATGCACGCACATATGCACGCACACATGCATGCATGTATCATTCAGGGCTGTGAACACCAGTGGTGGAAAAAGTACTCAAACTTTTTACTTAAAGGGGAAGACCACCCATTTTCAATATTGAACTACAGTATTAATATACCTTAGAGGAGTTGTGTGGAAATAGAAAAAAAGTTCCCACCCTTCTGTGTTGCCTAGAACTGGAGGATTGATTTTGGGGTTTGTATTATAAAGTACAACTTGATGACATCACACCGTTGTACTTTACAATACAAACCCCAAAATCAATCCTCCAGTTCTAGGCAACACAGAAGGGGGGGAACTTTTTTTCTATTTCCACACAAGTCCTCTAAGTTATATTAATGACATAGTTCAATATTGAAAATGGGTGGTCTCCCCCTTTAAGTCAAAGTATCAATACAGAAACACTCTGTTACAAATAGAAGTCCGGAATTCAAAATGTACTTGAGTAAATGTACAAAAGTATCCATGTCAAAATGTACTTAAGGTACAAAAGTAGAAAGTACTCATTATGCAGTATCCCGTTTCACAAGTTTTCAAATGTGTAAAGATATTTGAAAATAGCAGATCTACAGTACAAGCTCACAGAGCTTGTAAATCTACTAGCAAATAAAGTTGTCAAATAAATGCAGTGGAGTAAAAGTACAACATTTGGATCCGAGATCCGTAGTGGAGTAGTAAAAGTATTGGATATTGGAAATACTCAAGTAAAGTACAAATACCTCAAAATTGAACCCAAGTATAGTACTTAAGTAAGTACCTAGTTACTTTACACCAGGGGTCTTCAACGTTTTCAGGCCAAGGACCCCTTTGTTGAGAGAGAGATGAAGCAGGGACCCCCATAACCTGTTCATGGATGCCATGTAGTTTCATCGTTTGACAGCGTGTTTTGAATTTATGTCAATTTGTGTTTTCAGATATTTAACCACTTGAACCATCAATACTTAATAAACTTGACCTTTCACTCTGTACTTAGTCTGCTCTTTTTCCCCCCCTACACCAAACCTCTTTGCCGAAAATAGCCGATCTACAAGCTCAGAGCTTGTAGATCTGCTATTTTTGGCTAAAGGGTTCAAGTGGTTAATATAAAAAAAGGAGAAAAAAGTTTCTATCACACAAAGATTTGGAGGACCCCCTGTAGTAACTCCCCCTAGGGGTCCCCGGACCCCCTGTTGTAGAACCACTGATTTACACCACTGGCGAACGCTCCCGTAATGCAGTCTCCACGCGCTGATTCAAAGAGGAGAGAAGCCGGGGTAGCTTGTGCCAAGCATCGCCACAAGCTGATGACGGGGAAATAGCCGCGGTACAAATGGTGGAATCAGAGCCCCACCAGATGCGCGGGTGTTTACTAAGCGGGAGGTTACGGCAGGCCAGATAACAACCTCGGTCTGTTTCATGCACTGTTTTTTTCTTCTTCTTTTTTTCAACTCACTTTCGGGGCCAAGCCGGTGTTGTGGTAACGGCTAGTTAATGTGATCAGCGACGGAGCAATGCAACGCAGGAAAACACTAATCACCGCATTGCAAGGCGGAGAAAATGGGCTGCACATGTCACACTAACAGAACGTGCATTTGGAAGCAATACTTGTCTTCTGTTTTTGGTGGATGTTATCGATATTTATTAGGGGTGTAACGATATAGTAACTGAATCAAAACACCGTTTTACAATGCAGATAATCGGTATCGAATCGTTTTGCAGTGCAAATAACTGATTGTATGGAAACTAAGTATTTGTGCCTTGTATTTAGCGATTTTTAAGAAGGAAAATGAAAAAGAGGGGTCTAATTAGTTTTCAATTCCATATAGCTACTCTTGGTCTATCGATAAATGTGTGTAATCTATGTGTTCATGTCAAGGTACGGGTTTGTCCATATGTGTTGAAATATAATGTCCATGTATTTGCTAGAGAATCACAGTGTTTACTTATTTATATCCATAATAATTGATTTTTCCCTTAAAACATGCACTATTGGCATGTTTCACACAGATTAAATTTGTGTTTGTTTTCGATTTTAAATCATTGAATTGAATCGTATCGTATCGCCATGAATGAACCAATATCATCCATGTATTGTGATCAGGGATGAGATGCCGTCGGCTTGGTTGGGCTCTGGCGAGCCCACACGTATCAAGCTGTACGCACGCGCGCCCGACATGCACGCACGCACACGCGCGTGCACACACGTCGTCAAGTTGTGTGACGGCTCGGTCGGTCAACACTTCAATCCCCTACCTGTCTGCTTTGCATAACAATACTCTGGTAGGCAGGCTCATTTACACTTATATGCGTCCAGCATATACGTTCGCCTAGCATTCTTTGCAAACTTTTAGTTGTTGTGTTATACAGAATTAGCACCGAGCGGCAGGCATGCGTGCGCACATGCGCGCGCATGTGACATCATGAATTTAGAGGGCCACCACTTCGAAAAATCCATATCACACCACTGATCGTGATGCGTATCGTTACACCACTAGTATTTATCTGTTACTCTTCCCCCCAGTGCGCGGACTCCTCAGATGAAGAATCTCTCCACATAGACACCGAGGCCAAGCCGGAGGTGAAGGGTCGAAATTCGAAGGTCAAGAAGAAGGCGGGCAGCGCGGCGGGGATTCTGGACCTGCTGCAGGCCAGCAAGCAAGTGGGCGGGATCGACTACAGTGCCAACAGGTACATAACCGCACCTCATCACCGCCTCCATTACAAGCTGTTCCCCATAGTAAACATACTTAGAATATACTTACTTATATACTTAACAATCCCCAGACCATTTCTTCTTAGCACCAATAGATCAGTTGTTCTCAGCCTTTGTTTGAGCTCTAAGAGCAGTGTCATATTTCATACAGTCGAGAGCTCATCCCGACCCTAATTGTAGCCATGAGATTTCTTCAGAGAACCGATTTATTCCGAGATATTACAGAACCGACCCCAACACTGGTGGGTATTATGTGGAAAAAATGCTGTTCTAATCCGGTCATAGGCTACTACTCCATAATGGAATCTCGCAGCTAAGAGTTAGCCTACAAATAACAGACAAATACATAAAATTGCATGTTTTCACCTCGATGAAGAAGGAATCCATGATCGCGCGAGTTGTGCGCAGCTTTGATCCCATGGAGGTATAGTTTGATGCATTCTGAAATGTAGATGTCAGTCAGCCTGGCACGGGACTCGAACCGGCAATGCGCTGTCAGGCCGCAATGGAGCATACTTTATAGGTGCCCTGGACCTCTAGGCCAGCGACCCGGGCCACTTCATGCTTTTCTGTCCTGATCAGCGCTGAGTAGTGCTTCTCTAGGTAAATGAGAGAAATAAATGCATTTTCTGGGTGAACTACTCCTTTAAAGCCAGATTATGACTTGCACATCAGCGCCGCGTGCCAAAAATAGTCGATCTACAATCTCTCAAGGCATCACACTGAGACATGTTGTACGCTTGCAGATTGGCTATTTTCAGTGCACAACACCACGCCCAATATGCTATATCCTTTGTCAATTTCTCATTTTAAGCTTTTTTCCTAAATTATGCCTATTACAGTACTTCCTACATCTAATGGTTTATTTTTTATTTTGTTTAGATTTATTTTTGGGCTTTTTATGCCTTTATTTGATAGTATAGTAGATTGACAGGAAATGGGGAGAGAGAGGCATGTGGCAAAGGTCGTCCGGATCGGGAATCGAACCGGCGACGCCAACAGGCATCATAGCCTATTATGTGGTATGCGCCTTGACCACTAGGCCCGCAGGCGCCCCTCTAATGGTTTATTTAAACATATTTTTTATACATGCAACAAAGTACTACATGTCTTTTTTAAACATTTCCCCATGGAACACTGTAATTATGCCATGGTCTGGACCACTGGGTAAGAAACAGTGAAATCTAGTACCACATGGACTGACTGAGCCACTGTGCCACCAGCCACCTCATTCAATGCATTCACTTCGCTCTTCGCTCCTAATGGACGGAGCCACTGACAGGCAAATGGCCGCCCCAGTGACAGATACGATCGGAGGCCTCTTACACTTCCGATCTCCCTAGGGCTGAGAAACCGGCCCAGAGGATCAAAGTAACAATTTACACGGGTCCTGTTATCGGTTTACGCGTAGGCTCGGCATTTGTTTAATCTGCCGTTAATTTGTCAAGCGTGGCCTGACTTCAGGCTCTGCCGTCCGCATCCCCCCCCTCCCCCAAACCCAGGGACGTGCTGGCCATTGGAAAAAAATTAATAAATAAATTGTCGGCCTTTGTTCCATTTTGGGGGCTGGGCGGCCAACAAAGTAAATCGTCACTGTCGGGCAGAAACCTCGTATCTCCAAGTTTCAAATTTGTACATTTGTTCTCAAAGCAAATCCCTGCTTCATCATACAAGGCCTTTGCACAAAAGTAGTGAAAACAGCAGATCTACAAGCACACAACGCCTCGCAGTGCGAGGCGTTGTGTGCTTGTAGATCGGCTGTTTTCACTAGTTTAAATCATTTTTAAAATGATAAATACAAAACAAACGGTTTTGGACATACAACGTTTCCACCCGACAACGACGAAATATAACTCATGTAATTGGCCCACTGGCTTGTCACTTCTTTGAGTAGCATCAGCGCTATAGAGCTATAGCGCGCAATTAGGGCCTCTCCAACTCTTTTTCCCGGGCTGAATCAGGGGCCCAGCAACGTCCCTGCCCAAACCCCCTCACGTGTCCCACTGTTTGCTGTTGTTTTCCAGTCTTGATGGTCCACTTCCACCGCAGTGAAAGCTACAAATGAGCGACGAAGGGCCGAAGCAAAACACAGCCGAAACATGTTATTTTCCCCCCGACTCCCCCCTGCTTTGAAAGCAGGACGCATGACACGGTGATGACAGGTCACCAAATGACCAGCGCTCGTTATGAGCCGTGCTTAAAGGGCCCTTTGTTACAGCCCGCTGTTAATGGCTTTAATGGCTGCTAATCTGGACAGTCTGAATTAGCTTTTAAAGCTGCTGCGTATAAACGACAAGTAGTCCACGGAGAATTTATATATACTGTACAGTCTCTCACAAAAGTGAGTACACCACTCTCATTTCTGCAAATATGCTATTATGTCTTTTCATGGGACAACACTGAAGAAATGCCACTTTGATACCATGTACAGTAGTCAGCCTTCAGCTTGGATAACAGTGTAATTTTTATTGTCCCCTCAAAATAACTCGACGCACAGACATTAAAGGACAACTTTGTTTTTTTACAACAAGGGTTCACATTTTAGATTGTAATTAGAGAAAAGAAAAGATTGTTTTCATTTACTGCTTTCTATCGTTTTAGCGATTTTAATTACTTTGATTTCAGTACTTTGCATGCAAGTAGCTAAATATGTCTTTTTAGACACAATAAGGTGATTTCTTTGTTACTATTTACAGTAACACTACAAGCCCCCATAAGTCACATCTGCCCATGAAAGAATAAGATTGTGGTGCATCTTGGGAATGGGCTTATTGTGTTTGAAAATACATATTTAGCCACTTGTACGCATGCCCCCACCCACTGAAATCACCCACATTAAAATCGCTAAAACTATAGAATGCAGTAAATTAAAACATTTTAACACTCATCTTTTCTTTTCTCGAATTACAATCTAAAATATGAACCCTTGTTGTAAAAAAACAAAGTTAACACTGGCAAACAAAAGTGAGTTATCCAATGTCAATATTTTGTGTGGCCACCATTACTTTCCAGCACTGCCTTAACCCTCTTGGGCATGGACTTACACTCCTCCATGACGTTTGAAGGACCATGATAAAGACTTTTAATGTTCTATTTTTTAAAACCAGAGCATGTCACGAGACCTTTAACAACCAAGGCTGCAGGGCTCCCCAGGGCTGTGCGTGTAATGTCTCGTGTGTTGTGTGTTATCTTCTTCATTGCCGTACACTTACAGTCAGCCACCTGCATCCCCCAGCACACAGGAGGCCATCCAGGGCATGCTGTCCATGGCCAACCTGGCCTCCTCCGACAGCAGCCTGCAGCCGCCGTCTTGGAGCAACAGCCAGTCCAAGGGCAACTCGCAGGCCAAGAGCAACAGCCAGTCAAAGAGCAACTCGCAGTCAAAGAGCAACTCCACGTCCAAGAGCAACAGCCAACCCAAGAGCAACTCGCAAGGAGGCGCGCAGCAGGCACGTTGCCCTTTTAACCTGTCTGTAAAAAGTGCCCTCTCCAGACCATGAATGTAGTTTTTACTATGGTGAAAGAAACGCTAATGCCCCCCCTTTCCATTTCATACCTGAATGCAGCCTTCGAGAAATGCAGCATGTTATGCTGAAAGAATTGCCCTCTCTGTGTAGAAATCCACGCTGTTACGCCACATCTCCAGTATTGGCTTGATTATGCTTAGTTCAGTGTGGTATCAAGCACCGAAAATAGCCGACCTCCAAGCTCACAACTCAACGCCTTGTGAGCTTGGAGGTCGGCTATATTCAATATATTTTTACTATGGTGAAAAACAAATTTTTACTATGGTGAAAGAAACTAATTTTTACTATGATGATTCCATGCCATACCTGAAGGTGGTATTCAAGAGAATTGGCCTGTCATAACTCCTGAAATTGAAAGCAGCATCTTATGTTGAAAGAATTGAAAAAGTGTAGAAATCCATGCCGTTACGCCACATCTCCAGTATTGGCTTAATAATGCGCTCAGTGTGGTATCAAGCACCGAAAATAGCCGACCTCCAAGCTCACACCGTGTCGCAGCGCGACACGTTGTGAGCTTGGAGGTCAGCTATTTTCGATATTTTCCACCAAAAGTGCCCTTTTAGAAATGTCAGCTCCTGCCTCTCTAACTAACATTCTCTGCACGTCCCTGGTGCGCAGGGAGGCAAGAAAGGCGGCGGAGGAGGAGGAGGAGGAGGAGGAGGTGGGGGAGGAGGCGGGGGCGCCAACAGCAAGCCCCCCAAGCCCACCAAGCGCCTCCCCAAGAAGCCGCGCAAGAGCAGCAGCATGGACAGCATGGACTTCAACGACGATGACGACCAGGACCACATGGACGCCTGCTTCAAGGACTCCGACTATGGTGACGTGTCACGCCGACTAGATACAATACTGTTATGATACAACACTATGGTGACGTGTCACGCCGACTAGATACAATACTGTTATGATACAACACTATGGTGACGTGTCACGCCGACTAGATACAATACTGTTATGATACAACACTATGGTGACGTGTCACGCCGACTAGATACAATACTGTTATGATACAACACTATGGTGACGTGTCACGCCGACTAGATACAATACTGTTATGATACAACACTATGGTGACGTGTCACGCTGACTAGATACAATACTGTTATGATACAACACTATGGTGACGTGTCACGCCGACTAGATACAATACTGTTATGATACAACACTATGGTGACGTGTCACGCCGACTAGATACAATACTGTCTGTTATCATACAAAACTATTATGACTAGGGAGGAGCTTGTACATATTGTATTGATAATGAGCACCTTATGGATCCTGCGTGTTGAGCCGGGCTTTTATCGAGACCACTATTGAGCGTTTTCTAATATTTTGTGGAAAGATGTGAGACGACAAATTCTGAACAGAACTGGTTATCTTTTTTTATTGGCCAGTTGTTGTGACTGTGAGCTTGTGGCTGACCATACCATCTAGATGACGACTGACAAAAGTATCAAATATTATCTTTAAATAACATTAAAACAGTCATTCATTAGTGTGAAATAAGAGTTAAATGGCTTTAAATTATGAATAGTACTGTAATCATTTCTTGATCGCCTCTTGTCTTGATTGTTTAACTCTCAAATACCTGGAACGCGCCCGAGTCGCGTTAGATTTGAACCACTTTAACCATTATTTTATGCTTTAACTATTGAAAAATAGCAGATATACAAGCTCACAGCGCGGCACCGAGTGCCGCGCTGCGAGCTTGTAGATCTGCTATTTTTGAAAAATCGTGAAAATGAGTGCAAGTCTTTGAATATATTTGACCCGAGCTTTGACCCGACTTCTAAATCCTTCTTCTAAATCATGTTGTTCTCAAACCTTTTTATGTCAAGGACCCCGAAATTACATGTATTTGGCCGCGGACCCCCATCTCAAAATATGTTGCTCCAGGGACCCCCAGAAGCAAATATTTGAGTTACAAATATTCGTTTTTAAATAGATATATTCAAAGACTTGCAAAGAAAAATCATGGTTTTTCAAAAATAGCAGATCTACAAGCTCGCAGCGCGGCACTCGGTGCCGCGCTGTGAGCTTGTATATCTGCTATTTTTCAGTAGTTAAAGCGGTCAATAATCCTAGGCCTAAATGGGTTAAACATGATGGCATGGGCCGCTATGCTCAATAACAAGCTTGATAAGCCCAAAGCTTATTGATACCGGGTACTCAATACATTCTTGTTATCGAGTTTGTAGCGGGCCCTCGTTTCAAGCTCCATCCCTAATTATGACGTGTCACACTGGCTGGATAATACTATTATGGTGACGTGTTACACTGTAGATACACATACGCCAATGTGTGGATTAGACCAGTGGCCCTCAAACCTTTTCATGTCAAGGAAACCCCAAAATGTATATTTACTTGGCCAAGTAAATAGGTGTTTGGTGGGTGTGGCCAAGCCCGTCATTGTCTTATTACGTGCAAATAGCACAGGAGCTTTGAGTGTGTGAGAAGGTGTTAAAAAATGATATCTTTATGGTCTAGAGCAAAACTATGTATCATAATATGAATATGAAACGTGTGCTTGTAGATTAGCTTTTTTCGGCACGTGACATGGGCGAGTATAACTCAGGCTTGTGCTATTTATGTTTCATTAACTCATCCAGTGCCCGGAGGCCAGAGAATCCACCATAGACATACGCTGTATATGCACAAGCCGTGCGCAGCCATGACGCGCGTGAACACTTTCCTTTGTGTCATGAACAGGAACAGGATGAAGTTAGCTTGAAGTTAGCTATTGGCTACCACTCATTTTAGAAGCCCAATTTTCGTCGATTTAGCCGTGATTAAACCTTGCGCCCCTCATAGAAAGGCATAGAACAGAGAAAATGAGCTCCAAAGATCCTGGATTGCATTGGAGTGGACGGCAAATATCGGCGGCGCGACGCTCTCGCGGGCCGATGTAAACAAATCGCGGCCAGCGGCCGGCTCGAAAATTTAGCCCGGTGCTTCGGTAAGGCCTCTGGGTGTTTAAATAATTTTATATAAAAAGCCGAACTAGTTCGGGATCCGCACCCCGGACGATAAAAAGGCCGAAATAAAGCCGAACTAGTTCGGGATCGGCGCAAGATGAGTTAAGGAGAAAATGTCATGACAAAGCAGCAGTGGAACGAAAAGAGATGCAATTTGTTTGATATGTGGAAAATGATTAACTGCGATGTCTCTCTCTCTCTCTGTCTCTCTGTCTCTCTCTCTGTCTCTGTCTCTCTCTCTCTCTCTCTCTCTCTCTCTCTCTCTCTCTCTCTCTCTCGGCGCTGCTGCTAACAGGTGTTGTTAAAAGCAGCTTGACCTTGGCTAGTATCAACATGCGGGTCCTTTAATGCTAAATGTGGCTTCAGGAAGTTTTCATTAGCAGTAGATGATAGGCCGCGCTGTTTACTTTGTGTGCGTTCCTTTCCCAGATACACTCTTTAGTGTTGCTCCAATTTGACATTTTTTTCCCCCCGCCGCGCAACTTCCTCCATGTGAAGCCCGTCCAAAGACAACATGGCTGACCCTCCCCGCTTGTTAATAAGCCATTAGCATGAGCTCACCATGGCTTTCTCCTCTACATGCTTTCTCTACTGATTTTCTAATTAGTCATTAGTTAACACGAACGTTCCCTCCGCGCTCTCAAAACCATCTGCCCACCCTCCCCTCCCCTCCCCGCGCAAACGCCACAGTTCCTTTCTTCTCCTGTAAACAGGCCATTTTTTATCTTGATCAACCAATTATGGTGAAATTCAAGTGCACATGTTTTAAACGCTGGATGTCGAGGGGGTGGGGGGTGCAGAAGGCAATGAACGGGGAGGGGGGGGGGGGGGGGACAGTCAACAGCTGTCTCACAGCTGACTGGGGAGGTGGAGGGGGGGGGCACCGGTTTGGATGGAAGGAATCAAAGTAAAGCGCATGCATGCGTCGCACATATGAACAACGTGTATTAAAACACTTTGACAGCCATAGTTTTAATCAAACTAATGCTTTTTCCTATTGTTTTTACCTGATTTCTGAGGGCTCCGTGTACACACCACAGTGTCTGTCCATTATGTATATGGGGGGTCCCGGTCACGGCCGGCGAACGTCTTTTCTTTCACGCGGAGAAGAAAGAAATACAACCGCAGTGATCCGCTATGGTCCACAAGGGCCGTTTTGAACAAACGCTCGATGTGGGAAAATAATCCAAGATATATCCATTTTTCTGCAGCCATGATGAATACAATTCAACGGACGGCCGGATGTCCTGACGACATTATTTCGCAAGGCATCATGGGAAACTGAGTCTTTTCCCTCACTCCCGCCTGCGGTAGCGCGCTGGCTGTTGGTTAACATGGTAACCAGTTAACCCATTCCTGGACGTGTTAACGGTGCCGCGGCACTTCACCAGGGGGGAATCGTTAAAACGTCTGGGAACGTGTTAGCCACTCCATGTGTTAACACAGTGACTCTCAACCATTTTCCATTTCGAGGACCCCCAGTTTGATGTGCATTATGCTGCGTTCACACCAGGCTACCATTCATTTTCAATGGAAGCCAGCGACATGAACAGTCAACTAGTTACGGCGCTACAAAACAAAGTGTTTCTCCTCTCTCCTCTTCACACAATTCCTGCTTGTAATGATTTTTCTGCTTTTGTGTGACGCTGTGGTATGATCAAATACTAGGGCGTTCATTTCCGGAAAAAAACCCTACAAAACGTTAAAATTTGGAGTTGGTTTCTGCCAGCAGCGACAATATTTCCCTTCATATTTTTCGCATGCTGATATTATCGAGCACGTCGATCAACAGTGACGCAGTGACAGATATGTATTAACGTGTCGCTTTGAATTAATTGAGCCACGGACTCCAATTTAATACCATTATGTTTTTCGTATCCCTGGGACCCCCTTTCACACTGTAACATCAGGTTTTATTTTTTTTACTGAGAGAGTACAAAATGGGTTACATTTCTACCCTCTCAGACTTACTGACCCGTAAGAGTCCATTTGGACCATGTTGTTCCCCGTCATCACGTAGATTTTGACTCAAATTCTTTGCCTTCTTTTGTTTCTCTTCTTTCCTTTAGTTTACCCTTCGCTGGAGTCTGAAGAGGACAACCCCGTCTTCAAGTCCAGATCCAAAAAGAGGAAAAGCTCAGACGACACTCCGTACAGCCCCACAGGTCAATAAAAACAGCCAATATAATCGGGTTCCTTACTGAAAGGCTTTCCCAGAGCAGTTGTTCTCAAAGTGCCAGGGACTCTGTGGGTTCCTTTGTGGGGGTCTAAATTGACCCTTACAAGTCTGTAACTCTGATAGTGTACAAATAGATTTGGTTTAGGGCTGTCACAATTATTACATAATCGTCTAATCGTGACTATTTGACATAATCGTGATTATTTTTCATAATCGTCATAGTCGTTTCCATGTTGAAAAATGTTCCTATATTAAAAAAAAAAAATCAAAAATAGTGGAAATAGCAGATCTACAAGCTCACATGCAACGCGTTGTGAGCTTGTAGATCGGCTATTTTTACTATCAATGTTCTTTTCTAAGTGTAAAGTTGTCAAATATGTCAGTCATTTCTTTATATATTTAGGTTATGTGTCATATCTACCATGTGCAACTTCAAAGCCTAAAAGCCAATCAGAAATGCAATTGTCAACGACAAAAACACAATTAAATCGTTAATCGCATTTATTTGAGTGACAAATAATCGTCATGTAAAATGTCATAATCGTGACAGCCCTATTTTGGTTCCATTTGTACACTATCAGAGTCAAGGGGAAGACCTTGAAATTGTAAAGTTTGAGAAACACTGTTCCAGAGGTTGTAACATCTGGGTTGCTCTGTGTTGACAGCGCGTGTGGGCCCGTCGGTTCCGCGCCAGGAGAGGCCGGCCCGGGAAGGAGCCAGAGTGGCGTCCATAGAGACCGGACTGGCGGCCGCCGCCGCCAAACTCTCCCATCAGGTAACCACTGAACTGACTGGAAACATCCTGGAGCTGCTGCTTGATATGTACGCTAAATGTGTGTACAGCATCGGGAGTGTGGAGATCTGATATTTCTGGTTGCAGGTTTTTTTTCAGCTCCCTCTGGTGTAAAAATGTAGAGAGTGACATACATGCATACACAAGGACAAACACACGGACACACGCATGAACACACACACACACACACACACACACACACACACACACACACACACACACACACACACACACACACCTCCTCTCTTCCATCCTCACTACAGTATAAGTAGGCTACTTACCAGTAAGATGCCCTAAGGGCTAGAAGCGACACATGGGGCGTGTGCACATGGCTGCTTATACCCTTTCTGCTGAGCTGGCCGAGTCATCACTGTGATGTCAGAACAGGTCAGCTATGTGAGGTCAGATGTAGAGGTATTGACCAGCTCCATATATGGAGATCTAGGTGATGATCCAGTCGTCTCCATGTATGGATATCCAGGGTTTGATGAGGTCAGTGTTGTGATCTTCATAAATGGAGATCCATGTGATGATAGTCAGCAGTCTTGATTTGCAAATGAATTCTGTTTTGGCCATATATGGAGCGTCCATATATGGTCATTGACATCAGGGATCTCCATATATGATTGCCAGAACAGACTCTCATGGTCATTGAGTCAACAATGTGATGTCACAACAGGTCAGCTAAAGACATTGAGGCGTTACCCACTGACCCACTGACTCACTGACGGACAGGATCTGCCGGGTTTCACAGTAAACTGCCATGAAATGAACTCATCAAAGGCACCGCTCACTTCACCCTGGGTGTGATTTTTTCCCCCGCATAATATGGTCGTTGTCAGGTGGAAACCTGTCGGGTGAATCACTGTCCAAAACCGTTTGTTTCGCGCCGCGAGGCGTTGTGTGCTTGTAGATCTGCTGTTTTCACTACTTTTGTGTCGACGGCCTTGTATGATGAAGCAGGGCTTTGCTTTGCGAAAGAACGTACACATTTGAAACTTGGAGATACGAGGTTCCCGCCCGACAACGACGATATGTATATCTTTTTTTTGAAATAGGAGGAGCAGCAGAAAAGCAAGAAGAAGAAGAAGAGCACCAAAAAGAAGGTTCCGGTGGTGGCGAAGGAGGAGGACGCGCCGCCGCCGCGGCGGCCGGGCCGGTTCGTCCAGGAGGAGGACAGCGGCGGCAGCTCGCCGGAGCAGCACCACTCCCCCGCCGACCAGCAGGACGGCAGCCATGAGTCGGACCAGGAGTACCACCACCACCCCTCTGGCACCACGGGCAAGGCCCCGGGGGGCCCGCCGCAGCCCATGGCGCCCGGCGTCTTCCTGTCCAACAGACGACCGTCCACCTCCTCCCAGAACACCAACAACAGCACCAACACCACCACTAGCAGCACCAACAACAACAACAGCAGCGGCGGCGGCAGCAGCAACAACAACAACGCCGCCGCAGCGGCCAAAGCGGAACGCGGCGGCACGGGCGGCGGTGGGGCCGCCGACGCTAAAGGTGAGGCAGGGGTTTGATTGACTGCAGAATTTATTGGAAGGTTGCATAGGAAAAAGTAGAGTTTCCTGACAGTAGTTCAACTAAAAGGAGATCCTAGTATGCTTTTCGGCTTATTTACACAGGATCCCTTTATGTATCTCATCGTCGTTGTCGGGTGAAAACCTTGTATGTCCAAAACCGTTTGTTTTGCATTTATAATTTTAAAAATGATTTGAACGAGCACACAACGCCTCGCGGTGCGAGGCGTTGTGTGCTTGTAGATCGGCTGTTTTCACTACTTTTGTGCGACAGCCTTGTATGATGAAGCGGGGCTTTTTTTTTTGCGAAATAACGTACACATGTGAAACTTGGAGATACAAGGTTTCGACCTGACAACGATATCATATAACATTGAAAAACAGACGGATAGAACACAGTGCTATGCAGAGGATATCATCAATAGCAAAAGGAGAAAAAAAAGCAGTGATAAAGAAGAAAAAATAAAATACAAATAAAATAAAAGGAAATAGAAGATATTTACAGTGGAAAAGGGGAGGTAGGTATGGGCTATGGTCTATTACAAGTTTCGAGTAGCAGACGCCTGTAGGTGACTTTTCAGACAGATTTTGAAGGAAGTTAGGGATTTACACTTCTTTAAGGCTTGCGGTAGGGCGTTCCACATGTTAGTGGTATAGCAGGAGAACGAATTTGAGCCTTGTCACGATTCCAAATTATAGTTCACTCAAATTGTCACTCGAATAATTGCGAGTAACGGTTTAATTGTGTTTGGCAATTCAACATTGGACCATGTCAATACATTTTTTTCCTTCTTTTTTTTTGCCTTTTAAGCTTCATAATCAAAAATGGCACCGGGCAGATATGACAAATAAGCAGAAAGCAGAAATATGAAAACGAATATGACGATTATGCAAAAATAATTGCGATGAGACAGTTATGTAATAATTGTATCAGGCCTAGGCAGGGGCGGTGTGGTTAGCGGCGTTAGCGTCACTGAAGCCGTGTCGTGTTATAAGTAGATGGATCAGCCGCTCCCAACCTTTCTCGGCAGGCGAGTTAAGCGGTCAGAAAACAAGGCTGACAAGACCGGATTGTTTTCCGACTTGGATCATTGGAACTAACCTGCTGTAGTATATTTTAAGCTCCTATATCTTGATATCACATTGAAAACGAAAGGTTATATTGTCATAAAATCAGTTTTTCCAATTATTTGGGGACCCACTTGCAATATCCTCGTGGCCCACCAATGGGCCCCCGCCCCACAGGTTGAGAATGGCTGAGTCAGATAGACCTTGATTTCAGGAATTCCAGTCTAGAGCAGAGGAAAAGTTAGATACAGAGAATGAAAAGGTGAAGGAAACAATTGCAATACAGTGGAAGGATATACGTATGCTACTAACAGTGGAACGCAGTATCAGTGCAAACAACATAGAATCAGTGTCATTACAGTATTGTCCTTGGATATTACTATTGTGGAGGATATTACTCCACAGCTCTTTGTGCCAGTAGGGATTTCAAGAGCAGATCTCACTTAACACAACTGCTGCCAAAAAAATACACCTTTGTAGGGCTTCTCTGCCATGCCCAAGGAACCCGAAGATTTAATAAGCTTTAATTTTAAAAGAAATGTATCGAAGCTGAACTAAAATAGGCCGGAACTAATGCTCCGGGATTGGTTTCTACACGGACACATTATGGAGCGGACCGATTAACATTGAGGCCGCAAACCGGAAGAGGATGGTCCGTCCTCTATTCCGGCCCGTTAGCTTTCTCTGTAAACACCACGGCTTACAGATGGAGAACAGATTGATCAATTTTCAAAATGTAAAAGGATTTGAGAAGCTGATGGAATACGCGAACACACGATGCATAGCAGTGTCCGATTGTGCACGATGGGAACTGGATTAGCGCCCGCGTTAACAGGTAGGAGAAGCCAGCAGTGAAAGACATAGAAAAATCTGCGGTTTCCTCGGCTGTAAACAACCAATGAGTTAATATAGTTCTTATATTAAAGTAGGGATGGGACGATATGAAAATGTTATATCACGATTATTGTGACAAAATAAATCGCGACAAAATAATAGCTCACAACGCGTCGCGAGCTTGTAGATCTGCTATTTTTTGCCAAAGACATCTTTGATAGAGAGTGAAAAAAAGACTGTATCAAGTACGTATATTACAAGTTCCTTTTACCAATATCCACAAGTTTCCAACATCCCATCGTGCATTGCGCAGAAATTGGACGGAGCTTCCGGCGCCGCAGCCGAGTGTGATCTACAAGCTCACAACGGCTGCATCTGCGACGCGACGTGAGCTTGTATGTCTGCTGTTAACCGGAAGTGTGGTGCAGTGTGGTGCAAAACATTCTCCAGTAAATTCCCGAGGAAACAGGTGGATAGAGGGTTTAAGTGGTACCGGATATGCAGCTCGGCAAATAGATGATGAATTGATCCCAGTGCATGACGGAGGACGATATCACGATATATTAAATCTACACGATACGATTATCTTAAGTGTTTTTTATCGAGATAAACGATAATATCGCTAATCGTCCCATCCCTATATCACAGCGTGGCACAAATTTACCGGCAAATCTGACATCAACCTGTATTATTTATATCATAGCGTGTGCGCTCACTCACGCACGCACGCACACACACACAATTCTAATATTGTTGAGCTGACTGTCAGCCAAAAGCTCTCCCTGTTACTTATTTAAGCAAACTAAAGCAACATTCTTCACACAACCGACCCAAAAAATGTTTTGTTTACAACTATTATGCCTGCAATGTCAATGGCAAAGAATCTGCCATTATTTCAAGACGTTTTATTATGTTATGGCAGCAAAGACCAACCAGATGGAAGTCCTTATGCGTGTGTGTGTGTGTGTGTGTTTTTTTCTTTCTCTCTCCCTTGGTTGTTCACAGCAAAGCGGCTAAAGAAAGGAATGGCAACAGCCAAACAGAGACTTGGAAAGATTCTAAAGATCCATCGAAACGGAAAGCTCCTTCTGTAGCATGCAGTAGAAAGACTGTCGTAAAGACGCTTCTTTCAAGAAGCCACCGACTGACAAACAAACACGAGACAAACTGAGAACGCAGACAGAGGGGGGAGCGGAAGGCGAGAGAGAGCGAGGAAGACGCAGAAAACCACGCATTTCTTCTTTCCTCCCCCGAATTTCTAAGAAGAACATCACTTCAAATAGGTTTTTGCCTCTTACTTATACTTTATAACTTTCAGATATTAAAAGTGTACAGAACCTACTATAAATATTTTTTAAGAGAAACACGTCTCATTTTACTACAGCTGTCCGTTTATCAGGGGTTGCAAAAAAAAAAAGAAAAAAAAGAAAGAGAGAAAATACGGAAAAAAACTAAAAAACACAGGAAGTTAGAAATACATTGCAGTCATTCCAAGACTTTGTGAAAGTATCCCTTGCATGTATTCAGTTGCATGTGCGCTCGGGGGTGGGGGTGGGGGTGGGTCTGGGGGGTTTAGGGGTGCTTACAGGTTAACTCCTACTATATATGGATGCAGCTTATCATTGCCACTTCAACCGCCTGTTGATTTTATGAAGAAATAATGTATACTCCCGCCGCGCAGCTCGCCAGCAGGAACTGAATCTTCGAGTGTTAGGTTAGATTAGGGGTGGGCGATATGGAAAAATACAATATCACGATATTTTCCCAAGCTGTATCACGATACACAATTTTATCACGATTCTTTTTTTAATGGTTATTTTGCAAGTTACTTGACAAAAACTAGACTCTCTGGGTTCCTTTTGGGAGGTCTAAATTAAAGAGTATGTAACTCTGACAGTATACAAATGAAACCAAATGGACCCTTACGTGTTAAGTGGAGACATTTTAAAGTTTGAGAACCACTGATTTAGACCAAAATACAGGTTTAAATTGAATTCTTCGATGAATTTCTGTATTAACGATTAAACAGGATGTTTTACAAGGCTCCCTCTATTGTATCACGATATATACGATACCTCTGAAAAGGCATATCGTGGAGACATTGTATCGTCTCGATAATTATCGCCATATTGCCCACCCCTAGGTTAGATTGAAGATCGATGTCTTGTCGGCAAAGCGATTAGTATAAATTACCGTATAAATGTTGAGCTTTAGAAGGATGGATAGATAGATAACCAGGACTTGGCCCTCCTTTCTGATACACTGGTCTCTTTATCACAGACCCACAGCTTACGACCTGGCGTCTCTATCTTTGTGGTTGTCACTATAGGAAATGTATAGGACATTTTTCAAAAATGTCTCCCAAATAGGAAAAAAAAACTGCAAATGTACAAGCTCACAACGCGTCACAATGTGGGCCGTTGTCAGCTCGTAGATCGTGCTATGTTTGGTATTCGGCGTACAAAAAAAGTATATTCAACCTTGTGTTTTCTTCTTTTTTTTTTCTTTCGTCACACTTTTGTTTGCAAAGCACTATCAGCGATAATATTTATTTATGTTAAGGACAGCACTCCAAAACGGCACTTATGAAAACAACAGCAAAGCACAAAGGACAGACCCTTCCCCGAGTACTGTCAGACCTAACAACGATTCACGCCGTTCGATCCCCTTTCTTCTTTTTCTGTCGAGGATTAAACGTTTTCATCGCAGTCCCTTTTAGTTGTGTAAACCTACGCCGTCGCCGAACAAAGCGATCTCTCGTCTTTTCAACCAAGCGTTATCTTACGGAAGGTTTGCTGAGATGAAATTTGGTGAGAACATTTGCAGTCGTGTCATTTTAATTGGGTCTCACGCAGCCGTTGACCCGGTGGATTTTTAGATGCGCCTCTCTGGCTGACATGAAGGGGACACAGTCAAGTCTGAATTGTGGACTAGGGGTGCAATGGTTCTCTGAGCTTGTAGATAGGCTGTTTTCTGTATTTGTGCGCAACACCATTGTACGAAAAAATTATTAAATAGGGCTTAAGTGGATAATCAGGCTAATCGGCTTAGTCAATTATAGAAAATCAATTGAACATATTTTGCGTTGATTCATAAAAAAATAAACGTAATTATCAAAAAATACGCCTCACCATTAATTGCTTGATGGGATAAATAATCAATAGTTACAGCCCTATTGTGGGCCATTAAAGGTCCCCAGCTCTCAGATGAAACTGTAACACTCCAGATTTGACTGTGTGGTATTGATGAGTCTCCACCACTCAACGGGGGAGAGGAGAGGGAATCATATTAGTGATGATAGTGATCGTTATCATCCTAATGGTCATCCTAATTATCATAATGATAAGCCTCATCCATGTCGGTTACTATGGTTACATGGGGATACTTTCTAGCTTCCCTTGCTTTCCCAGGCAACACCACCAGCATCATCATCATCATCATCATCGTCACATACAGGATGTAGAATGTAGCTTGTACATAGCCTTTCAACTAAATACTTTTTCTATCCTTTTTTTCCCCTTAAGACCTAATTCTACATTTGTACCAATTTTTGCTAATTATGAGCAAATATACATATATATATAAAGTCTTGACTTTTGAATTTTTAAACTTTTTTTTTTAAGATAGCAAGAGCATTTTTATTTTCCCGTTTGTTTTTTTCGTTCTCTCTTTGTTTTTGTTTGGGTTTTCTAGACCGTGAGGTGTTGCCTGGAAACCAACGGAAGAAATAGTACATTTATCGTCATATGGCCTTACATACACAAAGCTAAACTGTATTGTGTTTCTGTTTGAACAAGAGACGAAGCTTTTTGGGAGGGGGGGAGGGGGGGGTAGACGACAAAAGAAAAAAAAAAAACATGAAAACAAAACAAAAAAAAAGTAACCTTAACCCATTTAGGCCTAGAATTATTTGATACTTTAGCTATTGAAAAATAGCATATATACAAGCTCACACCGCGGCAACGAGTGCCGCGCTGCGAGCTTGTAGATCTGCTATTTTTGAAAAGTCATGAAAATGTGTGCAAATCTTTGAATATGTGTATTTTTAAAGTGAACATTTGTAACTAAAATCTTTGCTTCTGAGGGGGTCCCTGGAACTAAATATTTTGAGATGGGGGCCGTGGCACAAATACATATCATTTGCGGGGTCCTTGATGTGAAAAAGTCTGAGCACAACTGACATAGAAAGATAGGGTTTTAAAAAAAAAAAACCTTAGAAGGATTTTATCGGGTCAAAATATTCAAAGATGTGCACACATTTTCACGATTTTTCAAAAATGGCAGATCTACCAGCTTGCAGCGCGGCACTCTGCGCCGTGCTGTGAGCTTGTATATCTGCTATTTTGTTATAGTTAAAGCATAAAATAACGCGTAATAAATGAGTTAACAAAGTTTCTATGACCAGCCTCTTGTTATGAGCTCTACTTATCCTAAAAAAGTGGGTTCAGAGTTATTTTACTAGCACCTTGTGAAGTGTTTCAGTGTCAGTGATGTAATTTATTAATGTTTGTAGCTTTTTTATACTTGTACAATTCTTAAGAGTTTTTTTTTTCTTTTTCTTTTTTTTTTTTGAATATTTCATCGACTTGTGAAAATGACCCTTATTAGCGAACTCCACTCGTTTCGTTTTTTGTCGTGGGGAGAGGGTGTAACTTGGGCCTCACTACGTTTTCACACACTAGGACGTCCGTTTGTGTTAGTATACCATTTTTTTTATATCCCATCTCGTCAACACCCTCGTCAATGTTAATCATGTTCAACATTTAAGATGTTACATATTATTATTATTGTTATTATTATTATTGTTAATATTTACTATTAAGCAGCTATGTCAAAGGTTCCATCAATGACATTTTATTTTTTCAGAAAAGTACATGTACATTTTTTTAACACGGTTTTAATGTGCTATACTAAAAAAATAGCAAGTGTTCTGAGTCACATAATGTATCGTCATGAGTCCACTTCTTCAAACGTTTAAGATCAAACCTGTCAACAGGAGGACATTTTCAGGTTCTTTTTTTTTTTTTTTTTTTTTCTTTTCTTTTCTTTTTGTACAAATACGTGTGATTCGTTGTGGTGGTTTATTTTTGTATCTCCAACCTTATTAAAATGCATTTTTTTCACTGTGCCAGGACAGTGAAGGAGAGCTGTTGTAGCTGTCTTCCTTTTCTGTACACTCTACAGAACTCATAGGTATTTACAATCCTTTTTTTCTTTTTCTTTTTTTGGACCCAAATATATATATTTTTCTGTATTTAAACGGTTCTGTTCAAGGCAATGATGACTCACTTTTAATTTAGTTTTTCTTTGTTTTCTTTTTTACAACGGAGAAGTGGAGATAAAACTGGGATGAAACAAAGATTATTGTTGTTCAATGATGATAATGATTGTCAGCCTTGTTTACTTTTGCAATACAGTTAATGTGCAAAACTTATTTTGTAATGTATTCCTCTACCCGTCACTGCTTATGTGAACATTTCTGTACAACTACGCCAGACTGTAGTCATCACTAAAACATTTTGTTTTTTCCTGATTCACACCAGTCCTGTCATGCTTTCGGAGAGACCGTCAGAGCTCAATGAATGGCGTTGTCCGAAGGGAATCCAAAAAAACGATTTATTTTCTCCTCCTCAAAAAGGGGGTTGAGGCTGGGGGGCCCCCCCGAGCGGTTGAAGTCTTTTGGGGCCCCCCCAGGACCTCCGAGGAACAGCCGAAGCTTCAGCCAAGCCGTTAAGTAGACCCCAGCCAAGGTCAACACCATTACAGCCATGTTAACATACAACCATTCTTTTCATCGATGGCCGCTGCTGCGGCGTTCCTATCGCTGCTCATTTTACATTTCACATCCAAACCTAAATTATATTCCGTAACTCAACGTGTCGCTTGGAAGTTGGAAATAACCGATCTACAGGCTAACAACGCGTGGACGCATTGTTAGCTTGTCAGTCGGTTCTCGCTTTCAAACAAGACATGATTATGAACTCACGAGTGTATTATAAATTAGGCTCAACACACTTGGTTCACTGAAGACCGGAGTCTTCTTCTTTGACAGAGCTAAATGATCAGATGTATTTAAATGTTTTGGTTGTTTTTTAGGTTCAATTCATTCATTCAGAGTTTCAGAGTTACAATCCAGATTTGATCTCATACAAAGTATGCCAGACTTTGTTCAAGCAATTGCAAATCAGTACCACTAGATGGCGTTAAAAATAGACTTTCCAAGTGAAATGGAGAAAGGTTATATTTTATGGGCAAATTGTTCTGTTTTTTTTAATAATCTGTTACACATACTTATTTTATAATAATCAAGCCAGCAATTCATTATTCTGTATTTCAGTATACTGTATATGCAGATAAATGCCCTCTTAGTTAGGGCAATTACAGAGGACATTAGGTATTAGAAGTAGCTCTATTATCTTGTCTTGAATAAAACATTTTTTTTCCATATCAAGTACATTTCACACGTATTCAGCCTAAGTAATAAATGTTGACATTCATTCTGGAAAACAGTGAGTTTATTTTCTGTGTTTTCAGATGATTACACGTTTGTGGTCCAATATCAACTCTGTGTGTGTGTGTGTGTGTGTGTGTGTGTGTGTGTGTGTGTGTGTGTGTGTGTGTGTGTGTGTGTGTGTGTGTGTGTGTGTGTGTGTGTGTGTGTGAGTGTGAGTGTACTGTGAGAGAGAGCGAGAGAGAGAACAGTCTGGGTGTTAGTTTGGTGATCAGTGATTGGTTATTATTGCAGCAGTGGATGCATGAATCCACCCATGGATTAGATCATGTCACATTGTTAAGACAGTCATACATCAGGATCTTATTGTTTGTAAGAAAGTTATGCTTGTGAATATTTTTTATTTAGCAAGACAAATTCTTTCTTTCTTTGTATTATTGAATACGTGTGTGTGTGTGTGTATATATATATATATATATATATATATATATATATATATATATATATATATATATATATATATATTAGGCCTGGGATGTAATTAATTAATCGCATTGTAATCGCATATTAATATTTTACCCGAGAAGTATTTTTTTTCAAGTAAAACACATTATGTTATACGAGTGAATAAACAAGTGAGTTTTTTAAATCTAAATTTCGCATCCACTGGCCAAGCAAAGTGCTCTGATCGGCTACTTTTCCATTTGCGTTTGTTGTCTCTTCTTGATTCGTGCAACCCTATGATCAGTATGCCCGAAACTGAAGATTCTGTGGTGCAAAAACTAAGTGCGATTAAAATGCGTTAATTTTTTTCACTAGTAATGACTATACTTGCACGGGTCTAATGTCTACACAAGTGCATAGACAGGGCACTTTTCCTGCATGGTGCAAAGAAAAAAAAAAGTTGTTTCACAGCCTATGTGTTTTTAGAGTAACATTAGCAATTATAAAAAATCCCCAGGACAGGGTTAAACGTTTAGAGGTCAGGTTTAGGGGTTAGGGTTAGAGTTTTATCTATGTTAGACTTACTCGTGTCACACAAAAGAATTGCCCAAACTGAGCTTTTGGATTTGTGGCTCTCTCCAGCTATTTTCAATGCTGTCCTAAAATTGTTGTTCACAAGTATAAAACAATTGTGTGTGTGTGTGTGTGTGTGTGTGTGTGTGTGTGTGTGTGTGTGTGTGTGTGTGTGTGTGTGTGTGTGTGTGTGTGTGTGTGTGTGTGTGTGTGTGTGTGTGTGTGTGTGTGTGTGTGTGTGTGTGTGTGTGTGTGTGTGTGTGTGTGTGTGTGTGTGTGTGTGTGTGTGTGCGTGCGTGCGTGCAGGTTGTGACCCTGCTTCCACCCTGCTCAGCATCAAAGTGACTTGTTATTGTTGGCTAATTGTTAACACCAGACTTGAAGTGTTCCCAACACCACTAAATGAAACAATCACATCATTTGTCCTCCCAGACGCACACAACATGAAAGGACATTTATGAAATTATCTGTGTGCAGCGTGACACTCATGCCCGCGCGCGCACACACACACACACCAATCTGTGTTCAGATAAGTGCTACAACGCGCTGTTACTGTCACAACACACACACACACACACACACACACACACATATTGAGCCCCATTGCCTTACCCCATATCCCTAAACTTGTTTGCCATTTTTTACTATTTTGAAGAAAAAAAAAATCTACATAAATCTACAAGTTCACAACGTGTCGATTTAGAACGGCTATTTGAAGTATTTCATTTCTTTCCTTCCAAATAGTAAAGAAAAGGCAAAGAAGTTTAGGGATAAGGGGTAAGGCATGGACAAAAGATATATCTCATTCTGTGTAAAAACATATTCCTGTGAAAATATGCCTTGCCTGTATCCTTTTCCACAATCATTTATGATTATTTGACAGGCTTAATTTGGGGCCAATTTATTGCAGAAACGACCAGGCCTGCATGATAATATGATCAGCCCATTACTATTATGATTCTTCCAAATAAGCCATCAGCGTTGGAGTGTCGTTCTATTTTTCTCCTCTCTTTGCCATAATGTGTTTTGGAAGCACATTTCTCATCGGTGTGTCAGAGCCTCGCGAGGCACCGTGGTGCGGTTGGTCCCCGGGAAAAAGGGCAAGTGGGATCACAATTTAACCGTCAGTGTATTAACAACAATGCCTGCGGAGTGTTAGGGCCTAACTGCATTCACGGTCATTGTGCACCGGGGGGGTTAGTGATCACAGATGTGAGTCCCAGACCCCCCCCCCCCCATCCCCCCCCCAATGCCTTTGAACCCCCCCACCACCCCTGCACACACTGGTCTCACATGGGATTCCCCTGTGGTGGAGTGAAACGTGCCATGTGAAAGATGTCTTAATTACGCAGGAATGTCAGGTTCAAGATGTGTCTCTGTGTGGCCGCGCCGTGATGCAAACATTACCGTCGCACACAGCTATAGCGCTGCCATGTGAGAGAGACGTCTCTCCACCACTTAAACCCCCGTATTTATATACTGTGTGACTGTGACTGACGACCAACATGGCGGAAATAGCCGATCTATTAAAGACGCTGCATACATTGTGACCCCCCCTCTCTAAAACACAATCATCACCAGGTATTATGATTACTTGGAGGAAGATCTTTTTTCAAAAAAAAGTGTACAGAAAGTGTTAAAAATACCGTAATTGCCGGACTATAAGCCGCGTCTTTTTTCCCATGTTTTGAACCCTGCGGCTTATACAAAGGTGCGGCTTATATAGAGATTTTTACAGCTAATGGCAAGTTAGTTAGTTAGACCTATAGATTTTTACAGCTAACGGCGCTCTAGCGGGAAGCAGGAAGGACACCTGCGGCTTATAGTCAGGTGCGGCTTATATAAGGTATGTAAACATTTGTTTTTTGTTCTAAATTTAGCTGGTGCGGCTTATATTCAGGTGCGGCTTATAGTCCAACAATTACGGTATGTTTTTATGTGGCCACACGCACCTGTTCACAAAGTATACTTGGTTTTCAGGTGAGTACGGTGACCCAGCTGAAGTTAGCCACACCCACAGCTGTTGCTGGATGGTGATTTTATGATGTCATTAAAGCGGTGTATTTGACTCAGAGGCTTTCAGCTTTTAGGAAGAAAAATAGGAGCGGGAAATATTATAACCACACCTGGGGGTCTATTAGAGTAATGTTAACTCCATAGACACACACAAAACAGAAAAAGTACAAAACTATGGCACCGCTTCTTTAAAGCGTGTCATGTCGTGAGTGTTTGTAGATCTGCTGTTCCTGTGGAAATGCTGGAAAACAGGAGGGCCGGGTTTAAAGTGGTTAATTACACAGAGGAATGTCAGATCTAAGCTTCATCTTTGTCTGGCAGTTCGATGATGCAAGCATTATACTGTGTGACACAATCTCTGTCTTCTCTGTCTGTTTCTGTCTCTTCTTCACACCATGCTGGGCTGTCCCAGTGTTGTTTTTGACAGCACATTTTGATTTAGTTTTAGTCATAGTCTTTTGAATAAAATGTCATCTAGTTTGAGTCATAATTTGGTCACCTGAAAAGTTTTAGTTTTAGTCTAATTTTAGTCGACTAAATATCATACGTTTTTAGGCGACTATCTACGGTTGATTTAGTCAACTGAAATGTATTTTGGCAGGCCTTGGTGGCATCGTAATGACTGATTTTACACTTGGTTGCGTGCTGAAAATAGCAGATCTACAAGCTCACACCGCTTCGCAGCGTTGTGAGCTTGTAGATCTGCTATTTTCAGCACACAACACCTGAGAGCAACCAAACATAAAACGACTCTCTTCTCCACTAGTCCCTCCCTAATGTTTTAGTCTAGTTTTTATTTTGTTTGACGAAATTGTCAATATATTTAGTCTTAGTTTTAGTCATCACAGCTTACTTTTTATTTCGTTTTTATTTAGTTTTTCTCAGTGATAAAAAACGCAGTCGACAAAACATTTTCGTCATAGTTTTAGTCGACGGAATCAACACTGGTCTGTCCTGCACTGTCTTTTATCGGTTCCATTCTTCCTTGTTTCATGGTTGTCTTCAGTGACAGGCTGCCAGCAGAATGCTGCTATGGAGTTAGCAAGGTGTACAATACAGTATTACACCTCACACTCTTGGGTTCCTGTGTGTTTAGTGCTGCTGTGCTGGTGATGAAAACCTTTCAGTGCTCGGAGCTTGTCGTTCTGGTGAGGAAGTGTTCCCACCCGCACACTCTCAGTTTAGCGATTGGCAGCCATGATGAGCAGCATGGTGAAGCACTATCCCAGTGGCTCGCAAACATTTTTATGTCAAGGACCCCCTAATTGACATGTATTTGGCTGGGGACCCCCATCTGAGAAGAGAAGATTTGTGTTAAAAAAGGGGAAATTATTCAAAACATTTTTTTTTTAGATCTTCTATTTTTGAATAGCCAAAGCTTGTATAAAATATGTTTAAAGTGGTCGAAATGATTGTGACACGATTAACTTATTGGGCTGGGGACCCCCTGGAACCACCCCAAGGACCCCTGGGGGTCCCTGCACCCCTGGGGGTCCCTGGACCCCGCTCTAGTCTTTTTCAGTGTCACCTCAAGAATGCCTTCCAGGGGCGCAGTGAAGGGGGGAGTGTAGGGAAGCGATGCTCCCCACTTCTAAAAATAGGATTTTGGCTTTGGTCAATTCATTATCAACTCGAACCCCAGCATCTGTATTCCGGTGGTGGGGGGACATTAGCTTCGTGTTATGAGCTTGTGGATCTGCTGTTCTTGTCATGTCATGTCATGTCATGTCATGTCTTGTCTTGTCTTGTCTTGTCTTGTCTTGTCTTGTTGTGTGTGTATGTGTGTGCGACACGTGTGCATGCGTGCATGTGTTTCTGTGTGTGTGCGCATGCGTGCGTGTGTGAATGGACACCCAGGTCGAAAGTCGAAGGAACGCGTGCAGAATGTAACGCTTGTCAAACAAAGCGGAGCGACTGTTGGGGACAAAGAGGAAACCGTGTGGACGGGTGACGTGAAGAGTGTGAGCTGCACACACCTCGCTCTCGCTCTCTCTCCACACGTAAAGGCCAACAAAGAGGTTACTGTGTCTTAAGGTGGTGTGTTGCTCTAACCTTTGGCAGGCCTGAACATTTGAACTGGAAAACAGTACTTCGTCCTTAATTTCGGGGGCCGCCCGTCAAGGGAGTGACTGTCATGACTCACGACTGAAGCGAGAGCCCACCCAAATATCATTATTATTAATGTGAATACTTGAGCCTCGCAGCGTTCATTCATGACACGGTGCTGCCTGCTGCTACTCACCGCAAGTCCACGACTTTACGTCCATTATCACACCAGAACACCAATATGCCACATGTTATACGTACACTGTAAAGTCAATGATAACAAAGCGATTGATTGTATATATCAGTGGTTCTCAAAACGTAAAAATTTCAAGGACCTCCATAACTCATTTGTACACTCTCAGAGTTAAGGCCTATCCATACTTCGACCGAAGCCGTTTTCGGTCAAAAGGTCCTTTTCTACCATAAAATTATATCCCTCGGGACTTCTGAAAAGCATTGGACCGAACGAGAGTTCGGAAATTTGCACGTCGGAAAACACAACTCACCGAACATTTCGGTCGAAGTATGGAGAGGCCTTTAGAGACGTGTGAGGGTCCATTTGGGAACCCCCTTGGGTCGATTCATACTCCACTTTCAGAGCCGAATTAATGACATTACCCGCGCCCCCTCGATCCTCTGAATGACGCCATGCCGAACCGAAATAAATTAAGCTCTAAAAGTGGAGTATGAATCGACTCTTAAGGAACCCTGAGCCTGAGGGACCCCACTTTGAGAACCAGTTGTATATATAATCCATCATTTTACTAATGCAGTAGAAATGCTCAATGCTCTTTTGTTTCGATAATATTTTTGGACACTTTTCTGCTGTAAGACAATTATGGTATATAGGCCTACGTGTATTCCCCCACAGAAACTTCTCATTTGACTCATGTTTATGTATTTGTTTAATTGTTTCTCATTTACACAGTAGAACTTTGGATTCCATAAAGACATTGTTTGTGTGTGTGTGTGTGTGTGTGTGTGTGTGTGTGTGTGTGTGTGTGTGTGAGTATCGTGTGTTTCCAGGGAGCCACGTCAAATGGGCGACACACGCTCGCCCGTCCTCGGTGGATAAATGTGATTTTTGAACGCAGCCTGCTAGCCCCGGGGATGAGCAAGACTTTGAACTCGTGTTGCCCTGTTGAAAAAGTCAAATGAGTGAGTAGTGTGTTTTACGCTGGGATGAAAGCATCCCGACGTAAACACCTATGATCTGAAGCTCCTGACAGATCTCTGTAAACACGGAGGGAAGCGGGGCAACAGATGCGACATATTTAGCCTCGCAAAAAAACACAAACGCAAACATGTGGCGCACGGGCCTACTGTGCCGTCTGTAAACACACGAATAAGAGTCACTTCAGGCATTTTTTTTTACAAGTTAATGAATTACTATTAACATAACCTAACCCTAACCCAACAAATAAAGATCGTATACTTTCACTGAACGAAGATAATATTAAAAGAAAATGCACGTGATACTAGAAATGTTATCAAAATGCATTTCGGTGCTGACATGACACCTTCGTAATTTATTACATTTAAACCAGAAAATCTGCAATTCTTTTATCTATTTGACTGTCAGAAAGTCAGTGGACTGCCCTGTGGGCCAATTCAAATCAGTGGATTTTTGGAGCTGTGTGAAGCACAGGCTCCCTATACGTGGCCGTGTGGGTCTGTCTGTGTGTCTGTCTGTCTGTCTGTCTGTATGTAGCCTGAACTTCCTAAACTTCGGCACGCCACTAGTCCCACAGTTTTGCCACCACACACTCGCGCCATATGTCAAATCGAACGGCTTACTCGGGAATCGTGGGTTATTACTTTTCTAAGAGAAAGGTTCTATAGTTTAATTGATATTAATTTATTAGTGAATTAATTTTCCCCATTGACTTATAATGGGAATCGCAAAAACTCACATTCAATTATTTGTCTCTCGCAAACCATAGGGGCTAGAGTTTCAAGACTTGGAGAGGAGGTTCATAATGATTTCAAGGATTAAATAAAAAAAAAAAAAAAAATTGTGTCATTTGGCCGCATGGTGGCGCCATAACACCCCACTTTACGTTTTGGCCTGTAACTCTTGAACCGTAGGTCGGAAAATTAAAAATATTTTTTCCCTGGATTCCTTGGGTCATGACGCATCTCCCCATATAGGCCACGCCCATTTGCGCCATGATAGATTTTCCGCCATCTTGAATTTTCTCCAAAACACACTTTTTGCTCCTTTTCCTACATATTTTCTTCAAATGTCACAAAAATCGGTACACATGATCCACACACACACACACACACACACACACACACACACACACACACACACACACACACACACAGCTCCACTTCACACGGGTGTGATTTTAGTATTACTGTAAATGCATGCATGGGCGGTTAGTAGTTTGTTAAAAACATTGTGTGTACATGTACATAAAAAACAGGATCCTCTGCCATTGTTGCAGCAACAATAAAATAATTAGTCCAACTAAAAACAAAGAACATATACGAAATTCAGAGGTTCTCAAACCCTGTGTCGGTACCCAAAAGATGGCTGCACATTGACACAGAAAAAAGGAAAATGAATTGTATATCCTTCCCAACAAGTCTGTTTGATTTGTATAATATTCACGCACGCACGTGCACACACACACGCACACGCACACACGCACGCACGCACGTCGCACGCATATAATAATGTTTTTATTTTGTATTTTTTGGTTCTGGCAACATGTATGCAGACCAAACTGTATGCTTCAATTTACTATACTGCACAGAAACATTTTCCATAGTGTTTGAATTATGTTGATAAGACCCAAAATCAGAAGGACAGAAGTATTCAAAGGCTACTCAAAGTAGACCTATGATTTATTTTTTAAATATGATTTATTTCAAATTGCACTACAAATCAAGTATGTGGTCACCCAAAAAATGGGGTTCTTGTATAAAAAGGTTTGAGAACACCGATATAAACGTTGTATTGTATATAGCCTGTGCAATACACAACATCTGTGTACAATACATTAGCAGCACACCGACGTTCTCGTCTAACGTTCCCATCTATACACCAATATACCAATTATAGCTCATAAACTGTCCATTTATCCATTTGTATCTCATTAAAAGATGTTACTGTGTAACATCATCACGGCTCATATCGCAGTAATCATTAGTGAGTATTATTATTGTTATGACTGTCATTGCATCGCATCAGAAGAGGAGCTGCTTTCATAGCGGATGTCATGGGAATAAATTGCATTCAGCTGGCACTGGGAGTCTCCCACAAGAACAATTACTCTGTTTACATACAGCAGTAAGGGATGGAAATTGCTTTTGAAAGCGCCCTTTAAGGTCACGGGTTTGTTGCTGCACATAAGCCCAATATTTACGGGACTATTTAATCCATTCAGAACGGGTACACATTATTGCGTATCGTTATTTTATGCTTTAACTATTGAAAAATAGCAGATATACAAGCTCACAGCGCGGCACCGAGTGCCGCGCTGCGAGCTTGTAGATCTGCTATTTTTGAAAAATCACGATTTGTTTTTGCAAGTATTTGAATATATCTATTTAAAAGCGAATATTTGTAACTCAAATATTTGCTTCAGGGGGTCCCTGGAACAACATATTTTGAGATGGGAGTCCGTGGCCAAATATACATGCAATTTTGGGGGTCCTTGACAAGAAACGGTTTGAGAACCACTGATTTAGAGGAAGGATTTAGAAGTCGGGTCAAAGATCGGGTCAAAGATATTCAAAGACTTGCACACATTTTCAAGTTTTTTCAAAAATATCAGATCTACAAGCTCGCAGCACGGCACTCAGTGCCGCACTGTGAGCTTGTATATCTGCTATTGTTCAATAGTTAAAGCATAAAATAATGTGGTTAAAATCTAATGCGACTCGGGCGCGTTCCAGGTATTTGAGTGTTAAAGGAAACTCAATGCTGTGCCACGCGTCAACAACAGTCTTGAAAAGGTTCCGCGGCACAAAAAAGGGCCCCGTTCTTTTTTTGCTGAAGCTGAACGCTCACCTAATTCCCCTTGAGAGGCTGAGAGGCTGTGACAGGCCTTCTTCAGAGCAGAGGAACCAGCCACTTGAAGCAGGCGCTCCAGTCACTTAACGCTAAATAAGCAAACAAACAAGTCCTGCTTCCCGAGTCCCGACATGAGCGAGCGGAGCTTCCTCCCGCGCGGACTCACTTCACTGACACACCGGGAGCGTTTGTTTTGGGAGATTAATTCGCGTTGGCTTTAAGCTGATGTTCGTGTGTCATGAGTACGTCATCTGCACAGAATGAGAATATTATGCAACGATAATCTTTCAGATAATTTTACAGATTTTTTGGCGTGAATAACAACGTCAACCTGTAATGAATGAGGCATAACCAAATAAATAGTTTGATCTGAAATATTTGCTGTTTCATTTTCGTAGGCTATTGTTTATTCGCCACGCTCCTGAGATCCAACGGGTATTCTATACAACTGTGGTTCTCAAAGTGGGGTCCAGGGACGCCCAGGGGTCCTTCAGGAGGTAGTTCCAGGGGGTCCCTGGCAAAATGAGGAACAGTTTAAACATTTTAGCCGAGTTTATTTTTATTTTTCGGTATCCAAAGTCTACCCTTCCTCTGGCACAAAAGCCTTTCAAATGGGGTCTGCAACCAGCATCAATTTGGGGGTCCTTGACATGAAAATGTTTGAGAACCACCGCCCGGTCTATTTACCGGGTTGTGTCCAAAAAATTGTGCCGCTCCTGCGCGGTCATCTGTTGTTAATCATTCATCTTTCTATACGGGAACGGCGGGGCTGCATCATCGCATCGCCCGGGCAGACGCTCGCCTCTCCCAAACAAACTCTCTGCTTTTCCTCCGTTTGGGCCCAGATTGCAACCAGTAAAGAAAAAAAAGCCTTCTCCAGGCTGTGTGTAACAGATACCATCTAAATCATTAGGCCTCATTCACTGCCATGTGGCACGCCGAGGTCTCGGGTTCCCCTGACCCCGGGGTCAAGCGGCTGAGAGCGCCCTGACCCCCAGCACTTCCTCCCGATATTAACAGGGTAGTTATGCAGTCAAAAGCCCTGATATAGAACATTGATTCGTTTCGATAATAGCCAATCAGGGGCGGCTGAGCGGCGCGGAGTGCTGCGATCCCCTCCAGGACGGGCCGGGCCCTTCATGTGGCTTCCCTGACGGCATAATGACAGCAAACAGAGGAAACGTTAGGCCCCTCTGCCTGAAATTATGTGGTCTCATGCCTGCTGGCTGTAATGCATTCCTCTAACCCAGCTCAATTGGCTGCTTAAAGCGGGGGGGACAGATCCCAGCCAGCCTCCATTATGAAGATGAATGTTGTGCAGTTATCTTCCACCATGGATGAATGTTGGGCAGTTATCTAGTTTTTGGCCTAAATGCCAGGCTCCCCCTTCATTGATTTGTGGGCTTTGCAAGCAACCAGTGGTGGAAGAGGTCCGCCGTAATCTCAGATGTTTTAAGTAAAAGTATAGCGATACCTCAATGCTACAAGTAACATTTCTGTATTAAAAAGTACCTTTGATAGATATATTGCAAGATTTCGGTCATAGACCTTCAGGCTAGAGTAAAAGTACAAAAGTATGGCATCAAAATATACTACCAAATTTTAGAACCAAAAGTAGGCTATATACCCATTATGCAGAATGACCCATTCCACAGTTTGAAGATTTATTTCAAAGGTTTTGAAAATATCAGATCTATAAGCTCACAATGCGTATGTGAGCTTGCAGATCTACTATTTTCAAATAGGCAAAATACAAAATATAGGGCTTAATTGCTCATATTTTGTTGTTATAATCTAATCTACAAAATGACTTGTAATTTAAGTTTTAAAATATTTGTAGTGAAGTAAATATCACAGTATTTGGGTCTGAGATGTAGTGAAATACAGAAGTGTCTGTATAATATAAATCAATGACATCTTTAAATACTCAAGAAGCAAAAAATTGTACTTGAGTTGCGCTTACAGTACATCACTTGATGCACTTATAGTTTACTTTCCACCACTGTGTGCTACTAAGTATAAATGCCAGTACGCCACTTGGGCACGAGGCATTCAGTTGGCTATGTTGTCATTAACGTGCAAACCTCTGAGTTTGCACACCACTGTAATCCAAGTGAGAAATCATTGAGATGATTTTTGTTATATTTATATTTTTTTCTTTATTGGAGCGTTCGCATGTCCCCATGCATATGACACCGTAAATGATTTGTATGCACTCTCTCTCTGTGTGTGTGTGTGTGTGTGTGTGTGTGTGTGTGTGTGTGTGTGTGTGTGTGTGTGTGCGTGTGCGTGTGCGAGTGCGCGTGCGTACATGTGTGCGTGCGTACATGTGTGTTTATCAGAGGCCTTGTATTTTATTGACTGTGTAATTGCCCCATAAACAGCCATTATTATCTACTGTAAAAGCCCACAAGGATAGATGGATATATCTCACTCATGTGAACTCATAACGAGGCTGCCTCGAATCCCCTGAATTTCTGTTTACGATAAATGAGGACTACAGGGTTAAAAAAAAAAAAGAATAATAATAATCTAAAATGAAAGGTGATCAAATTGGAAACCTGCCTGAAAATATATCTTACTTTATGTTCTTTATTTTATCGTATAAGAACTGAAGAGTATCTGAACATAGAGCTATGCCTTTTTAACAAAAGTAGGCCTACATCTGCACCCTAAAATCTAACCAACTCAATATTAAATTGATTAATTGCAGCTGTGTGGCTTACATCAAGGTGTACCAAGGCATTTACCAGTGGTGGACTAAGTACTCAACCACTTGAGTCAATTCATTCTAACTATAGATACTTTGGGAAAGTTCCTCTGTCGTCATGTTTGTTCTTGAATCAAAGTGCTGGAGTAGGCTACTTGCTTTGAAAGTATTCAAATTAAAGTAATGTTTTCTTACGCTAAACGTTAAATACAAAGCAAGATAAAGAAATCACCTTGCTGATAAGAGAAGTTAATGAATTGGAAGAAGAGTAGCCTACCCCACATGTGCCAATAAATACACAAGTAAATAAACAAATAAAAATAATTCATGAATTCTATTGTCAGATACTCCCTTGAAAGTAGACACAAGGCAGGTAATTGGTACAAAGCAAGCAAGCTTCAGGCAGGCAGGCTCTGGCTCTGACCCCTCCCCCTCGCCCACACACCTGCTGTAAACAGACACAGGTGTTTCAGAGATGAGCTCTATTATGCAATATACCCGTCTCATTATGTTTGGAAGTAAAAGCAAATAAACAACTTGTAATGTATCCTAATGTTCATGGAAGTTGAGCAGAGAGCAGAGTGTAAACTGCTGAGTCACCGAGTCACGGGATGTTTGTTTGACGGTTAATTATGTCAATGACAAACTGCATTGTGGACGTTTTTCTTCTCCAACTAAGTTTATTGGTGAGTTAGCTATACAGTTAGCCGTTTGCCTTAGCATTAACATTTCCATGCAATAGAGCTAAAAGGCCAGCTTTGAAGCTGAAATGAACACGTAACAACTTATAGACAGTTACACCCTCTACTTATATTAAACTCCTGTTTTATCTCCCTTTGAGTCAGGCATCAAATCTCATCAAAAATAAATAGCCAATCTACAAGCTCCCAACGTGCACGGTGCTGCATTGTGAGCTTGTAGATCTTCTATTTTTGGCAAATGTTTACGTCCAGAAGAGAAATATGCACATAGCCTAAATAGTCTACTATTTGTTCGATGAAATGGAAGCATGAATTACTTTTTCATGGTCTGCAAATGATAACAAAAATGACTTCTAGCAATGTTTCTGAGCTGTAAGAAACATGATTGTACAGCCCTTGAAGGAGAAGTCATACTGTGGAAAAGTTCACTGGACAGTCCCTCCCCCTGGCCCATCATCATGGACAGCTCCACCCACCTCACCTGCTCCCACTCAGCCCAATCAATTCCCCTATAAATACTGCCTTGCCCTCAGTCCTGTTGTCAGCAGCAGCAGAAGAACACCAGAGCTCTGTCTGGCCTGAGACTGGTCATGCGTAGTTGAAAATAAACCCATGACCATAAAATATGAGAACCTGGTGGTCCTCCCCTTCATCCACACTCTTACCGGTGTCACATGGCAGTGCTAAAACCCCCTTTAAACCAGCTAGAACTACACCTTTCTTTCATGGTCCTTCGACGCCGAGAATAGAGCATTGCCATGGCTGAGCCTAGCCTGTATGAGCTCGTCACCTATCGGCTAAACAACCCGGCTAACCCGAAAACGGACCAGGAGTGGACCGAGTGGTTTGAGGAGAGCAACAGGATTTATGAACTCATGTTAAACGAATCCAAGACCAGGCCCACCAAGACCTCTACTCCACCATCCAGGCCGACTCCTGCCTCGCCTCCAGTTCCCCGGGCGCCACCTTCTGCCTCGCTTCGCAAGACTCCTACTCCTCCTCCAGCAGCTAGGCCTCCTGCTCCCAAGGCTCCTGCTCCCAAGGCTCCTGCACCTGCTCCCAAGGCTCCTGTACCTGCTCCTCAGGCTCCTGTGCCCAAGACTCCGCCTCCTCGTCAGGCTCCTGTGCCCAAGACTCCGCCTCCTCGTCAGGCTCCTGTGCCCAAGACTCCGCCTCCTCGTCAGGCTCCTGTGCCCAAGACTCTCCCTCCTCCTCAGGCTCCTGTGCCCAAGACTCCGCCTCCTCCTCAGGCTCCTGTGCCCAAGACTCCGCCTCCTCCTCAGGCTCCTGTGCCCAAGACTCCGCCTCCTCCTCAGGCTCCTGTGCCCAAGACTCCGCCTCCTCCTCAGGCTCCTGTGCCCAAGACTCCGCCTCCTCCTCAGCCCTGTCTGTCTGGCCAAGCCTAGTCATGCGTCAATGATGTGAGTTTGTTGCTATTGATGTTTTGCCTTGTAGTTGTTTTAATCATGTTGCCTTGTTTATTGCTATTTGCTATAATGACCGTTGTATTCATGATGTTGTATTCATTGGTTATTGTAATTGCTAGATGTATGTCGATGAATTGTGTCAATGCAGTAATCATTGAACTAGTAATGTTTGTATATTATATTATTATATTGAATTGTATTATATAATTGTATAATCTAATGTATTATATTTTCTGTCTTAATAGAATAAAAACCATGACAATATGGAAATACCTTCTCTACAATGGCTTTCTTACCGAAGCTCCATGGCAGTGTTAGAAACTCCGTACTAGCCCTACACCTTAGAAACCAACCCCTACTTTACACATACAGTATAATGTACCTCCTATGTATGAGTCTCTTGTGACTGTGAGTGCATATTTATATACTGTATAAGTAAGTGCTCTGCTCAATCTGCAGTTCAAGTGCAGTTCTACTGTAATGGCAGTAATTGTTACACAAAACCATAAAATGTACTATAGGCTATTCATCTAATTTGTACAAAATATTTCATGATAAATCCAGATGATGTGCTCACATACAGTAGCCTACAGTACACACCCTTGCACAATGTGTGAGTGTCAATATCTCATTTGGCATAGAAGCAATTGAAATTACAAATAGCCTATGAATATCTGTCAACTATCCAATATAAAACTAACTTTATCGCTCTAAACTATCCAACCTACTCAGGACCATAGGAGCCATGTACACAGACAAGGTACAAGAGCCAAGGTGACCCCAGACATCAACAGTGAGGAGTTGGATGGCTGGTGCCATTGACACCGGGAGCTCTCAGCAGGGGAGGAAAGTAGTGGTGAAGCTATATCCAGATGTATGGAGGATGGAGATGACTGGAGACGCCTGCACGAGTTCCAAAGACTGACCCAAGAGACGGCTCAGGGCTCATGGTAGGAACCTTGTTTAGTTTTTTTCTTGTGTTGCATGTTGTGTACTAATGTAATGCAATCTGTTGCACTATTGCTGTCATTTTGGGACCCAATGACTCAGTGACAATTTTTGTCTCTGGAATTGAAGACTGATGTAATTTTAGTGTGGTTGATGACTGGCTTGGTTGACGTAGGCCTCCTCATGGCTTTCATTCATTCATTCATTCATCCATTCATTCATTCATTCATTCTTTATTTCTTTATTTCTTTGTTTGGGCTGTATGCAGCGTAAAATGTAATTCACGCTGTTGTGATATCGTGTTGTATTCTGTATAGTATTTCACTACGTCATGAAATCAGATTTATATTATTCAGATATTGAACATTTGAAAAAAAATAATACATAAATAATAACATGCCCAAAATAAGGACATGAGCACTTGAGATCCAAATGCAGCAGTTATTTTTTCCCTCTGCTCTCCTGAAGATGATGCCAAGGCGTTATCAGCCACTGCTGCCGAGCAGCCTCGCTATCAGGCCTTTAATCAGGAAAACATCCCTGGCTGTTTGTGGAGCTCTAATGTGGCGTGACGCCCGCTGGGACGCTCCCTGGGTGGGGTGTGTGTGTTGGGAGGGGGGGGGGCCCACATTGTCACCCTCTGTGTTTAATTGACTATGTATACTATCACCAAGATAAGATGTAAGCGATGACTAGTCTGGAAGTATTGTCCGTGCCGTGCAAACACTGATGAGTGGCAAAGAAAACATCTGCTTTCCAAACGAGAAAAGAGGAGGCTGTCTGTCTGTCTGTCTGTCTGTCTGTCTGTCTGTCTGTCTGTCTGTCTGTCTGTCTGTCTGTCTGTCTGTCTGTCTGTGTGTGTCTTTCTTTCTTTCTGTCTGTGTGTCTGTCGTTGGCAGGAACAACGGGTTCGCAAGGCTTCACTGTGACCCTTCCTGTTAATGGTAATTCATTTGAAACCTTGCTGCATTAGGTGTGCATAGTGTTCTTTAACCACTGTTCCCTGGGCAAACATATGGCGAATGTCCATATATGGGCATATTGGGGGGGTTTGGTGGTTCTGGAAATAGTGTGGAATGAGTATAAACTACTGTGGAAACTGGAAAGTAGACTGAACGATTCAGTAATCAAATGACAGGTGTGGGGAATTCGACAGGTGTGGGGAATTTACCAAATCAATATTAAGCTGGCGTTGTAATGGCAATCAATTGGCTCATTTGGGCCAGAGCTATCTGACCGACTCTACACCTGGCACTGCACTCCCTCAGGTCATTTGCGATGTGTGTGTCGAACTCGAGGTTGGTCGGTCGAATGGTTCTCGAGATTCCTTGCATTTTTTTGCGACCATAGGGAGTATCAAAACCTCCGCCTCATGTCTGTCTGTCTGTCTGTCTGTCTGTCAGTCAGTCAGTCAGTCAGTCAGTCAGTCAGTCAGTCAGTCAGTCAGTCAGTCAGTCAGTCAGTCAGTCAGTCAGTCAGTCAGTCAGTCAGTCAGTCAGTCAGTCAGTCAGTCAGTCAGTCAGTCACTGGCCCTCCTTATCCCTTTTATGGCCATATATGGAGATCCCTGAAGTCATCAATATTAAGCCCATCTGGGAATGCCCATATATGGACATTGTGTCAGTTTCATGTGGTCTCAGGGCGAGGTCGCTTCTCGCCCTTAGGGCGTCTTACTGGTTGTAGGATTATTATCATGTTGTATATTCTATTGCTGTTGTCGCTCTTGTGGAATATCTCCCACTAGCATTTCACTGTACCATATGAATCTCTTAAAACGTCATAAACTTGTCTCTAAGGCTGCACTTCAATTTTTTGCCCCCCCATGTAGAAAACAAGGCTTTGTCACGTGACGGACATTGTTTTTTAAATAGGTACTTTACCTTAGTTAGTACCACTTGAGAAATGCCATCACCGGGTCTAAGCTTGAGCGCACGTCAATTACAGCCACATTGTGCCGAGCCTCAGTGAGTAAATAAACAGTCCTTAAACCAGCGGGCAATCAAACTCTTGCCACTTTTGTCTTATTGCTGACTTTGCGGATGACACATGGAATCTGCATGCAGCCCGCCCCTGCTATAAATAGTCATCAGCAATCAAACAAAATAAATGGACTGTCAGGGCAAAAGTATTTACAAGCAGGGCAAAGTTTTAAGTAATTATAAGTAAATTTGTTGCATTTCTGAGTAAGTGGTAGCAGATAGGGCCCAGTGGAGTGTGACCGCCTGCAGGGGTGTCACAAGGGGGGGGAGTGGGACTGAGGTACTAGGGCCCAAGGTGGAGGGGCCTGGAATTATGTTATACTTAAGCTATTGAAAAATAGCAGATATACAAGCTCACAGCGCGGCACCGAGTGCCGCGCTGCGAGCTTGTAGATCTGCTATTTTTGAAAAGTCATGACAATGTGTGTAAATCTTTGAACATATGTATTTTTTTAAGCGAACATTTGTAACTCGAATTTTGCTTCTGGCGGGTCCCTGGAACAAAATATTTTGAGATGGGGGTCCGTGGCCAAATACATAATTTTGGGGGTCCTTCACGTGAAAAGCTTTGAGCACCACTGACATAGAAAGTTAGAAACATAGGTTTTTCAACAAAAAAAACATAGAAGGATTTGAAATATTCAAAGACTTGCACACATTTTCAAGTTTTTTCAAAAATAGCAGATCTGCAAGCTCGCAGTGCCGCGCTGTGAGCTTGTAGATCTGCTATTTTCCAATAGTTAAAGCACAAAATGTGAGTGAATCCTTGTACCCATCAGGGCCCAGAATTTTGGTGCGACACCCCTGAACTGCCTGATGTGGAGCGGTGGTGAGGCCTGCTGGTTCTGGTGGGAGTTGGACTGTAAACTGTCAGAGCCCAGAACAAAAAGACCACTTCACATCCCGCCGCCACCGCATCTCAATGGAGAGGAACACTAAAGACATCTGCAGGACCATTACACACACTTAGCTGCACATCAAGGCTTCATTTTGGCCCGCTTTGCCGCTCCTCAACGAACTCCCCCCTCCTCCTCGCCCGGGTATTTGTTGTCAGCTGCTAATTATCTGTTCCCCTTGGGCAATTTGAAGACATCGCTTTTTATTCTTTTTTTCCCCCCTGACCGAAACATTTTCCACTTGTCTCCAGTTGACCCACTGAATGGTTTTGGGGTTGTTTATGGAAAAATGCAAACTAGCATCTTGCCCATATGAAAAAATAAACTTAAGTACCATAATGGAAAACTGATAAGCATGATTTCATCCCATGCTCGTTTGGAAATGTTTTGAAGAGCATTTTAGGCCATTTAGCGACGTAAGATGTTCACCATCCTTACCCCATATTTGCAAGAAGCCACATGACATGATTTATAGACAATCGAGTGATGATTTACATCTCGTTGGCCTCATTTATGTGGCTTCAGTGTGCGAGCGTTTGCAGTAGGCAGCCCGGTTGATTACAGAGGGGCTGGTGCTGCTATAACAATGCACACTGCATTCAGCGCAAACTCTTTATAATCAAGGGCTATTTCCATGCATATCCCCGTTTCAGATCTGTCATTTAGCGCGTCTGTGGCAAACGGTCGAAATCAACCTTTGATGTGAACGCTTAAAACTGGGATGTTAGCGGAGGTAAACAGCCAAGGGAAGCTATCATGTGGCGGTTTGTGACGTGCAAAAAGTGATGTCACCTGCAGAATAAAGTGTTAGCTATACAAAGGTTTGTTATGTGCAAAAAAGTTTGGGAACCTGCGCAAAGTTTTGTTGCTTGCAAAAGGTTTGTTACCTGCACAAAACTTAAGACTGCTCAGAAGAGAGAGTGTGTGCGTGTGCGTGCGCGGGGAGCGCACTTTCCAGTTAGAGGGCCATGTGGCGACCCTCCCACCCACCCGCACACCCCTAGAGTTCCTCAGTGGGACAACACACGTATGACAGATAAGGAATGATTTGCTAAAAGCAAAACCTCAAAAATAAACAAACCATTAAGGCTGTGTTGCATGGGGAGCGAGCGGGCAGCAGCAGCCCCGTTAGACCCCTTCTAATTCAGGTGAATTGCAGACAAATTTCCCTCCCGGCTGGCTGGTACACTTACAGCTGTAATAATACAGACAGCCGGGGCTGCTGGAGTGGGTGCATGGCCGGAGCAGAGAGAGCTGCCTGCACAATGTCCAGACCTGCCCCCCCCCCCCCCCCCCCCCTGTAACACCTCACACTGCAGGCCTGACCTCTGTGTGTGTGTGTGTGTGTGTGTGTGTGTGTGTGTGTGTGTGTGTGTGTGTGTGTGTGTGTGTGTGTGTGTGTGTGTGTGTGTGTGTGTGTGTGTGTGTGTGTGTGTGTGTGTGTGTGTGTGTGTGTGTGTGTGTGTGTGTGTGTGTGTGTGTGTGTGTGTGTGTGTGCGTGTGCGCGAGTGAGTTTGTCTAGCTATACTTAAGGGGACTAAACGCATGTTCACACAGTCACCTGCAGGGGACCTCTGACAGTGTGGGGTCCCCACAACGGTTAGAGTTAGGGTTAGGATTTAGGTTTGGGGATGGAGGTTAGGGTAAGGACACAGGACTTGCATAAAAATGAATGGAAGTCTATGTAATGTCCCCACAAGTGATGTAAATATATTGTATAATAGTTTGTGTGTGTGTGTGTGTGTGTGTGTGTGTGTGTGTGTGTGTGTGTGTGTGTGTGTGCGTGTGCGTGTGCACATGTGCGCACGTACTTGTATGACTATACTTGTGAGGGCCCAAAAGTCCTGACAAGTGTAGTAGAATAATTTGAGAAACAGACATTTTGTGAGGACAACGTTCCAATAATAATTGTTGTTTTTTTATGGTTAAAAAAGATTTTGCAATTACAATTGGGAAAGCGTTCAGGTTGGGGTTATTATTAGGATTAGGCTTTTAGACGTTAGGTTAGAGATTAGTGTTGGCGTTATGCCTGACTTTACATCATGCACCAAAAAAAGGCGATCTACAAGCTCACAAGAGCCTCTATTTTCAGCTTTAGTGTTGGCAATCATGAAATTGCTGTCCTAAATGTTGATGTCCTCAAAAGTACAGTATACAGTAGTGCTTCTCAAACTTTTTCATTCGGGGGCACGGTGGCACAGTCGGTAGCGCTGTCACCTCACAGCTAGAAGGTCCTGGGTTCGATTCCCACCGAGGGATTATGTGGGCGCTGGGAGCGTGTTCTCTCCTCCACGTCATCAGTGCCCACACCCTAGCCTTACATTAAGACGCACCGGTAGTTGCTTCTGCTTTGCTGACGTCTATGGCTACCGGAGCGTCTTACCGTCTTTGAATACACTACCACTGCAGGCTCCACTAAATCTCATCTAGTTGCTCGACACATGCACTAATGAAAAATATAAGACTACGCCAGAGTTCTCATATCGCTTACCGACTCTGGCGGAAACTGTTCACAATGTAATAGTCCGTTGTTTTCAATAAAAATGCTTTTTACCAAGTCTATGTCCGAGTGCCGCTCTGTTTTTCCTGCATTTCTTCTTTTGCGCATGCGCAACAGCGCCAGTTTGATGGCCGGGAGGTACTATTGCTCATTTGAATTGAGCAATAGTACCTCCCGGCCACCAAAGGGGCGCTGTTGCGCAGCTGCAACAGCATTGTTTTCAAAGAAGAAATGCAGGAAGCCATGATGAAAAACAGAGCGGAGAGAAAAGGCACTCGGACATAGACTTGGTAAAAAGCATTTTTATTGAAAACAACGGACTATTACATTGTGAACAGTTTCCGCCAGAGTCGGTAAGCGATATGAGAACTCTGGCGTAGTCTTATATTTTTCATTAGTGCATGTGTCGAGCAACTAGATGAGATTTAGTGGAGCCTGCAGTGGTAGTGTATTCAAAGACGGTAAGACGCTCCGGTAGCCATAGACATCAGCAAAGCAGAAGCAACTAACGGTGCGCCTTAATGTAAGGCTACCCACACCCTAGGTGGGATTGGCAAAAGGGCCTTTCTGTGTGGAGTTTGCATGTACTCCTACACCTGTCTCCTATGGTAGATACCCTCACAAAAACATGCAGTAATCCTGGTCTCTATAATGCCTCCCCCTGCCCAGCCGGGGCGCCCAATGGAGGGGAAAGGAACTGGTTTGAATAACGTGTTCCTTCCACGCGCTACGACCTACTGGGGAAGCTACCCCCTGTCAAGTGATAAGAAGTGGCTAGCTCACTCCTCATGCACTGGAAGCATGAGCTTACTGTAGTTCGGGGCTCTACCCAGGTTGGCAGAGGGAGAGCAGAGCCCAGGATTACAGCTTAAGCAATTGGGTGAAAAAAGGGTTAGAAAATCGCGGGGTAAATTTTAGAGTTAAGGAAAAAAAAATCATGTCGAGGACCCCCAAATTGACTCTATTAACCTGCGGAGCCCCATTTGAAAAGAAAAGGCCAGGGACCCTCATATTAGAGAAGAATTTCAGGGACCCCCAGTTTGACATGCATTAGGCTTAGGACCCCCATTTAATGGCATTTCTATATCTGAGACCCCAATTTATATTGTAAAATCAAAGTTAACTCTGAGTTACGTACCCATAAGGGTCCATAGGCTACCCATAAGTGTCCATTTGGTTCCTAACTATCATTTAGCTGGGGGCACCGTGGAACTCCTTCAGGGACCCTTGGGGGTCCCCGGACCCCACTTTGAGAACCAATGGTATACAGTATAGTACCCTAATACAAACACGTGTGCGTGCGTGCGTGCGTGCGTGCGTGCGTGCGTGCGTTTAAATTTTTCTTCCAGGCAATGGCAGGGGGAAAAACGTGGGCCGAAGAGGTTCTGGGGCGGACAGCAAGACAAAGAGAGGGAACTGGGCCATGTTTGCTTTACCAGGAGCCATGTTTATTTTCTGTGTCTTTGGTTTCAAAGCATCGGGCACCAAACTGCAAAGGAAACCCAGAATGATTAAAATTAAAGTGCTTTGATTGAACGCTGTTTTCCCAGCCTGTGGCACAAACATTTGTGAATTTGGTCCTTTATAGGCATCCTAACGACCTGTTGGGGAACACTTCAAAACCCAAATGATGTGTTACAGTAAATAAACTTCACAAGAGATATGCCTCCGCATGGCACCCCGAGAGCCCCAGTTATGTATCGTGCATTTAATGGCTCCGATGTTAGCCACAATGATGGGAAAAAAAACATTTGAAATGGTTCTTTCAACATCTTGAAGACGCTGTCACTCCTCCCGGCTCCCAGAGAATGAAGACCATTCATACTCTGTCGCAAGATGTTGTCGATGGCTGAAAATGGCAGTCCTACAAGCTCATAACGTGTCGCATCCGTGACACGTTGTGAGCTTACCGGTAGTTGACTTTTTGGTGTTTTTTTTATTTTTTATAATTTTTATCCCATGATTTTTGTAACACATTTTTCACCCAGTGCCAATTGCCTATGTAATCCTGGGCTCTGCTCTCCCTCTGCCACGCCTGCATGGGGAGACAACGGACTGACCTCATGCTTCCTTCTATGCATGAGGAGGCCAAGTTGCTTCTTTTCACCTGACAGTGGAGATTTCCCTGGTTTGGTATTCCAACCAGTTCCTTTCCCCTCCATCAGGCGCCCCGGCTGGCCAGGGGGAGGCATTATTGAGACCAGGATTATTGCATGTTTTTGTGAGGGTATCAACCCTAGGAGACACGGGGAGAACATGCAAACTCCACACAGAAAGGCCATATCGCCAACCCCACCTAGGGTGTGGGCGCTGATGACGCCACCGTGCCCCAGGCTTTTTGGTGCTTGGCACCCACTTGCAACGGAGCATAAATTAAGCATGCCGACCATAGATGGATCGGTGCTGGAGGTGTAACGTTACAGTAATGCATGTATTTGCCAGAGATATACCGTGTTTACTTATTTACAGTATATACGTACATAAAATGAAATCCCTTTAAAACCTGCACTATCCACACGTTTCACACCACTTGTTTTGCTAAATAGTTACTGTATTGATTTTAAATCATATTATCATATTCAGTATGTCAACCATGGGGGGGGCATAGCTCAGGGGTAGAGAAACCGTTATTAGAGCACGAAGGGTTCCCAGTTCGAATCCGGGCTCCCCCTGAGTTAATGTCGAAGGGTCCTTGGGCAAGACTCTGAACCCCACATTGCTCCCGGTGAGCAGGTTGGTGCCTTGCATGGTTTCCTCCGCCACCGGTGTATGAATGTGTGCGTGAATGGGTGAATGTAATGCACAATCTCTGTAAAGTGCTTTGGATAAAAACGCTATATAAATGCACCATTTACCATTTATGTATCGTGATGCGTATCATCACCATCAAATGTATCATTTAGGGATGGCCAACGGTTAGCTGTTACCGTTTAACCGTTAAGAAATTGGTTACCGGTAAACACTAACGGTTAATGGTGACCAATAAAAATAAAAATAAAGAAAATGTACGCGCGTGTCACACCAAACACCAAAGCCCCGGGCACCGCTGTCTGTGTAACATCACCCATGCAACTATATAGGCGATGCAGTCAAACATTTCTGTGTTGCTGCTTGCCTCCAACACCAATGTCTGCGTAACATCCATGCATGCATCTGTCCGCGGGACGCTGACAGAGACAAGCTTGTTCATCAGGAAACAACAGTGAAACACCCAGAAAAGAATATTTTAAAACACAACTCTCTACTGTTACGAGTTAATGGCGTAGGTTTATTGCCGATCTGCAAGCTCGAAACCTGTCGCGTCCGGGACGAGTTGTTAGACTCAATTGACTGTGAGCTTACTGTTGCAAAAAAACACATTTCTTATAGAAAGCATGTGTATTCTTCTTCTTCCTCCTCGTAGTATAGTTGGGAAAGCTTAACGGTGACCGGTTAAGAAAATGTCTCCATTTGGCCTTCCCTAGTATCATTACACCCCAACCGCTGCTTGGAGGGATGCAGCAACGCAGCTGCCATATTCTCAGTTGAGCTGTGCCTCTTAAGTCCTAATGCATGTACAGGTCAGGTACAGTATGTCCCATTTACATTCAGCCATGCAAATGTATAACTGCTGTACTGCCTTTGGTGAGAGAATGAGAGAATTTCGCTCGCAGGATCAACAAAGGTCTTATATCTTATCTATCTTAGGAGAAGGAGGTCTCTATACTATTAAACTATATTGCTACACATGTCTGACAATGTAGTAATGTTATGATATAGGAGACTTTGTTAAATTAAAACAAAGTATCTTGCGTAAAAAGGATATGCTTTAAGTAGCATGTGAAATGTCAAACTAGGGGTTATTCGTGATTCCGAATCCAATGCAAACATTTGTTTTGCCCGATTAACATTCCTTTCCGAAAAACGGCCCCCACAAAACTGTGAAAAGTGATGACTCATCACTATACCATAGTTTTATGAGGGCCGTTTTTAGCCCAAGGTATGATTTTCGTGCAAAATAAATGCTTGCAATGGATTCAGAATCATGAAAAAACGCTAGTTTGACCCCTCACATTCTACTTAAAGCTTATTTCTTTTTTGTATTATTTTACTGTATAGTAAAGTCTATGAGACCCCACACTAGGCTAACGCGGACCAGTTCGTGTAGGCAGATGGGCGGGCGCGGCGAGTCTCACCGCAAGTCTCCGACCAATAGCATGTGTTCTCCTCCCCCCTCCCCCCTCTGCTGCTCTGCTCAGCGCAGAGAACGCTGCAGCGTCATGACGTCAACACATTTGGTGTGACGTTCTCTGCACTCTGATTGGTTAGGGAAATTCTACACTTCCTCCAACAGTGATCATAACGCGATCGCCCAGGCTTCATTTTCTTCCGATCGCCAATTGAAGCCTGGGTTTCCGAGGCTGAGACTCCAACTTTGATTGGCTCCCACAAGTTTCCCAAGACAAATCTGCGAAGTCCCTATAGCCAAAAATGTTCCATATGGTATGTTAACTGTGTCCCAAATGTCATGCTTTTATCGTAAAGTGCACGATTCGAATCAAAATACTGCCCGAAACGCCCGGACTATAGTGACTTGCGTAAATAATAACAGTAAATAATAACAGTAACATTATAAAGCAGGATAAAAAAGCAATTACTTATTTGTATACATTAAACTCTGGCATATTTCTTACAAGTGGAGGTATGACAAGCTGACCCAGATAATATGGCGGTGACGTTGATGTATGGGCCCCCATTAGCCAATGAGGTGTCTACGTATTTATGTCTGCGGCGGCGACTGTCCAAGGTGTCTGCACACGCTCTCTCAGGAGCAGGAGTCTCCGCGAAACAGCAGCAAGTCGACAGCAAACACCAAACAGCAAAGAGGTTTCAGAGTGTGTTGCCTGTACGAATAACCATAACAGTCAGCTCTCCTGCACACCACACACACGCACACAGACACGCACACACACAGGGGCGTCACAAGGGGGGGGGGGGGAGTGGGACTGAGTTACCAGGGCCCAAGGTGGAGGGGCCTTAATTATTTTTGCACTTTAGCTATCGAAAAATAGCAGATATACAAGCTCACAGCGGGGAGGTCCCTGGAACTAAATATTTTGAGATGGGGGTCCGTGGCCAAATACATATCATTTTGGGGCGTCCGTCACATGAAAAGGTTTGAGCAACACTGACATAGAAACATAGGTTTTTCAAAAAAGGATTTGAAATATTCAAAGACTTGCACAAACTTTCAGGATTTTTCAAAAATAGCAGATCTACATATATGTAGATCTGCTATCTATCGTTAAAGCACAAAATAATGTGTAATAATGCGTTCCCCGTCTAAATTGGTTAAACCCCCTTCATGGGGGGCCCGCAGTGAATCCTTGAAACCAGTGCCCAGAATTTGGTTCGACACCCCTGCAGACACACACACACACACACACACACACACACACACACACACACACACACACACACACACACACACACACACACACACACACACACACACAGAGGAAAAGCCGGCTCATCTGCCATGGATCTGACCGGTGTGGGAGCACACGGGGCAGAGCAATGACACGGTCCTGAGCGCCTGATTGCAGGCATCTTGAAAAGATCTGGCTGGCCCGGCCCTCACCACAGGTCTCCTTTCAGTGGGCTGTCATTACGGCCGAGGTAAGCTCTCACACACACGGACCCCCACACACACACACACACACATACACCAAGTCACACACACACACTGACACACGCTCCGCTGGCCGGGGAGGGGTGGGGGGATGAATGAAGGCACACACACACACACACACACACACACACACACACACACACACACACACACACACACACGTATTTGAATTGCTATACTTTTGAGGACATCAGCATTTTACTTTAGGACTGCAATTTTGCGGATGTCATTTTTTTAAATCCGATTTCTAACCCTAAACCTAAATGCCAAAAAATAGCCGGCTATAATCACAAGTTCACAACTGTCGCAGGGAGCTTGTAGATCGTCTATTTCCGGTGCGCGACACCGGCATAACTCCCAACACTAACCCCTAAATCTAACATATAAAGGTTTAATCCTAGCGGCGCCCGCTGGCCTAGTGGTCCAGGCGAATACCACACAGTCAGGCTCTAATGCCTGACTGTGTGTCGCGGATTCGAGTCCCGTTCCCGACGGCCCTTGCTGCGTGTCACTCCCCATCTCTCTCTCTCTCTCTCTCCCCATTTCCTGTCCGTTCAGTTCACTGTCCTATCAATAAAGGCATAAAAGCTCCCACAAAGAAATCTTTAAAAGTTTAACCCAACCTGAAAATTATTTAAACGTACAAATTTGAAACTTGGAGATGCGAGGTTTCTGCCCGACAGTGACGATTATGTTTCGGGAAAGTTGTCCTCACAGTGCCTTATTTCTCAGATTCTACGAATCGATACTTGCGGGGACATTTTGGCCCTATAGCTCGCAAGTATAGTAACACAAGTCCACTCTCTGCTGGCCGGGGGGAAAGGTGGAGGGAGGGAGGGAGGGGGGGATGAATGAAGGCACTGAAGGGGCCTGGGCCTGATCAAGCAGGCCAGCCTGCCGGGGGTTGGGGGTGTAATGGAAGCCTCTGGTGGGACCATCACAGCACATTAGACTGAGCAGGCCCGGCCCGGCCCGGCCGCCTGCCCGGGGAGAGAGAGGGAGAGAACACACTGAAGGCAGTATGTTTCAGCAGCCTCCCCGCCCGCTTTAACCCGTGTCGACCGGGAACTCTAAATTTTAACCACTTCAAACGTTATTTTATACTTTAGCTATACTTAAAAATAGCAGATATACAAGTTCATAGCCCTGAGTGCTGCAATTTGACAATGACAATTTGTGCAAGTATTTCAATATATTGACCTGATTCCATAAATGTTTTCTAAATCCTTCCAAGGTTTTTGAAAAACTCATGTTTCTATGATCAGTGGTTCTCATGTCAAGGAATCCAAAAATTATATGTATTTGACCGCAGACCCCCATATCAAAATATTTTGTTCCAGGGACCGTGAGAAAGAAAGATTTGAGTTAGAAATGTTTGTTTTAAAAAAAAGATTTGCAAATATTTAACACTTTTTCAAAAATAGAAGATCTACAAGCTCACAGCGCGACACTCGGTGCCGTGCTGTGAGCTTGTATATCTGCTATTTTTTTGATAGTTAAAGCATAAAATGGTTAAAGAGTGACATGGATGCGTTCTGGGTCTGAATGCGTTAATCCTAATATAAATATGTTAGCCAAATTGGAAAAAGAGGGCCTCAATTTTCTTCATTTCACAAATATTCTATGTAACGAGGATTAATTACTTATGCAGACGTTAATCATCAGATGGCAATGTAAGTCAAGAAGCAAATAAGGTGAGGAAAGATCTCTCCACATCTCTAGGAAGTGAAAGTCGCCCGTGTTTTTGGCGGGGGGGAATTCCCCACTTGACTTTCCTCGGAAATGATCTGCCCTAGCGGTGGTGGCTACTTTTTAATATTCCGTAAACCATCGACAGCTGCTGATGGATTGCAGAAATGTCAGCAAAAAGAAACTTGAGTTTTATTGTTATTGAAATAATGAAAGGCCTGATGCGCATCACTAAAAGACAAGTCTTATTAATGTGTGTGTGTGTGTGTGTGTGTGTGTGTGTGTGTGTGTGTGTGTGTGTGTGTGTGTGTGTGTGTGTGTGTGTGTGTGTGTGTGTGTGTGTGTGTGTGTGTGTGTGTGTGTGTGTGTGTGTGTGTGTGCGTGTGTGCGTGTGTGCGAGATCACGCTGACAGGTGTGTGTGTATGTGTGTGCGCGCGTGCGTGCGTGTGCATGCTGGTAATATGTTCCCTCGAAAAGTAACACATGCAATCAGAGACTGTTTGTAAACAGTCTGTCCTTTTTCAAAAAGTGCCTCGGAGATTTGCGAGAGGAAGTCAAATTGCTGCGAAACGAGCTCATTTGGCAACGGGGCTTCAGCCTGGATGCTTGAGTGACCGTAATTGCTGGGGGACCGCGGGCGCGCTCGCTTTGCTATCTCTGGGCATACCTTTTCCTAATAACTACCGTGGGTTGAAACGCAATCCGTCTTTGCTCCGCGAGGTGATTAGCCTCGAGGAGTTTAAGGAATTCAAATAGCCGTAATTGCTCCGCACTATTTACGTTTTGTTTGAGATACATCGTTGAATTGGTGATTAATTCGAACGGATTAGGACGCCGCGCATTTAGTTTCAACCTAATTGTGCGCAACTGAAGCATGTTCGGCAAACGGATTGGGTTTGGAAGATGGCCTTCATTATTGGAATTATTGGCAATTTTGCGCAACAAAGCGGCAATCTTCCTCTTCTGGTGATGAATGGAGAGAATGGGGATTTTACAGTTGGCCGACCTTCAACCATGATGTAGGCATAGCTTGATGTCTGATATCACACGCACCCGCGCGCGTGTGTGTGTGTGTGTGTGTGTATGTGCACGAGTGTGTGTGTGATGAGCGTGTCAACAGATCCAGTCAAAACGCAGTCAAACGCAGGGCTGTGGCTGTCAGCAGGGATGTTGTCACCTGAGCATGACACACTGCCTGCTAACGTGGACACGCACGTACACACACACACACACACACACACACACACACACACACACACGCACACGCACCTCCCAGTCCAAATACGGGAGTGTGTTTTCTGCAGGTCGTTCAGTCCAAGTGTATCAAAAAGGCAACTGGGTTAAGGTAGCGGAAGCTTGGGATTGGCTGCGTGGTGAAGAAAGTCGGGGGGACGGAGATACACCTAAACGTATAACCTTAACCCTAAACCTAATCTCAGTAAAAACGCTGTTGAATGCTAACCTGCCGACACTGGTGAATGCTAACCTGCTGACACTGGTGAATGCTAACCTGGTGAATGTTAAACTGGTCGGACCAACGGTGCTTAACCCAGTTGCTTTTTTGATACATTCGGACTGAAAGACCTGCAAAAACATTGCTGCGATCAGTGACGCGGGAAGTATTAAATCCAAGGAGGGGGCTGGGGCTGAGCTTGGGACTCCACGCCGAAATTTTGCGGTTTTTAACCATAGTAAAGTTTTTACAGACGGATAAAAGGGCAGGTGCTCAAGCCCCCTTTGATGTCTATGTGTGCACGTGCCTGCCATTGAGACATGTATACCCTGGTGTTGAGTGGGACACCTACTGTAACCGGCTGACAAGTAGTGCTGCCTGAAGCGGAAACATGCAAGTAGTGACTGAAGCTCATGAGTGCAAGAGGGGGGTTCCCTCTCGGATGAGGGAACCCCATCATCATCAGGGGTCTTCAATGTTTTCAGGCCAAGGACCCCTTAGCTGAGAGAGAGATGAAGCAGGGACCCCACTTGCCGTTGATACATAATCAACTTGACCATTCACTCAAGTTCAAGTCAATTTATTGTCTGTTTACACAGAAATTTGTTGTAATGTGTAAAGTGCCAGCCTACTAAAAACAACTAAAAAGAAATACATCACAATAAAAACACACACATACAGACTCAACACAAGACCGGCAATAAAACAAGTCCACCCAGAAATTGTCCAATTCTAAAATTCTAAAAGTTCATTCCCCTATCTACCCTATCTACCCCCCTTCTTCTTGTTTAGGAGGGTGATGGCATGGGGCACAAAAGATTTCTTGGTCCTTTGCAGCTTGCACCGCGCGGCTTGCACCACTTGTACTTAGTCTGCTCTTTTTCCCCTCTACACCAGCCGAAAATAATAATAATATTTCGTCGTTGTTGGGTGGAAACCTTGTATGTCCAAAACCTTTCGTTTTGTATTTATCATCTATAAAATGTACTAAACTACTGAAAACAGCAGATCTGCAAGCACACTTGTGTGCTTGTAGATCAGCTGTTTTCACTAGTTTTGTGCGATGGTCTTGCAGGGCAAAAGACGTACACATTTGAAACTTGGAGATACGAGGTTTCTGCCCGACAGTGACGATTTGTAGATCTGCTATTTTTAATATGAACACAAAGATTTGGAGGACCCCTTGTAGTAACTAATGAGGACCCCCCCTAGGGGACCTGGACGCCCTGTTGAAGACCCCTGCTATACATGTTTGGTCTGGCGCGCGGGGGAGGCGGGAGACGTTAAAAGTCCCCGGCCTCGCAGCTCTAAAGAGAGAGCAGATTGTTCATGTTGGTCCGGTGCGGTGACACGGCCGGGGGTGTGTGTGATGAATTGGCCTCATGCTTAAACCCAAAGGTTGGCAAATTAACAGTTAATTACAGCTTGATAAATGACAGATCGACACAAGCACCCCCCCGCCGCCCCCCCATCCCTCCTTCCTTCAACTCCTGGCCCTCTCTCTTCCTCCGCTATCTCGCTGAGGCAAGTGTTTATGTGCTGGTAACAAGTGTCAGAGCGGCCCTGTTATGTCTGTGTTTTGTCACACGCCACGATTGCTCTCAGATGTGGCCCCCCCTGCCCCCTCCACCCTGCCCCCCCCCCCCAACCCTCCATTTACCCAAGCTATGTCTCCTGTGGTCTGGCCGTCCATCTGCCCCTCCACAAGCGCTTACGTTTGGAGCCCCAATTTGCGCTTCGCCGTTCGGCGGTGTCGCGCGTGCCCCGAATACGACGTCTTTGTGCGCTTTGTGGATCGGCTATTTTTGTACGCGTGCTTTTATACGCCTTCAGGCCTCTCCCTCTCCTCTAGGCATCGTTTTGTATTTTGACCGTGGGCCGGGGTTTGGAGGTAAACCACGTTATGAAGAAATACTTTGGTAAATGTTTTATTTGGAGTTGGAAAACATTGTGACCGACCCTGGTGACCCAACATCTGTACATATATATAAGTGTTTGTGTTCTCCAAATAGCGCTTATAAGTGATACAGTTATGCTTCTCCATTAGCGGCAGCCCTTTCTAGCTGGTGGCTCATGTTCCTTCCATGACTGGAGCAAAGCAATCATTTTAGAGCTAATGATGTAAATTGGAGGCAGGTCCTATGTGTGCGCCACATAATGAGGCCAGCGGAAGGCATACATTTAACCTAACAGTATCGTCTGCCATTGGCAATGGGCTTAGAATAATATATTTCAAAGAGTGGAACGGAATTGTTTTGTTACTTTCCTGTGGGCCCTTTCCAATGAACTTCTACTCTTTTTGTATGAAGAACCTAGAATTCATAAACAATTATTGTGATTATTATCTAAATCACTTGATGTTTGGGTCCATTGCCTAATAATATAAGAACATGTGCAGTGTAGGTGGTTTCCCTACTCTTAGATTGAGCCATTTAGCTCCTGGTGTTGCTAGAGGTTTGAGTCTTGGGTTTGAAACTTGGTAGCCATGAAACTTAATGTACACACGACAGCTTTCAGTAACTATACGTCTGAATAATACTTGACTGTGCATCTAAAAGGCCATATGTAGCGTCAGCTATAATGTCTCTGAGCAATTTCAGCTTCAACGAAAGGAGAAATAGAGGCGTTTTAGCTATACAGCGCCATGTGCTACCCTTCTCCGTGAAAATGACATTTGATTGAGTGCTTCTAAGGAAGAGAAGACAGTTTGTGAAATATGTCCCAAACCGCGTTTTGAGTCATTGGTGTTTCAACAGCAGACGGAGGGAGGCTGGGAGGCAGGGAGAGGAAACGGGAGCATGTATGTACATTCATTAACGTGGACCTTGGCATGGGAAGACAAATAATGTGTCTCAGCTCAGTGAGAGAGAGAGAGAAGCTGCCAGAGCAGAGCGTAGCTCAGCTTACTCTGAGACAGGGGTCTTCCACGTTTTCAGAGCCCTTAGCTGAGAGAGACATGAAGCAGGGACCCCCTCTACATATTGTAGAAATGTGTGATACTGATTTTCATTGATTTCATAGATCCATTCATAAACTTGTTAAAAAGCACTGTCATCAGTCGGTTAGATTTGTGTTTTTATCAGACTTTTGACCACTTAAATCATCGTTACTTACTAAACTTGACCTTTCACTTTGTGAAAGGTCAAGTTTAGTATTCATTGGAATCACATTGATATCTGATCTGTGATCATAGAATTATCTGAGATAAACATTATTTCAATAAGAAATAGAAGTTTGATTAATAAAATAATATCTTTAACACACCAAATGTGATCTACTCGGATATGGGATTAAAATACGTGATTTTCAACCTAACCGTTACTACATGTACATTGGCCATTGTCAACAACATCGGCCACACAGTTTACATAAACCTCCACCACTAATTTACTCTTTTAGACAATGTGTTTGCTTGCATTTTGTCCATATTCAGTAAATGTTACAGAAATTAGCGGAAATTCTTGTCCGTGAGTCCTGCAATGCGTATTGACACAACGTGCAATATCAAATATGGCATCTATTATTACAGTAATACAGTCAATTTGATTTGAGATAAAATAACAGCATAGTGACAACAGGGTGAATTACCCATACTGTACCTATCTGCCTACTTAACACGGCAATAGTATTTTTGAGCATGTTTATCACACTCTATTGATTCTGGGGTCTGCATCAATGAAACTAATGTACTGTATACTTGAAACTGACCATGAAAACTGATTTGTCAAGGTTTTAAAGAAAAATAACATGACTTTTTTTAAATTATTTTAAAGGAGTAGTTAACCGCAAAATGACTTTTTTTTTCCTATTGATTACTCATGACATGGAGACTTGATTTCAATAACATTTTTGAGTTTTTGTCACATTACCAAGACAATAATTTGATAACAATAAATGTACGCCCATTGATTCCGGATGGGGACCCAAATGCATTTGGCAGCTCCTTACCAGCCCTCATCATAGCCGTCTGAGCAGCCTTCTGCTGGGTAAAAGAAACCAGGATTTATTTGAATTTCTTTAAACTAATGAGTTTGTATGATATATATGTGGCGGAGAGAGTCGCAGCCCTAGCCTGAAGCCTCAAAAGTCTAGTATCTGCTCTCGTTCCATAGGGATGTCCCTTTGGAGTGATGGTTAAGATATTGGACTTTCACGCGGGAGACCCGGGTTCGAAGCCGGGTGGGGAGGTTCGGATCACCTCCGTTACATATATAGTTCATATAAGTTCATAAAAAAAGAAAAAGAATATGAAAGTAATTAATGGAACATAAAAACTATATATATACTGCATATACACACACATGCAAAAACATACCCGAATCCTCCCTGGCCTATATAATTCATTTCCCCATCCGCCATAATCATTTTCTTTTTGGCCCATTTCTTTTGAAACAGCTTATGGCGCTCATACCATTCATCACCCCCAGAAGAATAGTCGACATGAGAGAAGGAAAAAAAGAGCTATAGGGAGGAGAGGGAGGGTCCAGGGACGTGCTGGCCATTGGGGAAAGCGGGTCAACTCCCGAACGGCCGGTTCATTCCCGGCCGGTCCAGGCCGGGCCATTAGGAAAAAAATAAAAATAAAATGTCGGCCTTCGTTCCATTTTGGGGGCTGGGCGGCCAACAAAGTACATCGTCACTGTCGGGCAGAAACCTTGTATCTCCAAGTTTCAAATTAGAATTTTTTTTTGCAAAACAAAGCCCTGCTTCATCATACAAGGCCGTCGCACAGTAGTGACGTCGCAAAGTAGTGAAAACAGCCGATCTACAAGCACACAACGCCTCGCACCGCGAGGCGTATTGTGCTTGTAGATCGGCTGTTTTCACTAGTTTAAATCATTTTTAAAATGATAAATACAAAACCAACGGTTTTTGACATACAAGGTTTCCACCCGACAACGACGAAATATAACTCATGTAATTGGCCCACTTGTCATGATCTGAAATGGCAAAGTAGCAGCAGCGCTATAGAGAGAGATAATGCGTGCTATAGCGAGATAATGCGTCTATAGCGTGCAATGAGGGCCTCCCCAACTCTTTTTCCCGGGCTGAATCAGGGGTCCAGCATGTCCCTGGGAGGGTAATTATCCCCGGCTTTTTCTGACTGATATCACTCAACCTTCCTGGCAGGGATACTGCTCAGGGAGGGCGGTCTTCAACCTGTGTCCCCGGACGGAAAACGGAGCCCCCCTGAGAGGGGACCGCCTCTGTATTCATTCCAGCTGCTCTGCACGGGACAGTGGTGGAAAGTAACTAAGTAGATTTACTTAAGTACAATTTTGAGGTGTTTTACTTGAGTATTTCCCGATTGCCAATACCTTTACTTCCACTCCACTACATCTCGGATCCAAATATTGTACTTTCACTCCACTACATATTTTTGAAAACTTTAAAAAATAAATAGCCGATCTACAAGCTCACAACGCATTGGGCCGTGTTGTGATCTTGTAGATCTGCTATTTTCCATTACTTTGTACTTTTACTTTTGGTACTTTGAGTGCATTTTGATGCCAACTCTTTCATACTTTTACTCAAGTATATTTTTAATTTGACAGAGTATTTCTACATTGCAGTATTATTGATACTTTTACTTAAGTAAAACATTTGAGTAGGCCTACTCTTTCCGCCACGGGACGGGGTGGGGAGGTTTCTTTGGCGAAGGCAGCTGCACTGTAGCTCTGTATGTGTGTGGACTGGCCCATGGTTCCACTGCAGATCTGTATGTGTGTGGACTGGCCCATGGTTCCACTGCAGCTCTGTATGTGTGTGGACTGGCCCATGGTTCCAATGCAGCTATATGTGTGTGGACTGGCCCATGGTTCCACTGCAGATCTGTATGTGTGTGGACTGGCCCATGGTTCCACTGCAGATCTGTATGTGTGTGGACTGGCCCATGGTTCCACTGCAGATCTGTATGTGTGTGGACTGGCCCATGGTTCCACTGCAGATCTGTATGTGTGTGGACCGGCCCATGGTTCCACTGCAGCTCTGTATGTGTGTGGACTGGCCCATGGTTCCTAAAGTAGAGCTCGGCTTGGCTCTCACGCGAGTTCGTTCCTTCTCGGCAGAACCTCTGAAAGGACTTCTTATAAGACTCTAACAATGCCTAGTCCTCTATCTGGGGTGCTGTGCTTATGTGCTTAACTTAGTTATTGCTATGCCTAGCTCAGGACTTCGTCGGTGTTCCACTGGACTAGCTGGGACAACTGGTCGATCTAACTGAGAAGCTGGTTTATATGCGTTCTGGTGACGTCATATTGATGACGTCACTCTGACCTGTATGCCGTTCAATCCTGGTTGCCATTGACTCCTCTAACAAATGGCTACTGTCTATGACGGTAGTCCCATATGACATGATGGAATGGACTATCTCCATATATAGTGTTCTCCACTTCTCCATATTAGGCCAAACGGGTTCGCTCCATATCTCCATGTATAGGCCTAAATGCCCAACGTTGAGCTTGGCAACGAAACGTTCCTAACAGTTCCAATGACAAGCAGGGGCGTCACAAGGGGGGGGGGGAGTGGGACTGAGTTACCAGGGCCCAAGGTGGAGAGGCCCTAGTAACTTTAGCTATTGAAAAATAGCAGATATACAAGCTCACAGCGCGGCACCGAGTGCCGCGCTGCAAGCTTGTAGATCTGCTATTTTTCGTGAAAATGTGTGCAAATCTTTCAATATATGTATTTTTTAGGCAGACATTTGTAACTCAAATGTTGCTTCTGGGGGGGTCCCTGGAACTAAATATTTTGAGATGGGGGTCCGTGGCCAAATACATATCATTGTGGGGGTCCTTGACATGTAAAAGTTTGAGCACCACTGACATGGGAACGTAGGTTTCTTGCACACATTTTCAATTTATTTCAAAAATAGCAGATCTACAAGCTCGCAGCGCGGCACTCGGTGCCGCGCTGTGAGCTTGTATATCAGAATTTGGTGTGACGCCCCTGATGCCAAGCCTATCATTAACCACTTTAAGCCTGCCGGCCCTATTTTGGTGTAGCTATGTCATCGTAAGCACAAATGTTCCACATTTTTCTTTGAATATTCCAAAGGTTTCAACGGCGCAGACGGGCACTACACATCACCATGTGTTGTGAGCTTATGTGGATTTTTTCAAAAACATTTTTTTTTTTCTGAAACATTCTTTCAAAAAAAAAAATCCAAAACTTCCAACAGAGAAAATACCCGATCTACACGATCATTATAGCTTGTAGGTCGGGTAATTTCCGCCATGCATCGTATGGCGGTCGTATAATGGCGCTTAAGTGTTTAACTCAGGGCTCACGGCTGCCATGCTCTGGAACGCCTCCATGTGAAGACTTAACATCCACACACGTGAACATCTCCCTTTCCCCCCCGTCTGAAACGGGAAACGTTTTGGGGTTTTCTGAAATGTCCCCGACAGCGTTGGTGGGTATGTATATATACATACACACATACGCTACGAGCTCAGCTCCGAAAACATGTTCCCGGCCGACCGCGACGGGCTCACTCAGGGTTGGCGAGCCCGGCCTCGTTGTCAAGGACCCTCCCTCCCCTCTCCCCCTTCCTCCCTCCCTCCCCCCGACGTGAATGAAGGCACCGGCGGTGTCACGTGTGGAAAACGTCGGACGGCATGATTCTCATTATTTCACACTTAAGTTTGTCACTCAGCTAATATTCCGATGTCAGGAGTTGAAATGAGTCAGCCGCAGAATATGAGCGTGAATATGTGCAGGTGGGAGGTCTGACGGAGGGGCGGTAGTGTGTGTGTGTGTGTGTGCGCCTGTGTGCGCATAGGCGTGTGTGTGTGTGTTGGGTGAGGGGAGAGCGGGGCGGAGGGGAAGGGGAGGGGAGGACGGGGGGGCATCTGGAGTCTGCCAAACAATCCCTGACAGAACAGTGCCTCCCTCGGTCATTTCCCTTCAAACAGCAATCAGGCCGAATCAAAGCAGCTGCTCTGTTCTTGAATACTCCAATTACTCTAATCAAGTCCATTTACTGGGTCCCGGGCGGGAGGAGGGGAGGGGAGGGGGGGATCCCAGCCACCCAGCCACCCACCCGCCCGCCCGCCCCTTCGGAACACACCCCAGCAGCCCCGTGCAGCCGGCCAGCCCGGCTGGGTGGTGTGCTGGGCCCAGGGCCGCCATTCAGAAAGAGCAGTCAGAAATAATAACACTTATTTTATTAGGAGCGCTGGAGCGCCGCCAGACAAACGTGAAACAATCTTTTTACACATCTTGAAACGCATGAACACGGTGTGTGCGGTGGTGTGCCCCGCAGGGCTGCATTGCTGCCAGAGATTCACACAAATCGTCCCGTTTATTTCCTCGCACACCCCCGGACGGAGCGGCCGCCGCGGCTTGGAGCGGAGCCGCTAAGTGGGGAAAGTGGGAGGGGGGGATAAAACTGGTCAAAATGCGATAATGCAGCAGGCCAGGAGAGGGAAATGTCCCATTATTCTCCTGGCTCTGTTACTCTGCAGCAGCTGTTGTGTCTATTGTATATGACAATTCCAGTCTAAACAACATGGCACTAATCCGCCAATTTCCATTCAGTCACATGACAAGTATTCAGGTTAATCTCGCATGTTGAAAGATATGGAGCAATGATCCAAACAAGTGTCTGGTTGGAGGCTTTGCTTCGCCTGTAAGCCCTGGTTGCTCCGCGAGAAAGAAAACAATGCTAATTGTTCGGACTTGCCTTGTGGTGATTTCAGCCCTGACTCAGCCAGGGCAAATTAGTTTTGCGACTTTGGGCCCCCGCTCCTCTGTGATCACTATTACATAAATCCTAACATTTTAACCCATTAAGTTCCGAAAAATACCTAAAACGTCTTCTAAATCCTTTCTGAAAAATGTATGTTTCTTTATCTGTGGTGCTCAACATTTTTAATTTCAAGGACCCCTAGATATATATGTATTCGACGCGGACCCTCCATCTCAAAATATTTTGTTTCCGGGGACCTCCCAGAAGTAAAGATTTTAATAAAAAATGCTCGCTTTAAAAGAATATATATTCAAAGATTTGCCAAAAATGTCACGTTTTTTCAAAAATAGCAGATCTACAAGTTCATAGCGCGGCACTCGGTGCCGCGCTATGAGCTTGTATATCTGCTATTTTTGAATAGCCAAAGTATAAAAAAGTATGGTTAAAGTGCTTACACGTAACACAGATGCGTCCCCCGGTCTCAACAGGTTAAAAAACACAGAGGAGGAGGAGGAGGAAGTAATAGCGCATAAAAAAGTGTTTCAATGTGGTCTGGCTGCGCGTAGCCTTGGCCCAGGGAGAGACTTCCTCTGTGAAGTATTTAATGTTGGAAGCTTTCTCTCTCTCCAAACAGCCGTGCACCTGGGACAACATGGCCGCTTCCAGGGCCCTGCGCGTTAATCAGCGTGGCTGGCCCACGCAGGCTGGCAATCAGCGGCACCCACAAGAATACAATTAACGCATTTAGACCGGGGTACGCATTGTAGCGTTTTATTATTTTATGCTTTAACTGTTCAAAAATTGCAAATATACAAGCTCGCGTAGATCTGCTATTTTTGACCGGATTTTGACGCGATTCTATAAGTGTCTTCTAAATCCTTCTAAGGTCTTTTTTGAAAAACACATGTTTCTACGTCAGTGGTTCTCAAACTCTATCATGTCAAGGACCCCTAGAATTATATGTATTTGGCCGCCGACCCCCGTCTCAAAATATTTTGTATTTTGTGATATTCAAAGATTTGCATGCATTTTTTAAATGATTTTTCAAAAATAGCAGATCTACAAGCTCGCGGCGCAGCACTCGGTGCCGCGCTGTGAGCTTGTATATCTGCTATTTTTCAATAGTTAAAGCATTCAATAATTCTGGGCCTGAATGTATTAATACGGTATGCTGGCTTTGTAAGAGCGCTGTGTGTGCCGCCCGCCCTCCTCGCTTATGAAAACAACACGAAAAAAAGAAATTACAGTGTGAAAGTGCTCTAAACACTTGGGAGAAGCTGTGCAGTGCATCCTGGGAAAATCATCCCTGATTGCTAAAAGGATTTCAAAGAATCCGAATGGAAACTGCAGGACTGGATGATCGGGAGGACAAATTCAATGCGCCTTAAAAGCATTCTTTTCTCAACTGCAGTCAATTATACTTTTCTCTCCTTCAAGTCAGACAAAACACGGCCTTGGTGAAATCTGTCCACTGTCACTTGGCCTCTGCGAAGATTTGAGGCAATGGTTTCCATGGCCGTCAAAGGCAATGAAAGAAAGTAGAAACGTGACACTTCTGGTCATGCACACACATCCGTAGACTGACAGCCATATGACGGCACAGTGGACAGCTCAGTCTGTTGTCATTTTGTCAAACAAAGGTTTCAGCCGGTGGTGGAAATGTAACCAAGTGTATGTTGTTTAGGTACTTTTACTTTAGTTACGTTTGTCCTTTTACTCCACTGCCATAGAAATGCCATAGATTTGTATTACAAAAGATACATTGACCAATTAAGCCCTAATGTATACATTATCCATGCGTTATAAAATATCAAATCCCCATTATTCTGACACTTGTGAAATGGGACATTCTGCATAATGAGAACTTACATTAAAGGAGCTATAGTCAACTTTTTCATTGTAGGGCTGACATCCTAGTCTACAGACTAGGATGTAAACAAAGTACCAGCCCTGTAAATGTAAACAAAGGGCCAAAATGATTATTTTATCATTATTTTACGCTTTTTGTGGTCATTTTTTAATTGAAACACATATATGAAGCTTATTTTTTTATAAAATATTTTCGAAACATTATTTTTATTTTAGCATCCGTTTTTCAAGAAAAAGTTGACTATAGCTCCTTTAAGTATAAATTGATGCCATTACGTTTGTACTTTTACTCAAGTAACAATTTCAATATATATGTTTCTACTGCTAACAGAAAATGTGCGCATTATGTCTATGCTACTTTTACTTAACCCATTTAGAACGGGTACACATTATTGTGTATCATTATTTTATGCTTTAACTATTGAAAAACAGCAGATATACAAGCTCACTGCGAGCTTGTAGATCTGCTATTTTTGAAAAACCGTGAAAATTAGAATTTTGACCCGATTCTATAAGTGTCTTTTGAATCCTTCAAAGATTTTTTGAAAAACCTATGTTTCTATGTCAGCAATCTGGCCAGCCATCGTCAAAGAAAAGGTTCTTTTCACTTAACTGGAGCTCAGTTAGGCTGTTCTTGAGAGACTACTATATCAGTGGTTCTCAAACCTTTTCATGTTAAGGACCCCCAAAATGATATTTATTTGGCCACGGACCCCCCATCTCAAAATATTTAGTTCCAGGGACCACCCAGAAGCAAAATTTGAGTTACAAATGTTCGCTTTGAAAATACATATATTCAAAGATTTGCACACATTTTCACGACTTTTTCAAAAATAGCAGATCTATAAGCTTGCAGCGCGGCACTCGGTGCCGCGCTGTGAGCTTGTATATCTGCTACTTTTCACTGGTTAAAGCATTCAATAATTCTAGGCGTTAAATAAAGTAAGAAATCAAGAGTACTTGTTCCACCACTGGCTTTAGGAGAGTGGATTTATCTACCGTAACATGGCCTCCTGTCATGTGCGCACCATTCGCACCGGCGTTTACACAAAACATCATAACCGTTTGAACTTCTGTTTTAATGGACTGTTGCACTATAAAGAGAAATGAGGCATAACATGACCTCATAACCATTTTAAACCGCTGACAATACCACCAATAGAGCCCTTCTCAACGTAGCAATATGCAAAAGGCCACAGACTAATAGCCTGTTAAAAAAGAGAGAGAGAGAGAGAGAGAGAGAGAAAGAAAGAGCGAGAGAGCACACTCGAGGCATTCGAGAGAGAGCCTGGTGTTGTCATTAACTTAATGCTCGTCCACAGTTTGGTCTAAACACAGAGCCTTTTATGGAATTATCCTAATTAGTCTGACCATTAGGCTTAATGGGGAGTAATGGCCAGTTAGATGTTATTTGGTAAAACAACACGCCTCGGGCGGGAGGTGTTTTATTACAGCTCTATATTAAGCTCATTTCTGGAAGGTAAAGAATGTTTCCAGATCGCGGCAGGCTGAAAATTGGCTGGGTGCTAATTCAGTTTCCACATCAAGTGGAGTGGAGACCACCCACCAGGAAAATAACACACGCACTAAGGATGCTAGCTGGATGCTAATAGCCGAGCGGCAGTGACAGCTTCACTCGGCGCAACATTTTAAGGTCTTAATTCGTAAAGTCGACTGCTGTCGAGTGCCGGTGTGTGTTTGAGCAGTTTGGACCTTTACGTATAGCCTAATTGGGCCTAATTGTAGACAGTCGTGGTTAAAAGTGACACCGTGTTTCAAAAGCTTACCGACGTTTCTACATACAGTAAAAGTGTCTGTGTGAAACCATTAGATTCTCATAGGGACAAGCCACAGCATGATTTTCTTTAGAGTGCAGTAACAGTTTATATATTGTATAATATATGGCTGGCAGGATTTACTGTAATTATGAAAATGCTCCAGTAGGAACAATTACGCTCGTATTTTACGACACGTGAAATGCATAATAGGTTTTTTAGGAGTTTATATTATGTCCAAGTCGCAAAATCTTTATAGCCTGGTTTAAAGCAGTGGTTGTTGGAAGCGCGGCAGCCATCACAAGTGCATGGGAACGCAATAACCTCTGGCACTATTCACATGCTCGGAAGACTGTATTCCTCCATTTCTCCTTGCGTTGTTGACTTTCTAACTGTTCTAATTGCAGTGTTTGCATTGCATGCCCTTTTGAGATGGCATGCAGCGTTAAGCCCCCATGCGGAGTGTGTGTTTTTTTCCCCCCCTCCCTTTGTTTTCAGGGCAAAAATCCAGCGCTAGGATCACGCACGTAAGGCTACAGAAATCACATTATGCAGCGACTTAAACCCTCCAAGGATGATTTACAGATCGCACTTTAGCCGCGGTAATCACCCTTTCCAAGGGGAATTCCTTCACACATAAGCCTCTGTAAACACAGTCAATAACGAGTTAATTGCTTCGCAGGTTGAATGATAACCAGCAATTTAGCACCTGAGGAGTTTGGTTGAACTCCTCAAAGTGTGAAGTGTGTGGACACGGTGTCACCGCCGCGCGTTGTGCTCCGGGAGATTTATGCCACATTTACAAAACGTGTTTTTAATGCCAGCGTCGGCGCCTTGGGCTCTCGCCACGGGCCATTTGCACCACACAAGCACCATCTTTCTTCTGCCGAGTGCAGATTGTCTGTCTTCCATGAGTCACGTCCAGTCAGTGGGACACGTTCCAAAGACACACCCTCCCCTTAGATAAACCTGTCATGTCCATGATGTATGGCAAAATAATCACATTTCAATCACGGATCTGGAAACCAAAATACTTTATTGTGGTGTTTGCTTTGGAGGTCACGAGGTCAAGAATACGTCTCTGTTGATCTGCCACGGAATCCTGTGCAGTAAATAACATATTATGGTGACAACATTCTATGACAATAATATTAATTTAACTATGAAAGTGTACACGTGGACCCATATAGTGGGTCCATTTGTACACTTTCATAGTTAAAGCAACACTCCGATTTTAGGTCAAATGAGTGTCTCTTCCATTTCTACCATCTCGTAACTGAGAAATGTTCCAATTTGAAGAGCTATATTTTAACACGCCATGGGAGGTATTAATAGTGGTGGACAAAGCACCCCACCTCCACCCCAGTGCTTAAGTTAAAAGTATAGATACTGTTGGTGAAATTCTACTCAACAAGTGTCTACAAGAACACAAGTAAAGTATTACATTTTAGTTTTACTTAAGTGTAATACTCAAGTAAATGAACTTTGTTGCCACTGGATGTGAATGCTAGATTGGTTAAAAATGCAGCGCTTGTGTCTTGAATTGTCATTAGCCGAGGCAAAGCCGGTATAACTGATTATCCAATTAGATAAGTGTGAGCGGGAACAGAAAGGAAGTCATTTTAATCATTTCATAACATTCTGTAATGTAAAAACCAAATGAATATCACTTGGCCCATGTGTGGAGTGAAGCAGATGTCTGGTCAAAGCAACATGGAATGCGTCCAAACCCTACCTTTAACCCATTTAGGCCTAGAATTATCGAATGCTTTAACCAGTGAAAAATAGCAGATATACAAGTACTCTGTGCCGCGCTGTGAGCTTCCTTGGAACTAAATATTTTGAGATGGGGGTCCGTGGCCAAATACATATCATTTTGGGGGTCCTTCACATGAAAAGGTTTGAGAACCACTGACATAGTAGTCTCTCAAGAACAGACTAACTGAGCTCCATTTAAGTGAAAAGGACCTTTTCTTTGACGATGGCTAGCCAGATTGCTGACATAGAAACATAGGTTTTCCCAAAAAATCTTAGAAGGATTCAATAGACACTTATAGAATTTTTCAAAAATAGCAGATCTACAAGCTCGTAGCGTGGCACTCGGTGCCGCGCTGTGAGCTTGTATATCTTCTATTTTTCAATAGTTAAAAGCATAAAATAATGATACACATGTGCCTGTTCTAAATAGGTTAAACCATCCTTCAATCACAGACAATTCATAATTATTACACACACACACACACACACACACACACACACACACACACAAACACACACACACACACACTATTCTTGGCAAGCATTTGTGCATCAGACATGTGCTGGCTTATCGCTGGCAATCCCTCTTTAAACATGTGACCAAAAGTCAACCGTCGATGTTGGGCGTTTAAGTCAAACGTGAAATGTAGGTGATTGTCAGGCTGGGTAATTTAGCGTGACTGTACTTTCTGACTGCAGCTAATTCCTGCATTCACTGTCTGAGTGGAAAATGTCTTGCTTTAATACCTTTATTATGTACAGTGTACACAGTGTTTGACTTGTCCTTGTTTGGATAATTCTTAGTGTGTGAATGTAAATTGCTTTTTAGAAGCAGAATTATGCACAACGCACAAGTAATGCTGACTGAGAGATACATTACTGTACATACACAACCATGAGACGTTACACAGCAAAATAATGTGTTTTGTTTGTTTGTTTGTTTCACATAAATCCATAAAAAGAAGCTACAACAAATAGCAAGTGAAATGTGAAGGAGAAATTCCACCAGGGGCTTGAGAAGTGGTATTCTCCAGGAACAATTAATATCACAGTGAGATTAGGATAACATTACAATGTGGAGTACACATTATATCGCTGCAAACATGTATTACAAAACAAAAACGAATTCATGTTGTTTGCTAGGAGCCTGCAGCATTTGTTTTGGAGCCGTACTTCATGGTTTTGTTTTGCGCTGATCAGTCCAGTGACTGATAACATTTTCCCCGGACAGACATGCACACAGACACACAGACACAGACCCTCTTCTAGACCAGTGGTTTTCAACGTTTTCAGGTAAAGGACCCCTTAGTTGAGCGAGAGATGAAGCAGGGACCTCCACCACAACCTTTTCATAGATTCATAGATAGTTTAATCGTTTGACAGTGCAATCATCTGTGTATTTTGGATTCCTGTCAATTTGTGTTTTCAGATATTTAACATTTTTTTCCCCTCTACACCAAACCTCTTTGCCGAAAACAGCCAATCTACAAGCTCACAATGCTGGGCGTTGTGAGCTTGTAGATCTGCTATTTTTGGCTAAAGTTCTCATAAAATGGACACTAGGGTTCAAGTGGTTAATATAAAAAAGGAGAAAAAAGGTTTCTATCACACAAAGATTTGGAGGACCCCCTGAAGTAACTCTGAGGACCCACCTAGGGGTCCCGGACCCCCAATAGACAGCTAGACCCCTGCAGAGCCCAGGCGTGTACAATGTGGTGGAGTAGGAATTGGACCCGTTGCACCTCAGAAACAGCTCCCAGCTGTTGCTCTTTGTAATGTGCGACTGTCTTTATGCTGACGCTGTCCAGATTCACTCTCATCCTGTCCACATGACTGCACTACCTAATAGCTCATTATGATGCATCTACAAGCCTCACAACTCTTTCTCCTTTGAATTGGGCAACAATTACAGTAGAAATGTTATTACAGTAACTAGAAAAGTGGTCTCCAATGCAGGTCTCCGCCAGGCCGGGTTGTATACCCAGGGCCCGCAAATATTGGAAGGCATTTATAGGCAACTAGAGTTACAGTCCACTATGTATTCGATTGTCGAATATTCGACAGGACTGGCCAAACTGTCAAATATTAAGTAAGCAACAGGGGAACATTGTGAAAATAGCTGATCTACATGCTCACAACGCCTCGCAGCGAGCATGTAGATCTGCTATTTTCACAATATTTATCTGCGGAACCGAGTCACATTAAATGTAATACCTACAATTCCAAGTGATTGTCAGGGTGGGGGTCCCCAGTTCAAATATGTTTATTTTGGGGGTCACGTCCTAAAAAGGTTTGAGAACCCCTGGTATAGAGCATTAACAAATTCACCCACCAGGGGCATTGACAGCTCATTCTTATGACTTCCTATCTAGCCAAGCTTTATAAAATATATTTTTTTAAAGAGAAAACAATAAAAAAAAATAAAAAAAAAAGCAAATATTCGACTTCGGTGAACAACATCGAATAGTGACTTTGATATTCGAATATTCGATTATCTGGTGAATGCCCTACTAGTATATGAGTTCTGCCCACTAAGCTGCCTTCATACCTACGTTGCACCGCCGATCTGACCGATATGCCCCTGTATGGAGATCTCTATCTCTCATCTTACTGATTTGTGCCAGATACTATGACGACACATTGAGGTTAGACAACACTCCATATTTGGGCGTATAGCTGCATTGGGAACTCCTTACATGGTTATGGCTGAGTCATAATGACATGAGCATGATGACGTGGTCCGCCCGCCTGAGAGAGATAATGTGTACATATTGGTGTGCGTTTTGGACAAATGTTGTAGGAGTTGTAGAAAAAGTGTTCTCGAGAAAAACACTAAATGATGGAAAATGTAGCTTAGGCACAAACGTTTGGGGCCTCATGGGAGGTTGTCATGATGATACAAGGAATCCAGAGGGAAAAAATTATTGACGAACTAATCGGTTTTGGATTAACAACTAGTTAAACTGGGCAAACAACTCCAAAAGAAGGAATCTTGTTGAGTTGAGTTGTGTTTAATTTTATTTATTGAACATTTATTTATGTAAGGTAAAATCCCATTGAGTTCAGAAATCTCTTTTACGAGGGGGAGCCCTGTTAAATGTATTTACTGTATGTCTTTAAAGTTAGGGTAACAGATACTGTAAGGGACAACTTCTGATACTTCCGTAGTCCACATTATTTGAATATTATAAATATTATAAATGTATCTCTGTTGACCTGCTTTTACGAACGTTGTAGTTCTGGACATTGGACATAAAACTACAATATGAGCGATATATTTTATTTACTTGCAAGGCATAATCCATTTGTAACTCTGAGAGTGTGCGGTTGTTACCAGTTGGTTACACTCTCAAAAGTTATACCATTTAAGAGTTTAAAGTAACATTTAGTACTTTATGGCTCATGAGAAAATAACCCAATTACATGACGGATGTGTAGCAGTTTGCTTCCCTGGCATGCCGTTATTTTCTCAGGGTGTAACTGACTTGCTGACAGGTTATTATCATAATATCATATATATGCCCCACCATTAACTTGCCAGGTTTCCATTATTGTCAAACTGTATAAATGTTACGTTTTTAAAAGTCTCCCATCGTTCTCGTTCAATCATTCCTTCGATGTAGCTTTAGTGTTGTATTTTTGTTAGCAGGTGTTGTTAATTACCCGCTGGACCACTGCCATGTATTAGACATACATTGTACAGTGTGGCGTGGTGTCTGCACATTAATACTTTTTAGCTGCGAACAAATTCTACACGTCTGTTCTCGTTAGCACAGCGTTATAGAGAATCCATTATTATTAATCCCATGTGACACGTGTTGGCCAATCACAGTGCTGTATTTTGCCTTAGGCAGTCTGTGTGTGGCTCCCTCTTTTAACCTGTCGGGGGGAACATTAGCCAATAAATAACAGTAGAGATTTGGTGTTGAGGGGGAAAAGTGGTCCAAGTTCTAACTCAGGTCCTTATTACTAAGAATAGAGGGTTTAAGTGGTTAAGGTACACATCGCCCATTTTCAACCCAAATCTCAATTTCATTCATGTAATGGTCATCAACATAGTGGAGGAATAGCCAGAAGACTTGGGGCATGGTTGTATGCGTATTCACACATGTCAGACATTCGCTTCCTTGTTGACTAATGGAAGTTAGTCAACACGGTTGACTAATGGATTCTGGCCTGATACACGTATCCGTTTTTCTATCAATGTCAACAAGCCACGTCAACTTTCTTTCTTATTTTTTTTTTAAGATTAGTTTAGTTTAGTTAACAGTGGGGGGGAGAGATGGGGAGTGACACGCAGCAAAGGTCATCAGGATCGGGAATCGAACCGGCGCCGCCGCCAGCCACATGCCTATGTGGTAATGCCTAAGTGGTATGCGCCTGGACCAGTAGGCCAGTGGGTGCATTTTGCTTTTCTAATGAAGAGGACATTAAGTAATGGCATTCTGGGAATTCTTTGAACAAAAGTGTTTGTGTTGGAGCTGTTGCCCTTGTGTCCCATCATGTTGCTTGTTAATGTTTGTTGTCTGTTAATGTTGATGAAAAGGTTGATGCGTGATGTGTATGGAGCAAAGGGGCGGAGTGTCCCGTTGTGGTCCATAGGGGCGTGTTGACAGCTTTAAAGTGTGTGAAGCCATTTCCATGGTAGTTTTCTTTCAGTGAGCCAACCCTCCAAATGCGATCAAATGAACAACACACCACATCACAACTTGTGAGCTTGTCAATTTTTTATATGGTGTAGGGCAGTGTTTCTCAAACATTCACATTTCAAGGTCTCTCCTTAACTCTGACAGTGTACACTGTTACAGACTTGTATGGGTACATTTTTGTAGGGGGGTTTGGCATAGGCCAAGTGGTGAAAGTTTTCAGATCAAAGGGGCCCTGGACTCAAGGGCCCAGGGCCCAACGTGAGCGGGTCAGTCCGGCTACGACCCACATTTGTTGCGACCGAAGGTTGCAGTATACCATGAGAAATGTCGCAGCTTGTCAGTCGTAAACATTTTTACAGTCTATGGTTCTATGGGTTTGTCGCTCTGACACCATGCTCTGATGTCACTGTGATATAGGGAACCACTCTTAACAGAATGGCTGTGTCCGAAATCCGCCCTATTCCCTAATGTAGTGTACTGAAAGGGAGCTCCGCCATTTTGAAGTAGTGTACGAATGTATAGTGAGCATTTTTGTACCCTAATATAGACTCAAATATCCCACAATGCATCTGGATTTGTAGGGTGCATTTGATGGTCACTATTCGCGCCCTACCGCCCCACAATGCACTGCGCTGCGGCCACTGCCTCGCGCTTTGAGCACACGCATGCACTATGCACGCGGCCACGCGCATACGCACACTGCAGGCACTTCTCCACTTCTCTGGGCAGGAGGCAACGAACGCAGCTAGCCACAGCCACCTGTTACTGAGCAAACGCAACAGAGCCGCCCGTAGCCGTAGCAGAAAAAAGCTATGAAGTTGTTTATGAAGAGAATACGAGAATAGACGCTGGAGGCTTTTGTTTTTCTTCCCAACCTTCCACAGCTGATAATGATAATCATGATAATAATAATAAATAATATTGTATTTACATTTGCAAGAACAACTTATTTTGTCACAAACATGGGTGATGTCTGCATGTGAGGAAAAAAGAACGTGGCACAAACTTATTATTCATTAATTCACCCATGAATAAATAAATACAAATAAATGAAATAAACTATTTTTTTGAATTGCGATGAATAAAAACATAATTATATGGGCCTATTTCTCATAATAACCCTGCAACGTGTTAGCCTGGTTAATAATTTTTCTCTGGTGCGGACACGCTGGTGTGTCTTCAAGTGACCTAACTGACTGAAACTCTTGTCACACTGTTTACAAATGAAAGGTTTTTCTCCAGTGTGTGTGTACTCTGGTGATTCTTCAGGCCATCTAATCGACAGAACCTCTTGTCACACTGTTTACAGATGAAAGGTTTTTCTCCAGTGTGGGTTCGCTGGTGACTCTTCAGGTGTCCTAACTTACTGAAACTCTTGTCACATTGTTTACAGTGAAAAGGTCTTTCTCCAGTGTGGGTTCGCTGGTGAGTCTTCAGGTTATCTAACCGACTAAAACTCTTGTCACACTGTTTACAGATGAAAGGTTTTTCTCCAGTGTGGATTGACAGGTGTCTTCTCAGGTCAGGTAAGAGACTGAAACTCTTGTCACACTGTTTACAGTGAAAAGGTTTTTCTCCAGTGTGGGTACGCTGGTGACTCTTCAGGTGACCTAACTCACTGAAACTCTTGTCACACTGTTTACAGTGAAAAGGTTTTTCTCCTGTGTGGGTACGCTGGTGACCCTTCAGGTGACCTAACTCACTGAAACTCTTGTCACACTGTTTACAGTGAAAAGGTTTTTCTCCAGTGTGGGTACGCTGGTGACTCTTCAGGTTACCTAACTCACTGAAACTCTTGTCACACTGTTTACAGTGAAAAGGTTTTTCTCCAGTGTGGGTTCGCTGGTGAGTCTTCAGGTTATCTAACCGACTAAAACTCTTGTCACACTGTTTACAGATGAAAGGTTTTTCTCCAGTGTGGATTGACAGGTGTCTCCTCAGGTCAGGTAAGAGACTGAAACTCTTGTCACACTGTTTACAGTGAAAAGGTTTTTCTCCAGTGTGGGTACGCTGGTGACTCTTCAGGTGACCTAACTCACTGAAACTCTTGTCACACTCTTTACAGTGAAAAGGTTTTTCTCCTGTGTGGGTACGCTGGTGACTCTTCAGGTGACCTAACTCACTGAAACACTTGTCACACTGTTTACAGTGAAAAGGTTTTTCTCCAGTGTGGGTTCGCTGGTGACTCTTCAGGTGTCCTAACTGACTGAAACTCTTGTCACACTCTTTACAGTGAAAAGGTTTTTCTCCAGTGTGGGTACGCTGATGACTCTTCATGTTACATAACTTGCTGAAGCTCTTGTGACACTGTTTACAGATGTGAGTTTTCTTATACATCAGCTGATGTGTCTTCACTTCTCCTCCCGGTTGGGTTAAAGTCTTGGTGAACTTTTGATGACTGTAAGATCTTGGTTCGTCCGTGTCTCCTTGTTCCTGGCTGGTGATTTGCTGGAAGGATTCTGGGGGGATCTGTCCATTTACGGGCATTTGGCCGTAGAGGTTGTCATGGCTTGATTGAGATCTGAAGTGTGTGCGATCAGAACAGCAGACCTTATTCTGGGAAGATTGCGACCGCACACCTTCCTGGAGTGCGGGCTTATCATGACATCTAGACATGGACGGAGAGACAGAGTCTTAGGTTCCGTTGTGTAATGGACAATTTATTTATCCTATTTCTGATTACCGATGTTTTCGATCTCCTCCTCTCACAACACTGAGTAAGAACACTGAATCTTATACATTCTGCGCAGAGCTCTGGTCTGACCTCACTCACAACACAACCGGTTGCCGTGCATGCTTGCTTGACAACGCCGGTGTGCGCAGGCTGTCGCCCCTCCATATTTGGGCAAGAGTGACGTCATCAATACGACATCACCACCATGATGGGAGAGATCATGATTGACGAGATCCACATAGATGCTACGCCATAATTATACCCAGTTTATTTGTTTTACATCCAGTAATTACTTGCACATATCCATTTCAAACCATCTCAACCTCGCCTCGCCCTGAGGAATGTATACGTCCCAATCGCATGGAGCCCCTAAAGAGACATGTTTTGTTGTTGTTGTTTTCTTTTTTTTTCTCTTTTTTTTAAGGTTTATTGTTTTTAAGGGTTTTCTTATTTAGTTATTTAGTACTGACGGACGGACGGACAAGCTGCGACATTTCTCATGGTATACTGCGACCTTAGTTATTTAGTACTGACGGACGGACGGACGGACAAGCTTCGTCGCAATAATCTGTACATTGAAACAAAAATTATACCAGTCAAACAATGAACCTTGTGCTAAATAACATGCTAAATTATAACATTGTGGTCAAGAAAAAAAAACTGCGGAAGTAACAAAAACATGAGAACAAATGACCATCGTATGCCTGCATGGTTTCCATATGAATTGTGACGCATATGAATTGTGATGAGGCTTTGAAGTCAGCAGTTACTGTGTGATTCAGTCCATAAAATCAAGTCAACGTGAGCTCCTGTGATGTGCGGTAGTGTGCAGTAGGATCATTTCAACACTGTACCCTTAAAGGTTTAGCAGAGCTCATACATAAATGTTTGCTAGGGTCCTGTGTGGTTTTGGACGCTCGCCAAGTGACCATTGGAAATGTGAGTGCCGCTCACACAGCTTCACGGCTCACTCTAACCAAAGCACAAGCAGTGCTTGACTACTCTGGAACTCTGGAGTTAAGTGGTCACTCGATCAAACGTCTGAGTGGCCTATAGCCTTCGATTGGAGATCAGAACCAGGGACGTGCTGGCCATTGGGAAAAGCGGGACAACTCCCGAACGGCCGGTTCACTCCCGGCCGGTCCAGGCCCGGCCATTATGAAAAAATTAAAAATAAAATGTCGGCCTTCGTTCCTTTTGGGGGGCTGGGCGGCCAACAAAGTAAATCGTCACTGTCGGGCAGAAACCTTGTATCTCCAAGTTTCAAATGTGTACATTTCTTCGCAAAGCAAATATCATACAAGGCCGTCGCACAAAAGTAGTGAAAACAGCAGATCTACAAGCACAAAACGTGTGCTTGTAGATCGGCTGTTTTCACTAGGTTAAATCATTTTTAAAATGATAAATACAAAACAAACGGTTTCCACCCAACAACAACGAAATATAACTCATATAATTGGCCTGCTGGCTTGTCACTTGTCATGATCTGAAATGGCAAATCTTTGAGTAGCAGCAGCGCTATAGAGAGATCTCTCTCTCTATCGCGCAATGAGGGCCTCTCCAACTCTTTTTCCCGGACTGAATCAGGGGCCCAGCATGTCCCTGATCAGAACATACTCTTGGTTTAATGTAAGTTGATGTTATGGAGTTCCAGTGGTGGAAAAGGTTTTCAAGATTGTTTACTTAAGTAAAAGCATCAATACTGCAATGTAGAAATACAAGTATAAGGGTGCACACACACCAAACTACCTATGAGAGCTCAATTCTCATTCTCTCTGTTTACAGCTGTAGCTACAAAAAGTTGCATTTCACAACTGCTAACAGAGTCATGAGGCAAGAGAAATAACAGCACATAACAGGAAAGGAAAAACAAATATGTTGGGATAGCGGGTGCACACGTTCTGAGCTTGTAGACTTGCAATTTTCAACAAATGTCTATTACTAGAATTTCGGCCCCCTTCGGGGGCCCTCAAATCTGGTATACCAGCAATCAAATGGATTTGTAATGGGTTTTTGAGAAAAAAAAATTTTTTTTTCAAAAAAGTTTTTTGAAAAAAAGTTTTTTGAAAAAAAAAAAAAGAAGTTTTGGCCTAATTGTGTTATTATTATTACTATAATAGGCCTGCCAATGTTTTATTTTCATTATTTCAATGTTTTCATTTTAGCAACACACACACACACACACACACACACCCCTACACACACACCCCTACACACACACACACACACACACACACACACACACACACACACACACACACACACACACACACACACACACACACACACACACACACACACACACACACACACACACACACACACACAGACAGACAGTATGTTGCTGTGAAGAGGTGAGTGGGCCGAACTCTAGATGTGAGTGGCCCGAAGGGCCGCCAACCTCTCCCCTCTCAGAGCGGAGCAGAGGCAGTCAGATCATCTTGTCCATTGTTGAATCTGAAGCCTGGTTCCCGATAGTAACACAGACAGTACATTTGTAGCGGTGTAGCCTATTTGTATATTGTGATTAGTGGCTACTGGTGCGCAACACACATCAACAGGTCCATGAGTGTTCGCGTGCGCAAGCCACGCACTCACACAGGGAGGAGGCGACGCGACGGACTATTTTGCTCTCTCTTTTTTTCTCTCTCCGTCTATTCTCACAGCTCAAATGAGTGTGTGCACTCGCACGTGCCTCTCTCTCTCTCTCTCTCTCTCTCTCTCTCTCTCTCTCTCTCTCCACGCGCTTCTGCACTGATAGTCTCTCGGAACGTGCCTCTCTCTCTCTCTCTCTCTCTCTCTCTCTCTCACTCACCATGGCGACGGGGGGCGAATCAGCGGACGGCTGTGCCGTGCATTCTACCGACAGCGGAGCTAGCTATGAGTTGAAGTGGACGTAAAGGGGGCGTGTATGGCCTTCTACCGACATCGGAGCTAGCTATGAGTTGAAGTGGATGTAAAGGGGCGTGTATGGCCTTGGAAGTGGGATGCGGCTCTAAGAAAAATGTAATAGTAGATGACATATGGTATTCAAAATTGGGGATTTGGGACGCTGGTATTTCAGTGGTTAAAGGTGCATCAATAAAAGTGTTCTTTGAGGAAACCATTTCTGGTTCAACTTCTGACAAAAAGAAGCTTGAACATGAAGAATCATTCACTAAATAAAATGGTTCTTGAGTCGATACAGGCTTTTAAAGAACCATCTATGAAAATCTCTTTTCTTTGCTAAGTTAAGCTTCGTTAAGTTTCTGGTATTTGTTTGTGTTGTTGTTTGTTGTACTGCAGATTGTCTAGTGATTGAGTGTTGAGTGTTTTAGTGGACCACAATGGAAACAAGCCTTTGGCATTTTTGTTCTATCCACGTTGACACTTTTATTTTTCCCCCATTGTTTTTTTCTGCTGAATTGTTGTACTTCTTTAACCACTGTCTTAAACCCACTTGGCTGACCAGAGTCCCTCAGGGCTCTGTACTAGGGACTGTTTTCGCAAATATCTTTGCTGAAAATAAAAATATAAGTGTATTAAACCAGGGGTCTTTTTCAGGCCAAGGACCCCTTTGTTGAGAGAGCGAGAGATGAAGCAGGGACCCCCACAACCTTTTCATAGATTCCATATAGTTTCATCGTTTGACAGCACAATCATCAGTGTATTTTGGATTCATGTCAATTTGTGTTTTCATTTTCAAATATTTAACCACTTGAGCCGTCATTACCTAATAAACTTTACCTTTTACTCTGTACTTGGTCTGCTCTTTTTCTCCTCTACACCAAACCTCTTTGCCGAAAATAGCGTTGTGAGCTTGTAGATCTGCTATTTTTTGGCTACAGTTCTTAGAATATGGACACTAGGGTTCAAGTTGTTAATATAAAAAGGATTGGAAGATTTGGAGGACCCCCTGTAGTAACTCTGAGGACCCACTAGGGGTCCCGGACCACCTGTTGAAGACCCCTGTATTAAACCTTTAGTAAAAGTGAATAGGGCTGCATTACAAGGTGGACTGCAGGCAGAGTTCTCCTCATTCAACATCCAGTGGCGTCAGTTCAGCAAAAGCTAGGGTATGGCAAAGATGGGAGTCCTCATGGAAAATAGGCATTACATTTTGGATAACACGGTTCTATTGTGAAAATAGCAGATCTACATGCTCACAACGCCTCGCGCTGCGAGGCGTTGTGTGAGCATATAGATCGGCTATTTTCACAATGTCTGGAAAAAAAAAGACTTGTCTGTTTTTTTACACAGGTTTCTTGGGCTGGATATGGCAGCCTGGAATGTTTTTTCAAGTGCAGCTAAACTTAGCATGTTAGTAAACGTGCCACAATTAACAATAATGCATTGCACCTGTGCAGCTGACCTGCAGAACCTGGGAATATACCATTTTGTTAAAGAGGAAGACCACCCATTTTCAATATTGAACTGTGTCATTAATATACCTTAGAGGAGTTGTGTGGAAATAGAAAAAAGTTCCCCCCCCTTCTGTGTTGCCTAGAACTGGAGGATCGATTTGGGGGTTAGTATTGTAAAGTACAATGTGTGATGTCATCAAGTTGTACTTTACAATACAAACCCCAAAAACAATCCTCCAGTTCTAGGCAAAACAGAAGGGGGGGAACTTTTTTTCTATTTCCACACAACTCCTCTAAGGTATATTAATGACACAGTTCAATATTGAAAATGGGTGGTCTTCCCCTTTAAGCTTGGGAGAATACAAGTGTGGAGAATAGAATTATAAAACCTTGTTAAAGTGACCATTTTGTAAAATGTTGCATTTGTAGTTATTTTACTGTAATTTATCAACATAATAACCAGCGCAGATAGACAAAGAGACATTCATGGATTTATATTTAAAACTAACTTTTATGTTCCCCCCTGGACCCAGGGTATGGCAGCTGCATACCCCTGCCATACCCAATTGACGCCCCTGGCCTGGCTGCATTACAAGGTGGATTGCAGGCAGAGTTCTCCTCATTCAACATGCAGTGAACCATCCAGTTCTCTTGTTTGGTTCAGCCTCGGGACGTCTACAGTGTACATCATTACACTAGCATCTTCCTCTCATGACGCAGCCCCAAACACATGCATGCATTTAAGTAAAACGTCTGGTTGGTTTGTGTCTAGCTTTGTTTTTTGTTGTTTTAATTTTTGTCTGTCTTCATTGTCTCGCATCATTACCTTTAAGCCAATTTCATTGTCTAGTTGTTGTTGTGTAAGTCTGTCTGTTGTGTGGCTTCCATGTTTTATGTTTTAGCTGTGCTTTCTCGCTCGGTCTGAAATGTGTTTTTGTCCAGAGCTATTTTAATATTTTATTTAATAATTATACACCAGGCTTGCAGGAAGCAACGTGACAAATATGAACAATAATAACGTATTAATCTGTTACATTTTATAATCCTGTTGAAACCTTGGAAGATCTATTTATTTATTACATTTCGTTTTTTTTAGGGTAAGTGCAGCTGGGCTAATGTCTGCGTAATAACTTTATTATTGAGTAGTGTAAATCCAGATGCTCCAATATAGAACTGCAAGTAAGTCTGGAAGGCAATTACAACACATAGTAATCTGCCCAGAGCAAACACAGGCAGTCCTCTAAATACCAGAAGTCATTAACGCAACAGCCTGCAGGTGGTAAACCAATGTGGGCTCAGTCTCTCAATCAGGACAACACAGAGAGGGAGGGGGTGCAGGGGCAGAGTCACCAGGACCGTGGTTACAAGACAGGGACAGGCAGGCACACAGGAACAGGCCGATCGAGGCCAAGATCCTAGCCTCGCTTGGCCAGACTGATGACTCCACGATTTGGAAATGCTCCCGTCATACAGTCTGGGGTAACGTAAGAATTTATCCTAATATAAATAAAAATCACCTAAGCATATTTAGCTCGCTGCTTGATGCTTCATGAAAAATGTATTTTCATGAACGGAAATGTCAGCTTACATTACTCGGATACTCGCTGTTCAGGAGCTGTAGTTCCAGCCTCTATATAGCATTCAGAGATTGAATAGTTGTCTGGCTATGCGAGACTACTAAGATCCTGACATTTATGCCAATTGATTCCTCCCCACATAATTATGTTGTCACTCCTGTTATCGTACTGACGTGGTGAGGTCTTCCCAAGTTGTAATGTCACTAGAAGGTCGGCCGGCTGTGCCGGCCTCCCCTCTAGGTCGTCGCGTTGCGTCTATAGGAGTAAATATTCGTCGAAAACAAATCCCTGAGGTACAGGGTGGCCACGATCTGATGGTTTTTTTGAGAAAAAAAAGTTTTTTGAGGAAAAAAAAAGTTTTTTGAGGAAAAAAAAGTTTTTTGCGAAAAAAAAAATTTGAGAAAATAAAATTTTTTGAGAAAAAAAAATTTTTTTGAGAAAAAAAAATTTTTGAGAAAAATTTTTTTTAGAGAAAAACATTTTTTTCTCAAAAAACATTTTTTTTGAGAAAAAAAAATTGAGAAAAAAAAATTTGAGAAAAAAAAATTGAGAAAAAAAAATTGAGAAAAAAAAAAATTTAGAGAAAAAAAAATTAGAGAAAAAAAAAATAATAATAATAAATAAAACGTATTGGTGATGCGATGACGTGGTATACGGATGTTACTGCGATTGAGGTGAAAGAGAAAAGTGGAAAGTTGTGAGCTAACTATTAGCTATTTGTGTGTGTGTGTGTGTGTGTGTGTGTGTGTGTGTTGTGTGTGTGTTCTGGCTACGCCCCCCTCGGTTGAAATTGGATCCGCCGGTCCCATAGCTGGGAATACGAGCCAATGGACGGCGGTCACCATGGCAACGGGGGGCCAATGATAGAGTTATGGGCGGTTTTATTCCCTACACTCTACCGACATCTGCTCTGATTCCCTACACTCTACCGACATCTGCTCTGGCTATGAGTTGAAGTGGAGGCGAAATGGGCGTGGAAGTGGGATGCGGCTCTAAGAAAAATGTAATAGTAGATGGTCTTTCCTCTGGTGCCACCCTTGCCGGAGGGCCTTTAGCTGCTATGTTAGCATTTTCTTTTCTTTTTTTCTGCGTTTAGCAAAAAAAAAGAACCGTAAACATGGACTTCTCATACTGTACTGTTGTGGGTAACGATTCACCATTCGTTTGTAAATGACCGGGTTGTCAGCCACGGCCAGAGGGATGAAATGTGACATGGATGAGGGGCGCTCCTCCTCTGCTTGAAGTGCCCAGAGCCCCGCCAAAAAAGAGGAGCACTCCGGCATCGTCTTTACCAAAATAATGCATGACAGAAAGGCTTTGGCAGCTCACAAAACACTTTCTGTGGATCATACGGGCCCTTATAGGGCATTCTTACAGCAGGTAAAAGACCACTCTTTACCGGTGCATATAGCGTACAGAATTACTGACGTGACCGATACAGGTCATTAAAATCACACAGATGATCTGGTAATAATTACATTACCCCACCTAAAACTATTCAGGTCCGATTAGGGCTTAAGAGTCTAAAAGGCCTGCTTGCAGCACCAAGAGGTCGCCTCAACCAGATCAAAGTGTTCGAACCCAACAACATTGCCATCCTTAGAGCCCTGTGCTGTCACAAGAACTTACATCTATCTATTAATGCACAGAGTCTCTCTGTCTGTCTGTCTTCTGCGTAACTAGACCGACTTTCTTCAAACTTGGCATGCGTATCACCCAAGGGTGTTTTGTGCCAATTGAGAATTCGGAAACAGCGATTGTCCGTTACTGAAACTACTAAATCGGTGTATGTCTGTCTGTCCGTCTGTGTCCCATTTATGAAAAATATGTATCTGTCTGTCTGTGTGTGTCTGTCTCCCTTTGATGCCTTCATATCGTCGTTGTCGGGTGGAAACCTTGTATGTCCAAGACCGTTCGTTTTGTATTCATCATTTTAAAAATGAACTAAACTTGTGAAAACAGCAGATCTACAAACACACAACGCCTCGCACCGCGAGGCGTTGTGTGCTTGTAGATCGGCTGTTTTCACTACTTTTGTGCGACAGCCTTGTATGATGAAGCAGGGCTTTACTTGGTGAAAAAACGTACAAACTTGAAACTTGGAGATACGAGGTTTCTACCCGACAGTGACGATATGGAGGTCCCTGATGTCATAGACTGGCCTCCAAGTAGCCTACTATGATAACGCGTACTGTACTAAATGCTCTGACAGCGAGTACAAAGGGTATTACCTGGGGTTAACTGGAGGGGCACGCGTTCCCAGCCGGGAATTGTTCTCAATGGGCATCAGCCCAGCATCATAAATACGCGTATTATTATAAATGATATTCTCAATGCAGTGATATAAAAGGAAAGGCCTTGGGGTCACCAAAATCAATAGCTTTGATCCCCCAGAGAGCATGATAGTAAATGACAGGGTGTTTTGTCCAGCCAGTTGTGCTCAATACAGTATGTCTTGTATGGCAGTGGTTCTCATTGTGGTCCTTGATGGGGATCCAGAGGGCCCCCAGCAAAATCTGTTCAACCACTTAATCCATATATCCATTATGTTAGCTGTTTAAAAATAGCCAATTTATCTCATAAAAAAAATATCCGATCTATACTTTAGTTAATTCGTTTAGATTAGTTTAGTTTAGTTTATTTAATCACTCATATTTTTACGTCATACATCCACTTAGTCATTGTTACATGTGATCAAAAGGAGCATTGTGAGCTTTGTAGATCTGCTATTTTAACACAAATCTCTGGCACAAAACATTTTCAGATGGGGCTCCGTGGCCTAATACATATTCTTTTGGGGGTTCTTGATCTTGACATGAAAAGGTTAGAGCAGGGGTATTCAACAGGGGGTCTGGGACCCCTAGGGGGTCCTCAGAGTTACTACAGGGGGTCCTCCAAATCTTTGTGTGATAGAAGCTTTTTTTCCATTTCTATATTAGCTGGGGCCAAACTGGGAAAGTTTGTGCACTTGGTGGAGAGTTTTTGATTTTTGGTATGGTGTTAGGTATGGGTATAAGGTTTTCAAAAACCATCGCAAACAAGTTGGGCTCGCCCCCTAGTGGTCTGTTTGCAATGAATCAAAAATTAGATACATCAGTATACGGTTCAAACCCCAAATAATTTATGAAAGAGATTTTTCAGTGGATTCTGTTACTATTGGGTATGATAAACAACATACTAAAAATTCTGGAAGAAATAACTACCGGAAAGGCACCATTTTCAAGATGGCGTCCACGATAGCTGCCGGGAGCTGAAAATGCCTATAAACTGGGTTTTAATGTGTAAAGATTCATAATAAATCTGCACTTGATGAAGAGTTTTAGATTTTTGTTATGGTGTTAGGTATTAGGGATGTCAAAAATGGACCTTTATCAAAATCGATTATTCTATAGCAATAATCGAATATTATTCGAAAATCGATAATTAATTATTATTATTTTTTTTTTATTATAAAAAAAAAAAAAAAAAAAACATTTTTTTCTTCTGTTTTTCTTTTTTTTTACTGGATTTCAATGCACATTTACATATGTACAACATGGCTCTTCAGGTAATTGGTAGCCTAACTACTACTCTTCATCTTTCTTTTTAGTGTGCCAGTGTACTGTTCACCTAATCTCTCAAGAACAGATTCTGTGATGCTTTACAATACAGAGGACGCTGTTTTCCCTTTTCTTTGATGATGGCCACCAAGTACCAAACAATCAAGCCTGAATCAATCACACCTGTGTCTGAGACAGGGGGGGAGGGGAGTGTGTAGCAGGCAGCTGCCACTCTGCTGTGCTCCTTCACTCTGTCTACACAGTTTACAGTTGGTGCTGGTGTGAATAATAAATCAATGGCCATTTACTATTATCATTAATACTATTGTTAGCCTATATTCTATATATTGGTTGAAACTAACTAACTATGCCAAAAAATATAAAAAAGAAAAAAAAAAAAAAAAATTCGATTTTCGATAATGAAATATTAAAATCGAATATTGATTAATAGAACGAATATTCGAAAATCGATTATTCGGTGACATCCCTATTAGGTATGGGTATAAGGTTTTCAAAAACCATCGCAAACAAGTTGGGCTCGCCCCCTAGGGGTCTGTTTGCAATGAATTCAATAGTAGATTTGTCAGTATGTGGTTGAAACCCCAAATAATTGATACAAGAGATTTATCAATGGATTCTGTTACTATCGGGTATGATAAACAACATACTAAAAGTTTAGGAAAAAATAACTACCAGAAAGGCACCATTTTCAAGATGGCGTCCACAATGGCTGCCGGGAGCTTAAAAGGCCTATGAACTGGGTTTTAATGTGTAAAAGAATCATAAAAAATATGCACTTGGTGAAGAGTTTTTGAATTTTGGCATGGTGTTAGGTATGGGTATAAGGTTTTCAAAAACCATCGCAAACAAGTTGGGCTCGCCCCCTAGTGGTCTGTTTGCAATGAATCAGATATTAGATAGGTCAGTATATTTTAGACCACTAGGGGGTGAGCCCAACTTGTTTGCGATAGTTTTTGAAAATATTATACCCATACCTAACACCATGTCAAAATGTAGAAGCTAGTTACCAAGTGCATTTTTTATATGAATTTTTACACATTAAATAGGCATTTTTAGCTCCCGGCAGCCATCGTGGACGCCATCTTGAAAATGATGCCTTTCCGGTAGTAATTTTTTCCTAAACTTTTAGTATGTTGTTTATCATACTCAATCAGGCCTGGAATGTCTTCATTTTAGGGGCAAGGCCACTTGGCCTTTGGTGTTGTCCATTTTTTGAGGGCACAAAGGCCAAATGCCAGGGCAGGAAGGCCATCAAATAAAACAAGATTTTATTCCATTGAAAGAATTCGTTGAATTTAAGGGATAGGTAATGATAACCGATTCTGCAGTGAAATAGATAAATGATGGTATTTACAATCTGATCCATGCTCAGCCCTGCACCAATCAAAGTCACTGGATTGGTTTAAAGATGGGAACAATGGGAGTTAAGATTTCAGAATCTCAACAAGAGACACTGGTGTCTACTGTCTACATATTGACCAGAAAGAGACAGAGGAGAAAGTGGTACTGCTGGGGCATTAAGGCCACTGTGGCCTCAGGTCAGGCCAATGGTTTGAGGGGCACAAGGCCAAACTGAGGGGCAACGGCGGCCATGGCCTTCATGGCCTCCGTGAAATTCCTGCCCTGTACTCAATAGTAAGAGAATCCATTGAAAAATCTATTTTATCAATTATTTGGGGTTTCAACCATATACTGACAGATCTACTATTGAATTCATTGCAAACAGACCACTAGGGGGCGAGCCCAACTTGTTTGCGATGGTTTTTGAAAACCTTATACACATACCTAATACCATACCAAAAATCAAAAACTCTTCACCAAGTGCAGATTTATTATGAATTTTTACACATTAAAACCCAGTTATAGGCATTTTCAGCTCCCGGCAGCCATCGTGGACGCCATCTTGAAAATGGTGCCTTTCCGGTAGTTATTCTTTCCTGAATTTTTAGTATGTTGTTTATCATTCCCAATAGTAACAGAATCCATTGAAAAATTATTTGGGGTTTGAACCGTATACTGACGTATCTAATATTTGATTCATTGCAAACAGACCACTAGGGGGCGAGCCCAACTTGTTTGCGATGGTTTTTGAAAACCTTATACCCATACCTAACACCATACCAAAAATCTAAAACTCTCCACCAAGTGCACCAAATTGATGATTTTTGACCAGTTTGGCCCTAGCTATATTAACCACTTGAACCCTAGCCTACATATGCTGAGAGCTTTAACCAAAAATAGCAGATCTACAAGCTTTTCAGCAAAGAGGTTTGGTGTAGAGGGTAAAAAGAGCAGACTAAGTACAGAGTGAAAGGTGAAGTTTTTTAAGTATTGACGGTTCAAGTGGTTAAATATCTATATCAAAAGATGAAACTATATGGAATCTATGAAAAGGTTGTGGGGGTCCCTGCTTCGTCTCTCTCTCAACTAAGGGGTCCTTGGCCTGAAAACGTTGAAGACCCCTGCCTTAGTGCATTCAACCACAACATTTGGTAATGCACACACACACACACACACACACACACACACACACACACACACACACACACACGCACACACACGATTGACATGTTTGTCCTCTATTTAACGATAAGATATTCTTGCAGGTTGCACGGTTTGTTGGCTCTATTGAATGATGAGGTATTCTCGCATGTTGTGCCGTGGGTTGATGAGGTAATCCCGCGTTGACCACGTGCCACTGTTAGGGTGAGCCTGATCCCATCTGGGAATGGTAAGAGTCTCTCCACTTCCTCTAGAGACTTTAAGATCTTCCCTGATTACATGTGGCAGCCTCTGACCTGCGCCGAAGACCCTCTCCTGACACGGGAGATTGACGATTATCGATGCAGAAACCTCTGTTAATTCGGCGTACAAGGCTAGCGCGCTCTCTCTCTCTCTGCGATGAGTCAGGCAGCTGCATGGGCCTGGCCAACAGTTTTGAGGAACCGTCAATGAGATCAATCTGATGAAATCAAGAATTAAAAATAAATAAATAAATGATTACGGGTAAGGATAAATACATATCGTCGTTGTCGGGTGAAAACCTTGTATGTCCAAAACCGTTCGTTTTGCATTTATCATTTTAAAAATGATTTAAACTAGTGAAAACAGCCGATGTAGATCTGCTGTTTTCACTACTTTTGTGCGACGGCCTTGTATGATGAAGCAGGGCTTTACTTTGCGAATAAAATTACAAATTTGAAACTTGGAGGTACGAGGTTTCCACCTGACAACGACGATATGATCTTGATGGTGTAGTACGATTTGTCTTATATCTTCTTGATGCCGCTGCATGTGATTTTGGGATGGTGTCCAGTCAGTGGCTGTGGAAATTGAACCCCCCCACCACCCCCCCTTTGATTGAGTGGATCACCTGCTATGGAAATTATAAACATTGAGCAGGAATTTACATTAGGCACCCAGTGGAAAAGTGCACTGTGCTGAAGGCTTTGTCTGAACGATGGCGTAATAAAATCTCTTTTGTATACAACACATATTTCATCAAGGTATCTGCACTCCTTGACTCCCAACTCTTTAAAAGCCATTTCATCTATCTTTCAAAAAAATAAAAAGGAGAAAAAAAGTGTGAGCATTTCTAAACATTGCGAGCGCACTCGCTTTCATTTGAGTTTTTAGTTTCTTGAAAAAGGTTTCAGTAGAGCAAAAAGGGTGCTAAAGCAATATTAGGAACCTATTTTTCCTTCCTATTGTTGTTGTTGCTATATTATGCCTATCTTAACGGTGCAATGGTTCTCAACCGGCTGTGAACATATTGCAAATGGCCCCCCAAATAATTGGCAAAACACTACTGTGTGTGTGTGTGTGTGTGTGTGTGTGTGTGTGTGTGTGTGTGTGTGTGTGTGTGTGTGTGTGTGTGTGTGTGTGTGTGTGTGTGTGTGTGTGTGTGTGTGTGTGTGTGTGTGTGTGTGTGTGTGTGTGTGTGTGTGTGTGGGGACATGTTTTTATTACTTTGTGAGGACCAAATGTCCTCACAAGTATAGTAGAATTGGAGAAATAGACATTGTGGGGACCAAATAGTAAGTCCCCACAACGGTTAGGGTTAGGGGTTAGGGTTAGGGATAGAGGTTAGGGTAAGGCCACAGGAAATTAATGGAAGTCTATGTAATGTCCCCACAACCTATGAACTAAGCGTGCGTGCGTGTGTGTGTGTGTGTGTGTGTGTGTGTGTTTTTTTGTGTCAATTTACCACCAAGGATTTTACAGTGATAATAAACAACCACTTTGTCGGCTGGTTGGTTGAATCCAAACGTTAAAGTTTTATATAATGTCTTATTTTATTTTATATTAATAAAATGACTGTACAGTACAACACAGTACAAAACCAAGAGCATAACAAAAACGGATCAATACAAAAAGAAACAAAACATTCTTAGGGTTTGAAGTCAGCTACAGCTGCAGCTACGGTTGCCTCTACAATAGGCTGCTGTTGTTTATTCAGTCCGCCACAACGTATACAAGGAGTCCATTTTCTCTGTAGATGTGCAACCTTAGGCCTAGAATTATTGAATGCTTTAACCAGTGGAAAAATAGCAGATATACAAGCTCACAGCGCGGCACCGAGTGCCGCGCTGCAAGCTTGTAGATCTGCTATTTTTGAAAAAGTCGTGAAAATGTGTGCAAATCTTTGATTATTATGTTTTTTCAAAGCGAACATTTGTAACTCAAATTTTGCTTCTGGGTGGTCCCTGGAACTAAATAGTTTGAGATGGGGGTCCGTGGCCAAATACATATCATTTTGGTGGTCCTTCACATGAAAAGGATTGAGAACCACTGACATAGTAGTCTCTCAAGAACAGACTAAGTTTCTTTTCTTTGACGATGGCTGGCCAGATTGCTGACATAGAAACATAGGTTTTTCAAAAAATCTTAGAAGGATTCAAAAGACACTTATAGAATGGGGTAAAAATTCTAATTTTCACGATTTTTCAAAAATAGCAGATCTACAAGCTCGCAGCGCGGCACTTTGAGCTTGTAGATCTGCTATTTTTCAATAGTTAAAGCAGTCAATAATCCTAGGCCTAAATGGGTTAATTCTGTATTGCAAATAGTAAGAGGGATTGGAACTACTGTAGATATCCCTGTGAGTTCCACTGTGGCGATGTTGGGGGGGGCGAAGGGGCCTTCCAATTCAGAGCACGCCTGAATCTAACCATCGGCAGACAAAAGCAAGTGCAAATGAACGTACAGTATACGAGGCGCGGGTGGGAGAAAAAAAAGAAAGCAGAGAAAAGTGGAGTTGAAATGTAATCTTGAGGTTTTAAACTGGTGGAGTTTATATAACCAATCAGAACCCATGCAGGCCAAAACACACACACAGAGCAAAGCACAGATGGCCCAGCCAGCCTTTTACAAGCTATGTCGGGCCAGCTTGTTCCACAGCTTCACAAAGCAGCCCTATCTACACCTAATCTCTGCTACATTTACACTAAGCTTTGGGACAAATACATTGAAGAGAATAAGAATAGCCCAGGGGTCTTCAAATGGGGGTCCGGGACCCCTAGGGAGTCCTCAGAGTTTCTACAGGGGGTCGTCCAAATCTTGGTGGTAGAAACTTTTTTCGCCTTTTTTATATTAACTTGAACCCTATAGCGTCCATATTCTGAGAACTTTAGCCAAAAATAGCAGATCTAGAAGCTCACAACGCCTCGCAGTGAGCTTGTAGATCGTTGTTTATTAAGTGTTGACGGTTCAAGTGGTTAAATATCTGAAAACACAAATTGACATGAATCCAAAATGCACTGATGATTGTTGTGAAAACGATTAAACGATATGGAATCTATGAAAAGGTTGTGGGGGGTCCCTGCTTCATCTCTCAACTAAGGGGTCCTTGGCCTGAAAACGTTGGAGACCCCTGCCTTATATGCAACATTTTTAGTGTGGTAACCAGACTATAGTACTTGTCTGACTTCATTCCATCCATCCATGTTCCATCCCCTCCTAGATAAACATTATTTTGCCGCGCTACTCCTCCCACTGTTTTGGTGGCACATGCCATATGTCAAATCGACCAGCTTCACCGGGAATCAAAGTTATATAGCTTATAATTAATGTTCTCCATTGGCTTTAATTAAAAATGTAACTTTTCGCAAATGCGCAGATGACTGACATCATAGATGTCTGACATCATAGACCACATGAGACACAGTATGTCCATATATGGGCATTCCAAGATATGGGCTTAATATTGATGACATCAGCGATCTCCATATATGGACATGTAAGGGACAAGGACTGACACAGTAATCTCCATATATGGCCATTAATTTATTAGTGAATTACATTTCCCCATTTGGGGAAAATTCAAATGGTAAAGACGAAATTAATTTGCAAGTGTGACTTGCATCAAGTTTTAGATATTATTATCCCAAGCAGTGATATTCCTTCTGCTTTTTAACTAGTGCTCTGAAGCGTGCACAACCCTTACGGGTCCATTTGGTTGTACAGTCGTGCACTCAAAGGCTTAAATCAAATGGACGTATAGCATTTTAATGTGTGACTCGTAAAGACTTCGTAAATCCAACCGAGATCTTTCCAGACGGGCTGATCATATAATGTACGCGTGCACCTTTTATTTTACATAACGAAGATCAATTAATACGTCTTTTTTTCCCCCTCCTTTCTTTTTCTATAGTGCACCAACTTTTCACCCGCGCTTGCATTAAAAAGTCATTTGTTGATAGTGCGCTGTTCTAACATTTGCGATTTACTATTTAACTCCAGCATTACGACGGAGCCAGGACGGCAGTGGTGCGCTTCAGAACCCTAACGCTCAAAGCAGCACAGACATTTAAATCCACACTTGCTGTCACTTTAAGTGCACTTGAGGCCTCATTTATTTCTGAGCACTTGTAAACTTTCCCATAAAAAAAAAAAAGAAGCAAGTAGGACTACATGCCTATTGAGGCTGTTAAGTGTAGTTTTCCATTTATCAATGGTCGGGAAGGGGGGGGGGGGGGTGCAGTCATGGCAGATGTGCGGCGAGGCGAGCTTTGCCAAACTTCTTTTTTTTTTTCTCTCCCTTTTTCCTCTCCGAGTCTGAAGACATTAGCCGTGTTCAGTCAGAGAGCTGCACGCTCATCCTTAAGAAATGCAATGATGCGATTAATTGCTAATCTGCTTACCATTGTAACCAATTCTCTTTCGGAGATGTCTTTGAGTGTGTTGTTGTGTGGAACAGCGGAAACTCGACCCCGGCTGTCCCCGCTGCCCCGGAGATGTGCTGGATCTCAGTCAACGCAGCCTCAGCGCGGGGTTAACACACAGATCTGTACAGAGTGTGGAATGTGTACAGGCTAGGGCATTCACCAATAGTGATTTTTAGTATTCGAATTATTCGACCTCAAAGTATTCGAATAGTCGAATATTCGACAGGACTGGCCGAACTGGCAAATATTAAGTAAGCAAGAGGCTAACATTGTGAAAATAGCCGATCTACATGCTCACAACGCCTCGCAACGTGAGCATGTAGATATGCTATTTTCACAATATTTATCTGCGGAACCGAGTCACATTAAATGTAATACCTACAATTCCAAGTGCTTGTCAGGGTGGGGGTCCCCAGTTCAAATATGTTTATTTTGGGTGTCACGGCCTAAAAAGGCTAGCCAAGCTTTATAAACTATACATTTTTTTAAGAGAAAACAATAAAAAAAATTAAAATACGCGAATATTCGACTTTGTGAACGTCGTCGAATAGTGACTTTGATATTCGAATATTCGAATATTTGGTGAATGCCCTAGTACAGGCCAGTGGTTCTCAAACTCTTTGATTGTCAAGGACCCCCAAATTATGTCTGGCCACAGATCATCCCCCATCTGAAAATGTTTGTGTGCCAGGGACCCACATACAAGATTTGTGTTGTTAAAAAGTTTTTTTTTAAAGATTTATAATTTTCTAGAACACCCCCAAAAATGAAAATGGCAACAATATTATCGCAATAATGTTTCAAACTTAAAATGTTAACCACTTGAAACCCCAGCATCCCTTTTCTGGTGGGAACGCTCGACAAAAATATCTGGTAGATCTATTTTTGGCGAATTGATTTGTTTAGAGTTTAAAAAGAGGGTATACCAAATACGCTCCTTTAGAGTCTGTTTGATCTCAACAAAAGCTAATTCATCCTAGTGACGGGAATTCAAGAGAATTGCCTTGTCCAAACTCTCCTGAACTTGAATGCAGCATCAGCAATTGCCCTCTCTGTGTAGAAATCCATGCCGTTACGCCACATCTGCAGTATTGACTTGATTATGCTTGGCTCAGTGTGGTATCACGCACCGAAAATAGCCGACCTCCAAGCTGACGTTGCAACGCAACACGTTGTGAGCTTGGAGGTCAGCTATTTTCCATATTTCCACCAAAAGGCCCTTTTAGAAATGTCAGCTCCTGCCTCTTTTTTTAACCATTTTTCTTTTTCTTAACACAAATCCTCTCTTCTGGGGGTCCCTGGAACACTCTTTTCTAGGTGAGAGCACCGCAATTTGGGGGTCCCTGAGAGGAAAAAGTCTGCGATGCACTGCTACAGATAGAAGATTCGTTCAGACAGTGAAGGTAAGTGTTTCACCAGAAAGAATCTGAAAGAGATACTGTAGGAGTCTTTAACATGGGGTCCGGGGCCCCTGAGAACTTTAGCCAAAAACAGCAGATCTACAAGCTCACAGCGCCTCACACAGCAAGGCGTTGTGAGCTTGTAGACCGGCTATTTTCGGCAAAGAGGTTTGGTGTAGAGGGGGAAAAAAGAGCAGACCAAGTACAGAGGGAAAGGTCAAGTTTATTAAGTATCGACGGTTCAAGTGGTTAAATATCTGACAACACAAATTGACATGAATCCAAAAATACACTGATGATTATGCTGTCAAACAATGAAACTATATCGTTGTTGTCGGGCGGAAACCTTGTATCTCCAAGTTTCAAATATGTACGTTCTTTCGCAAAGTAAAGCCCTGCTTCTTCATACAAGGCCGTCGCACAAAAGTAGTGAAAACAGCAGATCTACAACCACACAACGCTGCAAGGCGTTGTGTGCTTGTAGATCGTCTGTTTTCACTAGTTTTAAATCATTTTTAAAATGATAAATGCAAAACGAACGGTTCTGGACATACAAGGTTTTCTCCCGACAACGACCATATGGAATTTATGAAAAGGTTGTGGGGGTCCCTGCTTCATCTCTCTCTCAACTAAGGGGTCCTTGGCCTGAAAACGTTGAGATACTGGATCTTCCGGTGGCTCTGGCTCTGTGACGGACAGACAGACAGACGGACGGGAGGTGGGCTGGACACGGCGCTCAGTGAGAGAACACATGGTCTTGGGGTCTGCTGAATGTCAACATGAGTAAGTCATGTATCACTTTGTTTCCATGATTTCTACACAATTAAATCATTAAGTGTCATTAAGGGACTTGGTGTAATAGGCCCTCTGGTGCTGCGAGGACCAGCGGATAGGACCTCACTTCACCGCCTGTTCCAGGACTCTGTGTGTGTGTGCGCGTGTGTGTCGTGTGTGTGAGTGAGTGAGCGTGTGCGCGCGCGATGTGGGACTTCATTGATTGCTGTTAAGTAACGATATAAATACGATGTTACTTTCCAATTGTTTATTGTGACAAATCACAACGGCAGTGGTGGAAAGTAACTTTGTACGTTACTCAAGTACTGTACTTAAAGGAGTAGTTCACCCCCAAAATGACTTTTTTTCTGTTGATTAGTCATGCCATGGAGACTTGAGTTGAATAATATTTTTTTTTGTATTTGTCGCATTCCTAAGCCAAAAAATGTATTCTGAATGGGGACCCAAATGCATGGCCCTGGATGGGGACCCAAATGCATCATGGTCAGAATCAATGGGGGTAAATTTACTTGACCCTTGACCCTAAATTTACCCCCATTGATTCTGACCCAAATGCGTTTGGGTCCCCATCCAGGGCCATGCATTTGGGTCCCCATCCAGGGCCATGCATTTGGGTCCCCATCCAGGGCCATGCATTTGGGTCCCCATCCAGAATCAAAGCGGGTACATCTTTTGTCTTAGGAATGCGACAAATACAAAAAATATATATATATTATTGAATCAATAGAAAAAAAGTCATTTTGGGGGTGAAGTACTCCTTTAAGTACACTTCAGAAGTGCTTCTTCTTTTGTGTGTCATCGTCCTTGATGACTTGACTATTCTCGTTTTTCAATAGGCCTACTTTATATTTCTACTAATATTATGTATGTCGGGACATAAATCATCTATTTTCGAAAGGTTCTGACACATTTTCAAAACAAACTTGTGAAATACGACATTCTTTATAATGACTACTTTTTTTCTTTTGGTAGTATATCGTCACTGTTCGGGCAGAAACCTCGTATCTCCAAGTTTCAAATTTGTAATATTTTTGCAAAGTAAAGCCCTGCTTCATCATACAAGGCCGTCGCTCAAAAGTAGTGAAAACAGCTGATCTACAAGCACACAACGCCTATTGTGGACAATACTAAAATAACTAACGATATTTTAGTATTTTAGAGATTGAAATGCTGTCACACTGCTGTCACGCTTTGCTGCCATTTGCGGATTTCTGCCCCAAAAACAGCTCCATTCCCATTGAAATGCATTGGCAGAATGCGCCCTCATAGGTAGAATAAAAGTGCGGTGTGACCGTGTCCTAATAAAACAGGGGGTCCTCAGAGTTACTATAGGGGGTCCTCTTTGTGTGATAGAAACCTTTTTCTTCTTTTTTATATTAACCACCTGAACCCTAGTGTCCTTATTCCTAATCCTTATTCTGAGAACTTTAACCAAAAATAGCAGATCTACAAAGCTTGTAGATCTACAAGCTTGTAGATCGGCTATTTTTGGCAACACGGTTTGGTGTAGAGGGGAAAAGAGCAGACTAAGTACAGAGTGAAAGGTCAAGCTTAAGTATTGACGGTTCAAGTGGTTAAATATCTGAAAACACAAATTGACGTGAATCCAAATTGTGCTGTCAAACGATGCAACTATATGGAATCTATTCAAAGGTTGTGGGGGTCCCCGCTTCATCTCTCTCTCTCAACTAAGGGGTCCTTGACCTGAAAACGTTGAAGACCCCTGCTCTACATTGTGAATTTCCTACTTTTACTTAAGGAAAAAAACTACTTCACGGAGAGGCGTGCCGTGGCGTGCACATCAGCATAGAAACATGGTTCGAGGTTGTGCTTTTGAGTAAAAACAACAACAGCTACAAAGTGAACCGGTGCCACAATCACAGGAGTAACACGGTATGAAGAACACTGCAAAATGTTCTCAGAAAGGAGGGAAAAAAAGGAGAGTAGGAAAATTAGCTTTTAATGTTCTGCATCCAGTTTGGCCAACTGTGCTGCCGAGCCAGGTCAACATTGTGGAAAAATGAAAGAGTCATTATGAATGGAAACACTTTTATTTAGATCATTACTTCACACGGTAATTATTACATACGGCATGTAATGAGTCATTGCGAGAAGATTAGCTTGTTAAATCAGGAGGAAACAAAGGCCTCTGGAGGGAGCAGGGCATGCACAACATGTCCACAATTATCAAAACGTAAAGGAGTATAATTTTTCATGGTTTGCATTATAAACACGGTGTGGGTGGAAAGGGAACCCGATGTGGGTTTTTCGTGTGTGGCAGCACGAAAAAATACGCCAAAGTCTTTGCCCCGACTATAGAGCCGACAGGACTGCAAAAAACGCGCTTGGTTCACAGGAAACATAAGATATGTTCCGTTGTAGCGTATTTTGACGTTAAACACACTAACTGGAACCATTACAGGCAGAGCAGCACAGCGCAGCGTAATGCCTCATACCTCTCTAATGAATAGAGGTGCAATAATTTCAACAGGCAGTTTTCAATTACTTCTTATTGGAAACAAATGGTTTTTTTATTCCTCTGGAAGACCCCGGCGAATTTTATACATTTCCATGCAAATACCGTTGTGTACTCCGCGCTGGTTGGGTAACAAATTGCCATATCATGTGTTACAATTACCTCCTCAGTTTGGCCCGGGCCGATACATCTTTTCCAATGAAACGGGCTGAAAGCTATGAATTATGGCCATATTTCAGTCTAAAAGAAACAAACCACTAATTGCGACCTGGCCCCTCGGTAATTTTCGAGAGAGGGCCCAGAAAGTCACTCCAGCGTTGGGCTGAAATCATTTGCTGCTGCTCCTGCTTTATTTTGGTTTCAAATAACAGACACTACTAATTTGATGTAGGCCTGACCCCTGCGCCCCCCCCCCCCCCCCCCCCCCTACTTACCCCACCCCACCCGCGCCTCCCCCAGGGGAACGCTCCAATCAACCCACAGCTCCGCCAGATTTTCTTTTTCTTTTCTTTTTTTTTCCATCCCCCCCACCTTTCCCCTCCTCTCCTCCTCTCCTCTCTTCTCCTCCTCTGCAATAGAGGTGGGACGTTCGCGGACTAATCGAGTCTTTTGAGAGGGAGCAGTTATTATTATTATTTTTGTACTTGAGTAAAAGTATCAATACTGCAATGTAGAAATACGTTTACAAGTAAAAGTCTGGAGTGAAATTGAGAACAGGAGCGCTCGTCGTGCGGCGCGGGGCGGAACAAGCGGTCGCTTTGATCCACAACAATGACAACGACAACGTAGCGTCGGCAGGAATGATAGAGCCTCACCCCACGGAGGTTAGGGTTAGGATTAGGCATAGTTTTACAGAGGTTAAGGTTAGGGTTAGAGTTAGGCATAGTAAGCTAATGGCTAAACACAGCTGTGCTAGGCTAGTAGATAAACAACGAAAGAGGTGTCGCAAACGAGTGACGTCAGCGACTACACAAGTGAATGGCTGTTGTCGCCATCTCATGGTGAATACACAGAATTACACAGGTGCGCTGATAAGAGACTGTCAAAGTGAATTGATCCAGGTGGTGTTAGGGGTGTGTGGTGAACGACAAAACGAGCGCTCTTACCCCGATCTCACTGAGTTACCCAAACTGACTGTAACATATATATAGGGTTGAAGTTATTTGTAATTATAATCAAAATCTACAAAGTAACTCCAGCAAGAATGAGCCACTAGTCTTTTGAACGGCTCTGAACCTTTGAAAAGAACGGATCCCAGAGATCCGGTTCACTTCAAAAAGAACCATAAATCCCATCTCTCCTCCGCTACCATCCAGCAGCAACAACTGGAGACCTGCCTCTCTGAAATATTTCTGCTAATTCCCATTTCCTTTATAATCACAATGCTTTCATGTGAGTGGCTGGCTTTGGCTGGCTGGGACCTGGCGGAGAGAGGAGAGGGAGGAGAGGGGAGGTGGGGGTGGGTGGGTGGTGGTAATTACTCCGGGGTCCCGGGCATTAACCCCACCAGGTGTCACTAGATGGCCTGTTTACATCCGTGATTAATGAATGGACTGCTAGTCTGTGCACCGGCCCACTGCTAACGCCCCCACCCTGCCCCGCCACACCACCCACCCTCCCACCCACCCACACACAAACACACCGACCCACCTACCCACACTCACACACACACAAACTCACCACCCTCAGGGGTGTCACAAGGGGGGCTGGTGGGGGGGAAGTGGGACTGAGTTACTAGGGCCCAAGGTGGAGGGGCCTTCGTTATTTTATGCTTTAACTATTGAAAAATAGCAGACATACAAGCTCACAGCGAGGCACCGAGTGCCGCGCTGCGAGCTTGTAGATCTGCTATTTTTGAAAAAGTCGTGAAAATGTGTGCAAATCTTTGAATATATGGATTTTTTTTCAAGCGAACATTTGCAACTCAATTTTGCTTCTGGGGGGGTCCCTGGAACTAAATGTTTTGAGATGGGGGGTCCGCGGCGGCCAAATACATATCATTTCTGTGGGTCCTTCACGTGAAAAAGTTTGAGCACCACTGACATAGAAACATAGGTTTTTCCAAAACAAAAACTCATATTAGAAGGATTTGAAACATTCTAAGACTTTTTCACGATTTTTCAAAAATAGCAGATCTACAAGCTTGCAGCGCGGCACTCTTGTAGATCTGCTATTTTTCAATAGTTAAAGCATAAAATAACGAAGGCCCCTCCACCGCAGTGAACCCTTGCACCCAGGGCCCAGAATTTGGTGCGACACCCCTGACCACCCTGCTCTTTTACTCGGCAGCACGGAGCGTGCCGCTGAATCAATTTGCCGAGCAGTGACAGATCGGAGCCACATCATGGCCCTGGGAGGGAGGGGCCCCCACTGCCCCGCCACGCCCCCCCCCCCCCCCCCCCCCGACAGCGAGCCCCCCCCTTCTCTCCTTACAGGGGACAACTAATCTATTAGCAGCGCTAAGCTAATTAGGTGGGAGTTTCATGAATGGAGCGGCGGGCGGGCCGGGCCGGGCGGCAGCGCGTGCCACTCATACACACCCTATATGTACTACTGCAGGGGTTCACCAAGGCTTTTTGAGCCGTGGTAAACTGCTCCTAAGAGTGGCTGTGCGTGTGTCTGTAGCCTTTTTCCTCAGCGTTTTGCCATAGTAAAATGTGTGTGCGTAGCATCATGTTTGTCTAGTGATGTCATATGTCGTATGTCTGTAGCCTTTTTCCTCAGTGTTTTGCCATAGCAAAACGTGTGTGTGTAGCATACCCTGTACATCCTAGTCTGAAGACGTTATGCAAGCACGACCACCGCTCACTTCACATTGGGTGTGATTTTTTTTCATTACGAGGAGGACCCCCAGTTTGGTGTGCGTTATAAACCACTGGTTCCTAATAGTGTGTTGGCTTAACCCTGGGTTTTGACATTATCAAAATGAAGCGGATAAAAGTGTCAAACTTTTTTTTGAGGCTTCTTTAGGACCTAACGATGGATTTTAGCCTTGGGTACGAAACTTTATTTTGACTTTTACCCATAGAATTATCCATATCAAGTTGGGCTCCCATCGACTTTCTATACAGGAGGAAAATACCCAGAAAGAAATCTGCTTTAAATAGGATGTTAGGGGTTTGTCATGATTCTGAATCCATTGCAAGCATTTGTTTTGCACAATTTATTTTTCCTTGGACTAGAAATGGCTCCCAAAAACACACAAAAAAAAGTGAGAAGTGATGACTCATCACTAAACCATATGTGAGCTTGTATATCTGCTATTTTTCAATAGTTAAAGGAGTAGTTCACCCCCAAAATGACTTTTTTTCTATTGATTACTCAGGCCATGGAGAGTAGAGTTCAATAATATTTTTTTGGTTTTTGTCACATTCCTAAGACAAAATTTTGATTCGAGTAAATTTACCCCCATTGATTCCGGATGGTGACCCGTTTCGAAACGGGTCTCCATCCGGAACGAATAGGGGTAAATTTATTGTTATCACATTTTTGTCTTAGGAATGCGACAAAAAACTAAAAATATTATTGAACTCTAATCTCCGTGGCCTGAGTAATCAATAGAAAAAAAGTCATTTTGGGGGTGAACTACTCCTTTAAAGCATAAAATAATGATACACAATAATGTGTACCCGTTCTAAATAAAGCGTAGCGCAAGTTTATGCAGGGCATGGGAGTCAAGTTGCTGCTCAGCTGTAGTCAGATGTCAGTCAGCTCTGTTCTCATACCTCATTAACATATCTGCTGGTCATTATGTCACATGACTGCCATACTCCAATCAGAGCTCTCAATCAGTAGGGAAGGCTCCTTTAAATAGAGCTTGCTTTCCCTACCAATGCTTGGTTCCGAAGCTTCGGAATCATTTGCTGCTTGCTGCTGCGGCTGCTCTACTCTCTGGTTCTGCTCAAAAGCTTGGTGATACATATGGTTCTGCTTTAGATACTGCTTACTGCCGTGCTGCTTCAATAGCAATGCTAGCCTGCTTTTATATCTGTTGCTATCACTATGCTACTGCTAACAGTATTATGCCTAATGTTAACTACAGCTATCATGATGCACTACTTCATTAGTTCTCATTTACGTGTTTACTACTACTCATAACTTGAACAAGGTCTCATCTAAAATGTATTACTAGCATGCTTGCTTCTCAGAAGAGAAAACATTTCAACAGTATAGCATATGCTAACAGTGGTAGTAGTGGAAGCTTCAAATTGTTTGTAGCAACATAAGCTAACAGCATGCTTTGCTCTACAGTGCACCCCGAACCATGATGGCATTGGCTGTGATTTGTGCTGCCTAGAACAGTATGTGAACTGTTGTTCCTGCCCAGCTTCCAGTGCTGTTTATCTCCAGCAGATGCCACACTGGGTTTCTTAAATCTTTAATCGCAGGGCTACACTCTGCAAACACCAGCTAGTTCGGCAGCTAATCCAACATGTTGGCCGGTGTGGCCATACTCCCTTCAGATGCATGGCTCCATGCAGGGATTCCCATCCTGCTTTAAACAGGTGTAGCCTATGCTATTATTGATATCATGCATGGATGATATTCTGATGCTATTGCTCACTTCTAATATGCCTCTTTTCCCAACATTGCTGCTAATCATATACTAATGCTACTTTTACTCTGCAGGCAGGTTGGAACTACTGAGTATATTTGTGTATTAAGATTTATTATGCTTTGCTCATTCAGGAATCATGTCAAGTGTTTACAGGAGTAGCACTGCCCCTTTAAGGGCAGAGCATAAGGGGAGGTGGCTGTGTCTGGGCCTGTTTGGCCATGCAGAAGCCTGAGTCTGAGTGTTTGTTGGGGACCTGTCCTTGAGGAGGGGTTCAGCTAGTATTCGGTAAGAGTCTTGAATCAAATATTGATGCTTAGATAATTCAGTGGTACAGCATTTCAAGATGTTAGAAGTTTTATTGAGGGGGTTTAAATGTTTAATGGTTAACATATGCCCTTTCATGGGTGTAAGAACTTGTTACCATGAGAGAGAGTGTCATGTGCTACAATTGAATTAGTCCATATTCAACGAACTGCCACTACTTGGCGTAAAGTAGGTGAGATTGCGGCATTCAAGCGAGGATCAAACACGCTCACTCTCACACTTGCTTAAGTATGGAAATGAAGGTTCTTGCACAGGTGATTATTTGGCTTTATAAACACCATAGTTAATGTCCTATGTGGTGGAATGGTGGAAAGTTGATAAGGGAGGTTGTTAAATGGGCAATGCATCATGGGTAGTGTAGTCTATGTACTGCTACCATACACATTCACACTGTTCTCAGTCTAGCAGTGTTGCCAGGTCTGCCATTATAAGCAACTTGGTCTTGTTTCCCCATAACTTCTAGTTGTGGGTTGTTTTGTTCGGGCTTGTTCTGAAGTGAAGTTGCTTATTTGGCTTGCTTTCAACATCCTTCCAACATGCTTCCTGTTAGAATCAGCTAGTCTGTGTGCAGAGTGGGTTAATTCCCTTTTTGAGCCTCATGAGATCAAGCAGCTACTGTGTGTAGTGTGGGGAGAGTTGAAGACTTGTTAGAAGGTTGCATGGGAAAAGTACAGTTGCATGATGGTACAGTTCTACTAAAAGGAGATCCTAGGAAGCTCTCCCTATTTACTCAGGAACCTTTGAGAGAGAGGTTTGAGTGAGAGGGATATTCCAGCATGGTGAGAGGCTTGTTCACTGCTAAATGCTAATGTTGGCGCATTTGGAACCTTTGAGTTGTATAGAGTAAGAGGATACATTCCAGCATGGGGAGAGGCTTGTTCACTGCTAAATGCTAATGTTGAGGCTAATGCTAGTAACTCAGGGGTTGTCATTGTCTCATGCTACAACGCTAGCATGGCAACACTGGAATAGCCATGTGAAAAGCTTGTTCACTGCTAAATGCTTATGTTAGTGGCTAACGCTAATGTCTTGTGCTACAAACGCTAGCATGATAACACTTAAGTGGCCATGTGAAATGGATAAACTGAGTTGATTATTGTATCTATGCACAGCCAGTACATGCTGAACGTTGTTCGGAACAGCGTTAAACACTTGTTCTGTAATTTTGCACACTGAAAGGCTCTTCGGTGTAAAAACTATTTACTGCAGGCTGGCTGTTGCTTTGACTCTACCATTTCTCTGTATGCTCAACTTATGCTCATGCTAAAGCTGCTACATGTCTGTTGCTAACATCATGTTTCATTTCCAGGCTTCTGCCATTTTGCTGTATGCTCAACTTATGCTCATGCTTAAGCTGCTACATGTCTGTTGCTAACATCATGTTTCATTTCCAGGCTTCTGCCATTTTGCTGTATGCTCAACTTATGCTCATGCTAAAGCTGCTACATGTCTGTTGCTAACATCATGTTTCATTTCCAGGCTTCTTTCTTTATCAGTTGTGCTGCTATGCTACAATGATCACATAATTGTGCTAATGGCTCTTGTTGCTGCTGCTTCAGTCAGATACTATCATGTGTCCTATAATTTCAGCTATTGCTAGCTCCACTCAACCTGCTGCTGCCTGCTAGCATAACTGCTAATAATTACAGCTAATGCTACTGCTAGTTAATGCTAACATCATGTTTATCATTACAGCTCCATGCCGGAGCTGTGGCATGCCCACTGCTACGGCATCAGGTTTATCATTGCAGCTTCATGCTAAAGCTGCTTCATGTTCCGCTAAATTGTGTTTTTCTATATAGCTTCTTGCTGAGGCTGCTACATGTCTGCTGCGAACATCATGTTTATCTTTTCAGCTTCGTGCTGGAGCTGCTGCATGGCTGCTGCTACAGCATGTCATTGCAGCGTTGTGCTGCAGCTTCTGTGTGTTTTCTGCTAACATGTTTATCTTTATAGTTTCGTCCACTACTGTATAATGCCATGAGGCCAGTCAGGAGTCGGTTGGCACTGCAGAGGGCATTGCTACTACAGCTTCAGCTAACGCTACTTCTGCTGCAACCATGAGCCTGCCTGCCTGTACTACTGCCTGCCTGCACGCCTGCCTGCCCACCTGCTGCACGCCTGCCCGCCTGCTGGCCCGCCTGCTTGCACGCTACAGATTCAGCAGACAGGGGAGTGGCTGCCTGCCTGTTTCATGAGCGACATCGATGTGTCGCGATGATCGAGGATTCTGGATCGAGGATACTCACCTGGACCTCCTCCCGAAGCCATGAAAGGCAGGTCATTTGTTAATCAAACTGCATCTTCATCTAAAGGCATAATTATATGGCTGATAAGTCAGATGTATTATATAGATTGCGTGGTTGTGGATGATAATAATAATTATAATAATGATGATCGTTGCAACAAGTCTCAAGATGATTCTAAGTATATTTCAGCAGCACCTTATGCTTGTATGAGTTCATTAATATTCAGCCGGGTGGTGCATCAAGGCAATCCAGACTACGTTCTCAAACTAATACTTCTTTCTGTCCTCTATGTCATGGTATCTGCCTGGCGTCCTCTGGCGAGGCAAGCTGTATCGGACCTTGGAAGGATGGCTACCAGAGATGCTTCCTGCAGCATCGAGGATGGCTCCACACCTGTACATCTCTCTATGCATACAACCGGGCTGGCTCCAACTCGGAAGTTATGGACGCTGATCCTCAGCAGCTATGAATGTTACTCGCCAGGAAGGAGGTCATTCTTGTTGCTCAAAAGCATGAGCGGCATTAAGTGAGGAGACGGTCGGCTAATTAATTGCTCAAAGGTGGTTGGCACGGTTATCACAGCTGTTAATATCAACTTCCAATTGCAGGGTCACGTCTACCTACAGTAGCATGGTGGGTAACCTCAAACAGCTCGCTCCCCCTTTAAGGGATGGGGCACAACTCGGCAAGCGTAGCTGATTCACTCTTCTTCGCAGTGTAGGATGGCTTAAGACCAACTGCTTAATACAATTTGGTTCTGCGTTAGAACCGCTCGCACACACAGCACAGCAAGCGTAGCTGACCCACTTTATACACTAATGGTAGGATGGCCTTTTCTTAATTTAAGAACTGCTTCTTAACGGAATAATTATTTCAAAGGTCGGCAGCGTCGCTTCGCTGCCTCTCTTAGCTATTTCATTTCACTAATCATAGAATGGTCTCTCTTTTAAGATGCAGCATGTATCTTTTAGCATAAAATAAATGTGTCAACGCAGAGATCGCAGCTAGCTGCTGCTACACATAGTTACTGCTAAGCTTAGGATGGCTTCTCATGGTTCAAGACTGCAGTCTTTTACTTTTAATCATGTAGAAGTCTGCAGTGGCGCTCTGCTGCTACACATAACCAGAGTCTGACTGACACAGGTTTTATGTGGCGTTGGGTTCCGTGTTTTGGGGGGTTTTAAAGCGCTCTCTGGTATGGCCGAGCCCTGCCAAGACAGAGAGCAAGCTCATTAGTTTTGGGGGGTATTGTTGCGTTCCCTGATTTTGCTTAGCATGCTCAGAAAAGCCTGCACAAAATTCAGGGAGCATCTCCGATCGCGGAGCCCTTCAAACGCCAAGTTTAACTGTATTCCATTTATGCAATAAATGGTTAAATATCCTTGCCAATATCCTTGCCAAGTCTATCTGTTCATTATGTTATTAATTGTTATATTCTTGACGTGAATGTTCCTGCCTAAAATAAAGCGTAGCGCAAGTTTATGCAGGGCATGGGAGTCAAGTTGCTGCTCAGCTGTAGTCAGATGTCAGTCAGCTCTGTTCTCATACCTCATTAACATATCTGCTGGTCATTATGTCACATGACTGCCATACTCCAATCAGAGCTCTCAATCAGTAGGGAAGGCTCCTTTAAATAGAGCTTGCTTTCCCTACCAATGCTTGGTTCCGAAGCTTCGGAATCATTTGCTGCTTGCTTCCTCCTCCACCCCAGCCTCCACCTTTGCATGATCACTCTGGCTAAGCTCAAATACTTGTGATTGTCTGATTAAGTTACATGTCAATGTGGTTCAGCAAGTACTGTGATCTTGACTAAGTTTCATGTCAATGTTGTTAAGCTCATACTGTGATTTTGTCTAAGTTCATGTCAATGTTGTTAAGCTCAATACTGTGATTTGACTATGTTACATGTCACGGTTATTGCTATTTGCTATTCTATCCCTATGGGGGTATTGTTGCGTTCCCTGATTTTGCTTAGCATGCTCAGAAAAGCCTGCACAAAATTCAGGGAGCATCTCCGATCGCGGAGCCCTTCAAACGCCAAGTTTAACTGTATTCCATTTATGCAATAAATGGTTAAATATCCTTGCCAATATCCTTGCCAAGTCTATCTGTTCATTATGTTATTAATTGTTATATTCTTGACGTGAATGTTCCTGCCTAAAATGGGTTTTAAGGATCCATTTGGTTCCTATAGCTATCAATCATTCAGCTAGGGATCCCCTGGAACCCCCTCAATGACCCCCTGGACTGGAGACCCTACTGTGTGTGTGTGTGTGTGTGTGTGCGCGCACGTGCACGGCCTGCACGCGTGTGTGTCAGTGTGTATGTTGCGTTCAGCAGCGTGAGCTATGGGGCTGTTAAGTCTGACATCATTTTGTAGGCAGAGGAGAACTTTTGCCCCCCCAAAAAAGCGAATCTTTTTACTATTTACACATTTTTCTTCTCTTTGTTGTTGAAAGGAAAGTGGTAGAATTATACTTTAGTCGTTATTTTTGTCTCGGGATCTGTTGAAATAGCGAGGGACAGATATTGACAATAAATCTGCTTGGAGGTCTGACTACAAAATGATGTCACGGCTTAAAAGCCCCGTGATGAAACTGTTGCGTGGAGGTTGACGATGACCCCCCCCCCCCCCCCCCTCACTTTTTTGTTTTGTTTTTGGGGGCCATTTCTAGCCCAAGGAAAGTTTTTGGTGCAAAACAAATGCTTGCAATGGATTCAGAATCATGACAAACCCCTAGTTAGACCCCTCACATCCTACTTAAAGCAGATTTTTTTCTGGATATTTTCCTCCTGTATAGAAAGTCGATGGGTGCCCAACTTGATATGGATAATTCTATGGGTAAACGTCAAAATAAAGTTTGGTATCCAAGGCTAAACTCCATCGTTAGGTCCTAAAGAAGCCTCAAAAAAGGTTTGGTGTTTTATCCGCTTCATTTCGATAATTTTGTTAAGCCAACCCACTACAAATGAAACGGATGGAAATTGGGCCATCTTATAAATGAGCCTTAGTGAGTGCCAATTATTAAGATAGGTGAAGGTGAAGTGGTCCTTTAAGAGACATTAACCCCCGCTCCTCACAACACCCACCAAGCCCCCCAAAGCAAATTGAACCATGCATGGGCAAATCAGTTATTGTTATGGAAGCACATTGTAATTAGTGCTGTGCAGTCACCAGGAACGACGCACAGAGCTATAATAATATTTCATTGTCGTGTTAGAATAGCTCAGCTCCACTCGTCTGCTCTCACCCCTTTGACGCGGCGGATGAACATGACATGCGAGGGCAAACAGCGCCGCGGAACCGCAGGTGTCAAAATAACCCCTCTTTGAATGCGAGCAGCAATTACTCCCCGCTGCCAACTGACATGTTTTTGTTTCATTAGCGGCGCATTAATCCACACAACCAATCCGACTGGTACACCTGTGCGGCCGCCCGCGCACTGCAGGAACACAGACTTTTTGTACAGTCGTTGGCGTGTCGGTTTTTTGACGCATACCACAGTGACAGGCCCACGATCCGCTCATCACGGCCCGTCTCCTTTCTCAAGCCCTTTTAGTCACAACAATTAATTACGCGTGAACTCAACGCACGCGCGGAACACACACACAGGGGCGTCACAAGGGGAGGGGAAAGTGGATCTGAGTTACTAGGGCCCAAGGTGAAGGGGGCTTAATTATTTAATACTTTAGCTATTGAAAAATAGCAGATATAGAAGCTCACAGCGCTGCAAGCTTGTAGGTCTGCTATTTTTGAAAAGTTGGGTGCTAATCGTTGAATATATGTATTTTTTAAGCGAACATTTGTAATTCAAATTTGGCTTCTGGTGGGTCCCTGGAACTAAATATCCTGAGATGGGGGTCCGTGGCCAAAAACATATCATTTTGGGGGTCCTTCACATGAAAAAGTTCGATCACCTCTGACATAGAAACATAGTTAAAAAAAAAAAAAAAAAAAAAAACGTAGAAGGATTTGAAATATTCAACGACTTTTCACGATTTTCCAAAAATAGCAGTCTCTACAAGCTCGCAGCCGCGCTGTGAGCATGTATATCTGCTATTTTTCAATAGTTAAAGCACAAAATAATTGTGCTGCATGGGGCCCGCGGTGAATCCTTGTACCCAGGGCCCAGAATTTGTTGCGACACTCCCGGGCACGCACACATTTCCTGCATGTCGGCCTCGCCCCCACACACACTTTTTAGCTAGCAAGACAAATCCCCCCCCACAGAACAGGTGCTGGCAGCGGTACCCGCAGTGTTTAAAAGCGGAGGTTGTTTAAAAAGGTTGTGGAGGTGTTGGTTGACACAATCAAAACGCAATCCATTAAGAGCTCGGCAGTGATAGCAGCAGCGCTTTGTAACTCATCAGGTGCGGTAATGGGCCGTCTTAAATGCTCCGCAGTCGGGCCGAGCTCTGCGCGGCGGGGTGATGTCATGGCACGCCGGGCTAAGCGCGAATGGATCGGGCAGGAATGTGCTCTGTCGTGACACGCAGCCATTAAGCGGAAAAAAACAACGTTTTATTGCCCCGCGTTCGTCCTTGCTTACAGGGTTGCCGGCGGGCAGAAACCGCCCATCTCCGTATTCTAACTTTTTGTGTTTTTTTCCCCCCCGTAAATTAATGTCCTACTTGATCATACTACGCATAAAAGGTAGCAGATTCACACACTCGAAACACATACTTTACTTGAGTATTTGTTGATACTTTAATAATTATTTGAAAACTTTAGTTACAAGTTACTTTGCAGCTTTATACTATTACTATTATTTTCAAAGCGGACATTAAAGGGGAAGACCACCCATTTTCAATATTGAACTATGTCATTAATATACCTTAGAGGAGTTGTGTGGAAATTAAAAAAAAGTTCCCCCTCTTCTGTGTTGCCTAGAACTGGAGGAATGATTTTGGGGTTTGTATTACAAATCACAACTTGATGACATCACACCGTTGTACTTTACAATACAAACCCCAAAATCAATCCTCCAGTTCTAGGCAACACAGAAGAGGGTTGTATTTCCACACGACTCCTCTAAGGTATAATAATGACATAGTTCAATATTGAAAATGGGTGGTCTTCCCCCTTTAATCACATAAGCCCTATTTCTTATTTCGGCTATAAGAATATAGCCTAGCTATGACTATGATGAGCTTGTGCCAGTGTTTCTCAAACTTTCAAATTTCAAGTGTCTCCCCTTAACTCTGACAGTGTACAAATGGACTGTCAGAGTTACATACTTGTATGGGTCCATTTAGACCCCCATAAAGCAACTGTCAAGAGTCCCTGGAAACCACTTTGAGAAACAATGGTATACGCTATTTTTGAAAAGGTATATTGTTACTTTTACTTAAAGGTGATACACCATGAAAATTCACTTTTCCTATTTTAAAACCTTTTTTTGGGGTCCCACTAGCACCTTCTATCCTCACAAAGTCCCATTTCAGACCGTTGTGTCTTTCTCTGGTTTTGGGAAGGTGGAGGTTAAAAGCATCCCACGGGTTCTCAAAACAGGCTGTCCAGATTTGCTGCCGTTTGTGAAGTCATAAACGGCCGTTTTTGAAGAACAAATATGTATTTTTTCAAAAAAAAAAGATTTTTTTGGGGGGGTGGCGCAGTTCAGGCCAAAGGTGGTACTGCAGCTGAAAATGCTCTGAGAGCCATTCAAAAATGAGAGGCTCTCTATTCAGGAGTGGTAATTTAGCCTCAAACCTTTTGAAAAACGGTTTTGGGACATAAACAATATGACATAAATACTTTTTAAATGCATGGTGTATCACCTTTAAACCATAAAAAAACGGGAAAGAATCATCTACCATTTTCGAACATTTTGGGAAAATGTCTTGAACACGTGCAAACTATACCGATTCGGAAGGCATTCGTAGAATCGGCCTCGGGTCTCTCAGCGGATTAATCCAAAGAACATCGGAGGCGTATAGGGATGGGACGATACGCGATATTATCGTTTATCGTGATAAAAAACACTCGCGATAATCGCATCGTGGAGATTTAATTTGTCGTGATATCGTCCTCTGTCATGCACTGGGATCAATTCACCTTTTATTTGCCGAGCTGCATATCCGGTACCACTTAAACCCTCTATAATTGGTAAAAGGTACCTAAAATATACGTACTTGATACAGTCTTTTTTTCACTCTCTATCAGATGTCTTTGCCAAAAGACAAGCTCACAACGCGTCGCGTTGCGACGCGTTGCTTGTAGAACTGCTATTTTTTGGCATTTGTTCCGCCCCAGGATAATGGATGTTGATTATCGCGATAATATCGTAAATCGCGATTTCTTTTGGCAACAATAATTGTGATATTACATTTTCATATCGTCCCATCCCTAAGGCGTACTCCTTCTTCCACCAGCGCCATGTGACACAGCCAGGCTCATGTTATTGTTGCCATATCATCATATAGCACTGAGCCTCTATTTGGCTTTGAGCGTTCCTGCTTCCACCGTCTGATTGACATGAACCTTTGTTGGCCCCTCTTAGAGGGGACATGGTGATTAGGTAATCACCTGTGTACACAAAAACCTCCCCCCCCCTCCGCTCACTTCTCTCCCAGCATCCTCCCTGACAGACGTGCATGATGGGGGATGACACGGTTCTGCATTCACGCCAAACCCCCCGCTCTTTCAACGCCCCGCCGTGTGCGTAACAGCTTTGTACCGTCGTCGTACCCTAGCTGCCTCGCGGAGGTAAAACATATTTACCGTTTCAACAAAGAGCCGTCGAGGTGAGGTCTATTGTGCGAAAGCCCCGCGGAGCCCCAAACAAGGAAATGATGAAAAGTTAATCTTTTAATGCAGAACCCAGGCAGAGCACGGAGGCCTTGCTAAGCATGCCGAAGAACACACCGTCAGCCTGCGCCGGCTTAAGGGAGGAATTAACCTGACATCAGCTCTCTCCCTCTCCCTCTGTGTGTGTGTGTGTGTGTGTGTGTGTGTGTGTGTGTGTGTGTGTGTGTGTGTGTGTGTGTGTGTGTGTGTGTGTGTGTGTGTGTGTGTGTGTGTGTGTGTGTGTGTGTGTGTGTGTGTGTGCGTGCGTGCGTGCGTGCGTGCGTGCGTGCGTGCGTGCGCGTGCATGTGCGTGTGTGTGTGTGGTTAGGTTTTATTCACATTAACCCTGGCGTCCCTATTCTGCGCAGATCATTGCAGGCAATCATTTCCCCACCAAAATACACATTTTCACAATTTCATTTTAATTGAGTTTCAAAAAGAATTCCCAGAATGTATAATCATTTTCAAAAAATACAAATAAAGTGGGGGGGGGAAAAAAACAGGAAACTATACGAGCTATTTCTGCTATTACAGTAAACTATAAGGCTTTTAAGGTTTAAAGCACCATGCACCCTATAATACCTTCTTATATTCATGCTGTGGTCAATGGTGTAGGGATGGGACCATAAGCGATGTTATCTTTTATCGTGATAAAAAAAAAACCACTCACAATATCGTATATCGTGATAAAATAAAATATTGTATATCGTCGTTGTCGGGTAAAAACCTTGTATGTCCAAAACCGTTGGTTTCGCATTTATCATTTTAAAAATGATTTAAACTACTTTTGTGCGACGGCCTTGTATGATGAAGCAGGGCTTTACTTTGCGAAAGAACGTACAAATTTGAAACTTGGGAGATACGAGGTTTCCACCCGACAACGACGATATCGTGATAAAAACACTCGCAATAATCGTCCTCCGTCATGCACTGGGATCATTTCTCCTTTTGTTGACCGAGCTGCATATCCAGTACCACTTAAACCCTCTATTGGTAAAACGTACTTATAAAATACATACTCACAGTAATCATGATATGAAATGTTCATATCGTCCCATCCCTACTGTGGTGTTAAAAGTAGGGGTGGGCGATATGGTGATAATTATCGTTGAGACGATACAATGTCTCCACGATATGCCTTTTCAGAGGTATCGTATATATTGTGTTACAAATTAGGGAGCCTTGTAAAAAATCCTGTTAATACAGAGGTTCATTGCAGAATTCAATTTAAACCTGCATTTTGGTCTAAATCAGAAGTTCTCAAACTTTAAAATTTCAAGGTCTCCACTTAACTCTGACAGTATACAAATGAAACCAAATGGACCCGTAAGGGTCCATTTGGTTTCATTTGTATACTGTCAGAGTTACATACTTGTAAAGTTCAATTTAGACCTCCCAAAAGGAAATGGAGAGTCTAGTTTTTGTCGAGTAAACTTGAAAAATAACCATAAAAACCAACGTGAAAAAGAATCGTGATAAAATCGTGTATTAGTCCACTTGCCAGAATCTGAACTCTGGCATATTGAGTACAATAAGGTTTTATGTTAGAAATGTTGAGTATGGGTTCTCAGCATTTAGAAACTGCCGGATGCTAACTTGCATATGTTGAGCAATTTTCATAATTTTCATAATTTGATTTATTTAGCATAATCCCCCATAATAATGGATAGGGTGTATAGGGTGTGCCAAATGTAGTTTTAAGAGCGGCCATTTCTTGGGTAAACACAGCCTTACACAGGTGTTCTGATTAGACTATAGCATTAGTTCTATGCAATCAAACAATTGAAACACCTGTGTTTTGACCCAAGAAATGGCCGCTAAGGACTACAATGACGTAGCCGCTGGCACACACTATAGAAAGTCGATGGGAGCCCAACTTGATATGGATAATTCTATGGGTGAACTTCAAAATAAAGTTTGGTACCCAAGGCTAAAATCCATTGTTAGGTCCTAAAGAAGCCACAAAAAAAGTTTGGCGCTTTTATCCGCTTCGTTTCGATAATGTCAAAAACCAGCGTTAAGCAACCACACTATAAGGCTCACGCTATAAGATGGCCCAATTTCCATCCGTTTCATTTGTGGGCTACGGACAGTTCAGAAACCTGCCTGCCAGTGAGGAGCAACATTTCAACGTATTTATTCTTTTTTTCTTTTTTTTTTCTCATGCAAGAACAATGGATTCTATTTCAGTGTACCTATTTCCAGTAAGAGCATAAGCTGTAGTTTCTATTGGCTGAGAATCCCCATTGATGATGTGATTGGTAGACGGGTTTCTGAACTATCCACAACTCACCCATATAGAACATATATAGCATGCGCGCAGGGGGTAGGGGGGGACGGGGGGGATTAACACCTCCACTTTTTTTGGGTGGGGGGGATATCCCCTCCAGTGTTCAGGAGCTCTTTAAATTTTTAAAATCGCTTCATAATTGCCCGATCTATGAGGAATCAATCTGCAGTTTTGCTTTGCTTCATATAGATGCGTGATCGCTGATCGCGATGCGTCATGCCAATTTAGCCAAATAAGAAAAGAAAAAAAGCTCTCGAAGCACTATAGGCTATACATGGCATGTTGACAGCTTTTAAGTCTAAATATGTTTTTTTCGGACACACACATGTACAGTAGGCCTATGTGCTACAGTTCAAGGACATGCAGCAGCCGTCTGGCTGCCATTACCTAGGCGCTGAATTAAGTAATTAAACAGCCCTATTCTTTTACATCTCTGTCATTTTTGGTCTAATTTTACAAATGTAAATTTCGAAATTTATAATAAATGAAATGTATTTATTATTACTGTACTCAATATCAAACTAAATCAGGTGGGATATGTTTTATTTCGTTTAATTAGGCTACTGGTTCCATCAGATTCCCTTTTTTTTGGCAGGAGGCCGCCGTTCCGTAGCCTATTAATTAATAGGCCACTATGCGTCCATTGTTCACTCAACAAGGCCAGCCTATGTCACACTGACACGCTGGCATGAGATGAGAGAGACAAATAGATATGTGGACGTGACAAAAAAAAGTATTATATTAATATAGCCTTCTCTCTCTCTCTCTCTCTCTCTCTCTTTCTCGCCTTTTTTTCTCTATACGCAAACAATGTCGGTTCTAATAAAACAGACCTTATTGAGTGTGAGATATTTACAAGCATGATATCACTGTGATATGTGAATAAGCATTAGCCCCCCCATCCTCTGGTTTTATGCCAGTTAAATGGAATGACGGACAAGCTTCTGATTGGTGAATGTACCTACAGCGGTCATGCCATCGGTTTCCTCACACGTTTCCATGAAAACACACCCATGAATAATTTTTCACGTGGTGAGCGCACAATTACGATCATCGCAAATCACATAATCAGCTGCTGAGCGTTATTCATGCGTCAAACGCGATCGTCGGCAGTCGGTATCTCCTTAGCACGGGCGTTAATTACCGCCTTCTTAATTGGGCCCTGAGTAGTTCTCATTTCAAGGCGTATTACTGCCCTCTAGAGGCACAGTCCCACCAGTGCAGTGCAGTCAGCTCAGCTCAGCTGTTCTGAATGAGTTTAATTAATGCAACGCGATAGTGACAAGCAGGCAGGCAGTGGCAGAAGGAGACTGTCATTGCAGGTGCTGGACCTGCTGCTGGTGTGTGTAGGCTAGTCTCACATCATTCTCAGTCAAAAAAACAAAAAACGATAACGTCGTTCTTTAAATCAAGCAACAATGTAAGTACCTTTGAACAGATGCATAATGGAAATGCAATTTCGTTTGTCAACACATTTTAAGTTACGTTTCCTCTTGTTACTGTGGGGGGGATACAGTAACAAGAAAAAAAAATGCCTTGAAATCTGCGTAAAACAACTGTGTAATTCAGCTCAAGTGGAGGGGATATGTCCCCCCCTCCTCGGGGCAAAAGTGGGGGGGATATCACCAAAAGTGGGGGGGATACCCCAAAAATTTTCGCGCGTGCTACGCGCGCGCACATACCTCCCAGATGTGTCCCCTTCACTTTTAAAATGCCTCCTGCGCCCCTGATATATAGCCTACAGATCTAGACAGAATTCGTACCATCTTATAATTACAATTGACCTGAAGATCCTTATCAGATTGAAATGTTGTCACATTCTCTTTAAAAACTTTAGCATAGTATGGTGTGGTGTGGGGGCTCTTGGCCTGCCATAGTTTTGTCATAACTAATGAAGAAGGCAGTATAGAGACCAGGATTAGCCTACTGCATGTTTTTTGTAAGGTGTGGGCGCTGATAACGTGGAGGAGAGAACACACCCCCAGCGCCCACAGAGTCCCCGGTGGGAATCGAACCCAGACCTGTGATGCTGTAGTTAGATCAAGTAGGGCGTTAATTTAAAAAAAAATCCCCACAGCAAATTCAACACTGGCATGGCTTTCCATGGTCTCGTTCAATCTACATGGTCGAGTCATCAAAATGTCATATTATGACATTTGTCATGTTGAAGACGAGGTCATTAAATTAGATGTGGTTTTATGAGCTGTGACTCTCATGGTGTGGAACACACAGAGGACCAGCTACAGCCCAAAAGGATTTGAGATCCTCGTCTGGCTTTGTTGGTTCTGACAGACGGTGACATGTTTGACAAATGTTTTATTGAAAGGTATGAGTTTTGATGAACGACATTATGAGGCGTTCAGTGGGAGCTGATGGTGCACGGCCAAGCTGGACGGAGCATCTTGAATGTACATTAAAGTCAATTACTCAAGTACTGCGAGGTACTAAGTAGGGCATTCACGAATAGTGATTTTTAGTATTCTAATTATTCGACCTCAAAGTATTCGAATAGTCGAATATTCGACAGGACTGGCCAAACTGTCAAATATTAAGTAAGGAAGAGGCGAACATTGTGAAAATAGCCGATATACATGCTCACAACGCCTCGCGCTGCGAGGTGTTGTGAGCATGTAGATCTGCTTTTTTCACAATATTTATCTGCGGAAACGAGTCACATTAAATGTAATACCTACAATTCCAAGTGCTTGTCAGGGTTCTTATGACTTCCTATCTAGCCAAGCTTTATAAACCATAAAAAATATATATATATTTTTTAAAGACAAAACAATAAAAAAAAATAAAACAAAAATAAGCGAATATTCGACTTGGGTGAACAACGTCGAATAGTGACTTTGATATTCGAATATTCGAATATTTGAATATTTGGTGAATGCCCTAGTACTAAGGTACTTTTACTTGAGTATGTACATTTTACCAATACACAGTGGTGGGAAAAAAGTACTCAATTATTAAAAGTAAAAGTATCAATACTGCAATGTAGACATACTCTGTAAGGGCACGGTCACACCAAAGTATGGTTGCCAGCTGATAAGCTGATTCTGCCAATGCAGAGACTGGCATGAAACCGCTCCATCCTCATTGAAATGCATTGGTGGAATGGGGAATCCACTCTCATAGGTACAATTCCAATTTTTGGCATTTAGCAGATGCTTTTAATCCAAAGCGACTTACAATAAGCAGATAATGCATCAATATAATAAGCAAGATAAAATATGTCAGTCAAAAACAATAACATAGGTAGACCACGCACCTAATCAGTAAAAAAAAAAAAGAAAAAAAAAACATTTCTAAAACTTAAAAATGCTATCTAGCTTCATGTGTGGTCATCGAGGGAAGGGGTGTGTGAAGCCTCTATCATAGTCCAAGGTGAAGAGCTATCACCTCACCGCGGTGTAGTTCTCTAGCTCAGGGGTTCCAAAACTTTTTTGTCTCAGGGCACCCCATAAATATTTTTTAAATCCGAGGCACCCCTACATTATCATTTTCACTCCCAGCACCTTATATTTATAGCATATCGTCGTTGTCGGGTGGAAACCTTGTATGTCCAAAACTGTTCGTTTTGTATTTATCATCTATAAAATTAACTAAACTAAACACACAACTAGATCTGCTGTTTTCACTAGTTTTGTGCGACAGTCTTGTATGATGAAGCAGGGCTTTGCTTTACCAAAAGACGTACACATTTGAAACTTGGAGATACAAGGTTTCAGCCCGACAGTTACGATATTTTAGTGATTATGTTGCGAGGAAAACGTTGAGATAATAGCCATTTTGGTTAAAAATGACTGAAAATAACTTTGTACTTCAAGTTTAAAATGATACTAAATATTTTTTTCAAGTGTCCAAATAAATTCCAAATATTATCAAATGATCTCGCGGCACCCCTGGACTGCCGAGGCGGCACCCCAGGGTGCCCCGGCACCCACTTTGAAAACCCCTGCTCTAGCTATCACCTAAAAAATAAGTATAGTATAGTATAGTACTATAAAGTATAACAAAGCCTATGTGATGGCTAGAAAATTACACCATGGTGAGGTGATAGCTCTTCACCTTGATAGAGGCTTTACAGTAGTGCTATGGGTTTAGGTGGAGTCTGAAGAGGTGAGTCTTCAGTCCACAGCGTAAGCTAGGTACTTTGGTGTGGCTTCAGCCTTACAAGTAAAAGTTCGGAATTCAAAATGTCCTTGTCTAAAAGTGCAAAAGTATTGGCATCAAAATGTACCAAAGCAAAGGTAGAAAGTACTCATTATGCAGAATGTCCCATTTCAAGTTTTCAAATCTTACAATAAATGCGAGAAATCTCTGAGTATGTGAGTATGTAATCCGCGTATCTCGAGAACCGTTCATCCCACCGGCTTCAAATTCGGCACGCGCGTTCCCCGCCGCGGAGTGCAGTGCCCGGCCTCGACCCCACCCGATGCGCGGCTCATGGGCACAAAGGGGACACAGTCAGAGGCACAGACAGATACAGAGATCGGTTACAAAGTGACTCAAGTTTTCAAATAATCGTTGTCGAGTAAAAGTACACTATTTGCCTCTGAGATCATGTAGTGGAGTAGTAGTAAAAGTACTGAAAATTGGAAATACTTCGGTAAAGTAAAATTACCTCAAAACGTTACTTAAAGGTATATTCAGTGATTGTATTCTCCTCACTAGAATGTGTGCTGACCATATAAGGACTTCCACCATGGCTCGTGTTACAAACATAGCTAGATTCGGTTTTCAGAGGTGGCCAGCCAGTCCTCCACCAATCAGGGTAGAGTATGGCCGTAGTTATGTTATGATGTTTAGTTATGATGGTCAAAATAAAGGTTTTGAGAACCACAGTTGCTCTGAATTAAGAACGTCTGCTAAATGCCTAGATTGTTAACTACTGAACTCATAAAATGCCACAGTCTCGTAGTAAATCAGTATCATACATATCCTGAAGCTATAGACGTAGGCCTACCGATATTCAGTGATTGGGTCTAATGATCAAAATGAGAACATTATAATGGTGTAAATCTATAAAAAACTAAACATTTCCACGCTGTAAGGCCAGTTAGGGACAAGATGACCCCCGGCCACTTTTCATTATCAGTGAATACACCTGAATACACCTTTAAGTACAGTAGTTGAGTAAATGTCATTTATTTTAAACCACTGCTTTTACTTTACTTGAGTATGCCAATTTTACCAATACATTACACTTCTATTCCATTACATCTCAGGGGCAAATATTGTACGTTTTAATCCACTGCAATTATTTGACAACTTTAGTCAGGTATATTTTATAGATTTAGATTGTTTATTACAAAACAAACAGTAATCGATTAAGGCCTACAGTAGCCTATTACTTTGGCTACACTCAGAAATAGCAGATCTACAAGCTTTGGCTACCCATTGAAGCATTTTAGAATGTTGAACATTATGAAGCATTTAGTGGGAGCTGATGACTCTCAGCATCTTGAATGTACATTAAGGTCTTTCTTCACACAGAACCACCCAGCCGCCTTCTCTCTGCATGTTAGGAAATCTCATAGCTCTAAATAAGTGTACTGTATTTAAAACTGCAAAAAAAATGTTTATTTCCTATGGCATGAAGCCTATGATACGTCTCTCTCTCTCTCTCTCTCTCTCTCTCTCTCTCTCTCTCTCTCTCTCTCTCTCTCTCTCTCTCTCTCTCTCTCTGCTTCCTCTCTTGTATTTTCCATGTGTAAACTCATAAGTGATTGTCCTCAGTGGGATTCTGTCTGACTTTACTTACAGAGTTGGCACAGGTACTCAGACTTTTTACTTAAAGCAGTAGTTGTCAACCTGTGGAACGGGACCCCCCAGGATGGTCCCCCACATGCCAACCAGGGACGTGCTGGCCATTGGGAAAAGCGGGACAACTCCCGAAGGGCGGCCAAGTAAATCGTCACTGTCGGGCAGAAACCTCGTCTCCAAGTTTCAAATTTGTAATTTTTTCCGCAAAGCCCTGCTTCATCATACAAGGCTGTCGCACAAAAGTAGTGAAAACAGCAGATCTACAAGCACACAACGCCTCGCGGTGCGAGGCGTTGTGTGCTTGTAGATCGGCTGTTTTCACTAGTTTAAATCATTTTTAAAATGGTTTTGGACATACAACGTTTCCACCCGACAATGACAAAATATAAGGCCCACTGGCTTGTCACTTGTCATGATCTGAAATGGCAAATCTTTGAGTAGCAGCAGATATAGAGAGAGATCTCTTTCTATAGCGCGCAATGAGGGCCTCTACAACTCTTTTTCCCGGGCTGAATCAGGGGCCCAGCATGTCCCTGATGCCAACTCAGCGTATCAGTAGCACGGCTTGAGTGCGGCAAATACTGGGAGCTGATGGCAGGTGTGGCACTCCACCTCAGCAATCCATCTCCCAGGGGTCTAGCCGAGCGTATTGTAACAGGGACAGACCGGTGTTTACCGGCTGATACCGACAATAACCACTCCCAACCTACTTGTACTTGTACACACAGAGTTAAATTAACATTGATTTTACAATATGAATTGGGGTCTCAGAGATAGAAATGCCATAAAATGGGGGTCCGTCCGTAGCCCTAATGCATGTCAAACTGGGGGTCCTTGAAATTATAATTGGTTGGGAATCACTGCTAGAGCATCTCTTATGGTGGAGCCCCTTGCATGTATTTTCAAATGGGGGGTCCACGGGCTAATAAGTGTCAATTTGGGGGTCCTTGACTTGAAAAAATGTGAGAACCGCAGTTTTAGCATCAAAATATACATACTTTGTACCAAAGTGATTATTATGCAGAGGTCCATTTCACAATCTTATTATTGGACGCTAATTGGTAATTTAATCACTTTATGGTGCTGCAGGCTAGATTAACCAATGACAATACATAATCTATCACTTAATTTATGTTTTGTAGTGTCTACAAACTAAAGCTGTCAAATCATTGTAATGCAATGAGAAGTATAATATTTGCCTCTTGAGATTTATAGCAGAGTTTCTGGCGTTCTCACCACATGCAGTACACAGACTGCTCATGCCTTCGGCAAAACACAGCAAATCCACCATTAAATTCAAATCAGTGCTTATTAATTTCAGCATGACGGTGTGTGTGTGTGTGTGTGTGTGTGTGTGTGTGTGTGTGTGTGTGGGTGGAGGGGGGCACATACACTAGAACAGTGGTTCCAGTGGCGTCAGTTCAGGAAAAGCTAAGGTATGGCAACATGACTGGTGTCTTGCACGCGCGCCTTTGCGCGCGTGCAAGACACCAGTCATGTTGCCCACTCGTGGATTTATATTTAAAAGTAACTTTTATTTTCCCCCCTGGACCCAGGGTATGGCAGCTGCATACCCCTGCCATACCCAATTGACGCCCCTGACAGTGGTTCTCAAAGTGGGGTCCAGGAACGCACAGGGGTCCTCACCAAAATGTGTTCATACATCACAGTCCCTTTTTTTTATACTTTTCAAACATTTTGAACCCCCCTTCCCAATATAATGGAATCAAATGGGGGTCCTTGACCCCATTGCATATTAAACTGGGGGTCAAATGAACAAGGTTCAGGGGGTCCCCCGCAAATGTTAAAGGTAGCGTAAGTGATTTCACTTCAGTTTCAGTTTTCATGTAGGTGATAGGCCGGGGCCTTCATCCAATCAAGATCAAGTGGGGGCCTTGGTGAGTGTAGGGCTCACCACAGATATAAAAAGCTAGATACCTCGTCCACCGCTGCAGTTGATTGGAGTGACCCGTCCAACTTGATAGGCAGAAAAGCGGAAATGTCGAGGGCAGACTGCCACTCAAAAAAACTACTGGCCAATCACAGCGTGTCTTTTCCGGCACTTATCCAAGAACTACAATTCAATTCAACAGAGCCAGTTCCTAGTGTTGCGCGACGCAGCTGTTTTTAAGAGCTGCGCACGAAAAGACCCGCCCCCACATGCCTCTGATTTGCCTACCGACCTTCCGTGTCTGTTACGCACACTGAAGAATTCCAAGCCTGTCAATCAAAAATGCCTATCAATGCGAGACGGGTACCAGAGAGCCGGAAGAGGCGTCTACCTTTTTATGTCTGTGGTGGGGCTCACCCCCCACTCTATCCTGATTGGAGGAAAACCTGTCACCCAACAGTTTTTTGGTGGAGCAACTGAAACTGCTTTTTTTCTCCTCACGGGATCAGGCTGAAGTCCAAATATGGACCAAACACTCTAGTAACTAGTACTGTCAGAACATAGACCCATTTTGTTATTATTTGAATTAAATAAAAATCGCTTACCCTACCTTTAACATAGCATCACAATAGTTTTTTTTTTACCACTGTATCCATTTAGACGTCGGCTATTAAAAACAAATAGCAGATGCACAAGCTCAAGACGTGTCATGACAAGCTTGTACCTCTTCTATTTTGGAACTGGAACATTACATTTAAACATTACCCCCCCCCCCCCCCTCCCTTCCCCCCCAGGTTCCTGGGCGTGCTGAGGAGGTGAGAAGCTGAAGACTGCATGACGGCTCTTATATACAAACATGTAAGAAAAGCAATCTGGACGGCCATCCATCAGACGCTTCCTTTGTAGCTGCAGGTATGTTTGTCAGCGGGGGTCATCAGTCACCAGCCTCGCACCCGCACCTCCGCCCGGGTCCCCCTGAGTCACTGCATGGGCGCTAACCAAGCACATTTACTTGAGTGCTGTACTTAAGTACTTTTTTAGTCAGTTATCTGTGCTTTACTTGAGTACTTTTTTTTTTTTTTTGGGATACTTATTATGACTTTCACGCCACGTACATTTCAAAGGCAAATCATTTTGACATTTCTAGGAAAGGGGGGAAAAGCACATTATGAATGCGCTATACGCACGGCCTATTTCAAACATTGTGAAGTTTAAATCATTTTTAAAATGGAAAATGCAAAACGAACGGTTTTTGGACATACAAGGTTTTCACCCGACAACAACGATATTCTGATTCTGAGCTCAAGTAAGAATTCAGACTGAGCAACTTTAACATGTAGTTGCGACATTTCTGAGCAGGACTATCTCTACTTTTAACTCAAGTACTGGTGAGTGAGTAGTACTTTGTCCAGCAAGGCCCTGAGTGCAGCCAGTGCCTCCCGGGCCCAACGCAACCACTCCTTTGGTACGGCAACCGCCGGTATTGATCAGACCAGACCAGCAGGGGAGCAGCCCTTGACCCGCGGAGGCCTCCATTTAAAAGCTCTAAAGGAAGCTCTGCTCATAATCTAATGTTTTCTAGCGAAGGTGCCAGAGGGAGGAGGCGGCGGACACCTGCGTTATGTCAATCTGTTTAGATTGCGAGCCCCGGAGTCTGATAGAGCCAGCTGGAGCGCTCTCATTAGATCCAGGCGCTTACAATAACAGTGAGGGAGGCTTCGCGCAGAGAACACATTACATTTAGCCCTAATTTATGGCATTTGATGACAAGAGCGCGGCTCAGAATCCAACTTGGACATTAGCAGGCCAAATTGATGCAAAGCACTTACGGACCCCATCCACCCGTCTAGTGTCTTTGTGCGAATCTGCTTGTCCGCTGTAAATATTATGCCGGAGGAATATTTCAGCTTGTCAAAACAAAGCCCCGCAATGGCTTTTAACGTCCTTAATCTTTGTTTGATTGTTAAAAACAGATTCCTGACCGACTCTGCTTTGCATCTGTCAAGAGCTGGAGCTTGCGGAGGACAACACAAAAACGAGGCCAAATTAGAATTTCCCCCTGGTTTGATCTTGTAGCCCTGCGGTACAAGTGGTATTACGCTATTACAGTACAAATGGTGTTGTGCTGTTTCACTTAGAGTGGAAACGTAAAATGCAGATGTGCTGTTTAAAAACTTCACACGTCCTGCCATTGGCAAGACAGTAGATTTTCTGGGGATTGGCAGAACATTGAGCTTGTAGATCAGCTATTTTTGCAATTTGTATGACCTTCTCTGACCTCAAAGTTTAAATCTACCTATGAAGGTGGATTCTACTTTTCAATGGGAATGGAGTGGTTTCTTGCCATTTGTGAGTTTCTGCAAAAATAATTGTAGGGAAACGAGCTTTTTGAATAACAAAACAGGAAGTTAGCAGGCCACTGAGATAATGTCTACTGTCACACACACACACACACACACGCACGCACACACACGCGCCCACACACATACACACACACACAGACAGACAGCCTGGCTGCTTGGAGCAAGCCCCTGTGGGCCTGTTTGGTGATGTATTACAGCGGCAAAGAAAGAAAGAGAAAAAACTCCTCTCAAATCCACAGAGCAACCATAAAATTATGATCATGCCGTGTCGGGTGTTACATGGGATCAACGCAAAACGTCCGCTTTATATGAGATCTTAAGTACAGTGTACGTTTTCCTGTTTCAAACCTTTTCTCTTCTGTACAAGAGGTTATGTTATAGGAATAGTATGTCTGAGAAAGTGAGCTGCAAAGTGTCTGTCTTTTTTTTATATATCTGCGAGCACGGTGGGTCACGTTGGCTAAATCTAAATGGCAGCTAATTGCGACGTTTTTTCTTGCCTTTTCTTTCAGGCGTTTCTTTCGCTCTGTTTCCATAAACATTAGCACCTAGCAGACTCTAGAATAGCAGCCTGTGCTCGTAATGCCAATTTTACGCCGTAATGTTGTCACTTTGTCTGCAGTTATCACAGGGGACATTAACGTTACGTATAAGCGTAAGGTTTCATTTAACGCAGAATTAGTGTCGTATAGCCTAATCGTTTTTTGTCTGAGATTTTCATGGGGGCCTAATGTGGTTGGAACCAAAGAAGAACACAGAGCGAGACAGACAGACTGACTGCGAGACAGACAAACAGCGAGAGCAAGACAACAGACAGCGAGAGTGAGACAGAGAGACAGAGTCTGACACAGAGAGAGACAGATCGACAAAGAGACAGACAGATAGACACTGACACAGGGAAATCTTGCTCTTTCGACAAGTCATTCTTTCGACTATGAGTGTCGGCAGGGTAACATTCACCTGTGTCGAAAGAATGAACCGTCGAACAGATGCTATGTCGCAATATGGACATGCTCCGCACGAGAGACAGCCGGACAGACAGACAGACAGACATGGAGAGAGAGAGAGAGAGAGAGAGAGAGAGAGAGAGAGAGGCAGAGCGAGGCAGAGTGAGAAGCACGTGTGTAAAGCGGTGTTTGTGCTGCGTGTGTTGGATCAGCCCCTGGGCAAGGTTAGCAGAGAGGCACCCATCTGGCAGCGCTGCGCTTTGACTGGCACATAGTTAAACAATGATGCAGTTTGACAAATTTCAAACAGGGCTTATGAAAAGATAACATAAACACAATAGTCACTCCGGAGGCTGAGCGCTCCACCTGTGTGTGTCACCCCAGAGTGTGAGCTACAGGCCACCGCTAATGAGCGCCGCCGCGCCGCGCTCCTGGATTAAAGTCTTTGCAGCGTAAATCACTGTCAGATAAAGGCCGAGGTGTTTATGCTTACCATTAATATTTTGATCAGTATGTTTAAGAGAGTCAGCTCCTTAATGTAGGCTGTGTTTGGCTTTTAATGGGACAACGCTGGCATATCTGCGCTGCCCCCCATTGTGTTAACAGGTCATGAATCTCTTGCCAATTTAAGCCCCCATTCCCCCCTTCTTTGCAGACATGTGTCCATGTAGAGTCTATCATTTATATCGGCGGTTCTCGACCTTTTCTGGATCGGGGCCCACTTGGCCCACCCATATGATGGCTGTCGTGTTAAGTTAGACGGCCCACAGACGAGTGGGCCAACGTGCTTTTTCATGTGTTTCATGTTTATTTTGATGATCAATCAATCCTTTGTGTTCCAGCTCAGATCAATGGAGCTAACACTACTTTAAGTTCCCAGACTGTACAGAATATGGACGAAGGGAACTGTGACGTCACCAGGGGTGGACTGGGCATCTGGCATACTGGGCATATGCCCGGTGGGCAGATTATACAAGTGGGCCTGTGGGCCCACTGGCCCATTGTTTTTTTTGTTTTTTGTTTTTTTCACAAAAAAATTAGGATATAATAATTTTTAGGCTGGGTGGCCACTAAGTGGAGAGGGCCAATCCCTCTGTAACACAGGCCCACAGAGCAGAGAGACATCACATGATTGGCCCCCTGACTTGTCTATCATCTGAATATCAGACTAGTAGCCCAATCACAGGCTACCGTGGCCCAGGTGTCCCACCCAAACATAAAACAGCTGATACAAGCCCACAATGCGTCGCTGCCTCGACACGTTGTGGGCCAAGATGCCAGGGCCGGATTTGTGTCCCAGTCCGGCCCTGGACGTCACCCATTGGTTTCTACAGACCAGTTTTGAAGCCACTTTTTCAGTCAATTCAAATCCACCATTTTGGAATTTCCAGGCCCGAAAAGCAACCAAAAACAAATGCTATTGGCTGGAAGGGCAGCGAGGGCGTGTCTCTTTGCTCGTTAGAACCAGTAGAAGGCCTAGAAGCATAGCCTATTTCATCATTCATTTTAAAATGAAAGTGACCATAATATACGAAACGCATATCATGATAATAAAAAAAATAATAAAAAAGACTTTAAACTTGAGATTGAAAACAAAGTATTTATGAAATAGTTTACTAATAAAATCAAGTGTAAAGTCCGGCCAAAACCTCATTCGCTTGAACAGCAGGATGGGAAATAGCGACATCTGCTGGGCCATTAATGAGAACTACATGCTGAAGATCACTTCCTTGTTGGCTTCAAATCCAGCAGAGCTTCCTTTGCCGCCTGGTTCTATACAGCAGTATCACAATGAAAACTCTTTTCAAGGTTTTAAAGAAAATAATTAATGACTTCTGTTTTAATAGCCTGCTTCCAGACCATAGACCCCGCCCACTCTCAGAGTGGACTCTTTCTCTGGTCTGGAGCTGAGTACATGAATCAGCATTTATTTTCGGCTGCTCCAATGAGCGCGGGGGTTGGGTCTAACGAATATCCAATCTGCGCAGCAGTTGAAATGATTCAAACGAAGTTCACACACACAGGCAGGCTGAGGAAGGCACACACACACACACACACACACACACATGTGCGCGCGCGTGCGCTGATTTCACCAAGCTGTTAATGTTGATTACATGTTTCTGGTTGCAGTTCTGTGTGGAAGCAGTCACTGGCCCAGACAGACACACACACACACACACACACACACACACTCCTCGACCGTGCGTCGCGTCCACCGTGTGTCTCGATCACCGTGCGTCGCGATCACTCGCGTGCACGCTTGCAAAAAAGTCCCTCCCCTGTAAATCGCTCAGAATAGGGCACAGTTTCAGACTACTGCGTGAGCTGAGTCTGAGATCAGGCTACTGTTTTAACATACATTTATCTTTTTATATAAATGTTAGAATTTTATTAAAATCTTAAGTGTTTCAGCAATTATTTGGGCTCCCACTTGCAGTATCCTGAAGGCCCACCAGTGGACCCCGGCCCACAGGTGGAGGATCACTGATTTATAGCATACATTGATTTCTTTCTTTTTTCAACATTCAAATTCACATTTGTAATTCATTCTGTACCTAATTATCAATCATTTAGTTGGGGGAACTATTGGAACCCCCTCAAGGACCCCTGGGGGGTCCCCGGGCCCCACGTTGAGTACCAGTGGCCTACTCCATCCCTCAAAGGTGTCACCCGTCAAAAATCATGCGACTGAGTGTGAATATTAGGTGAGATATTTTTGGCAACGTCGGTGTTATTCGGTTAATCGGGGGGTGCGTTTGAAGGATATTAATGTACCATTATCCATCTTTGAGTTGCCTGTAAACCTAACACCCATGTTAACACTGAAATGTGTCATTTTGGAGGCTTTTGGGTGGCCTTGGAACAAAACTCTCTTTTCACGCTTTCTATCGTTTTTTTTCCTCCTTCTTCTTCTTCGTTTCAAACATCATCGCTCCATTTAGAAGCGGCTCTTGAAATGTGGTTTGGCAGTTTTTGCCGAAGACCTCTCCCCCCTTCCCGGCTTCATTCATTCGTTCCTGCAGGAAAAACATTATGCTTCACTGGGAGTCAAATGCAAAATGAGAGGACAGTTTACACGCTCACATTCACCTCGGCGTCTAAAGATTATACTTTGCCATATGACGCTGTCGCGTGCCGAAATTACCCCACATACAGACTGCTTGTAGATCGGCTGTTTGGGAATAAATCAGTCCAGTCTCTCTGGTTTAGTCACTGGAAAGCCAACTAATGTAGGTGTCATGTTTCTGCTGTTACAGTATTAAGATTAATGAAGGCAAACGATCATCATTAATATGACTAATAGGAGCATAATTACCTCGTTCTTTTCTTCTTCTTTGCAGCATAATGGTACTGATGTATCAATTAATTACATTTACCAGAAATGTAGGCCTATACTCCCCTCAGCACGAGAACAACAGAATGTGTCTAGGATAAGATGGGAACACCAGATTTGTTGATCACATAAGTGCTGTATAGCCTACTTAGTGAAAATATCCGATCTACAGGGTCACAACGCAGTCCGACGCAACGTATTGTGAGCTTGTGGATCTGCTTTTAAAGGGATATTACACTTTCAAAAAACTTTTGGTCATTGTATGGTCTAATCAGGCTTGTATGAACACCATGAACAGTTTTTAATTTGCTTCATTCAGTATTTAGATATTTGATGTAAATGTTACCAGCTCCAACACGCCCAGGCCCTCTCCACATACACACCCATTGTAACTTCAAACTCCATTTTAACCATGATAGATTCATTAAAAACACCCATTATTTTTTCTGGTGACTCATAATACCTTCCTAATACGTGAGCAGACCGTGTTTTTTCAATAACTTTTTTCATTTATTTTCAATAAAATATTATTGTATTTAATGTTTTCCATTTTCCCAAAGAATTATTAAAAATAAAAGAAAAAGGTTATTGAAAAAACACGGTCTGCTCACGTATTAGGAGGGTATTATGAGTCACCAGAAAAAATAATGGGTGTTTTTAATGAATCTATCATGGTTAAAATGGAGTTTGAAGTTACAATGGGTGTGTATGTGGAGAGGGCCTGGGCGTGTTGGAGCTGGTAACATTTACATCAAATATCTAAATACTGAATGAAGCAAATTAAAAACTGTTCAGGGTGTTCATACAAGCCTGATTAGACCATACAATGACCAAAAGTTTTTTGAAAGTGTAATATCCCTTTAAGTTCTACTTAAATAAAATAAAAAAATGTTAACGTTGTGTACAACGTAGTCTAGAGACGATCCTGCCTTACTTCCACATCTAGGAATCTATTCCATGTACTGTATCTGTGCCACTGGTCTCCACTGTACAACGGTCATTATAACTGCCACCTTTACTTAGCGTCCGCGCGTCGATCACAGACGCATGTACCGTTCAGTTCCTGTGCCAGGACTTTCTGATTGTTTTTACTGAAATCCACTAAAAGGCCAGCGAGGAAACTTCCCCCAGTGATTCCAACAAGCCATGTGAGGCCCATCTGGAAGATTACTATGGTTGCAAACACACAAAAGGCCCTGTGCTATTTTAATCCACTTTGGATATTTCTGCAGCCCGCAATCAAACAAAAGGAGAACGGACTGGAGAGCCGTTCTGAATATCGAAAACAATCGTGTGAAATCGGGGAATGTGTTTGTTTCACGTCCCGTCGATGACAGACTGCCTGTCGCGCGTCGTCGTCCTCCTCCTCCTAATCCCTTTGTGCTGACTGTATATTAGGGATGGGACGATATGAAAATGTCATATCACGATTATTGTGACAAAAGAAATCGCGATTTACGATATTATCGCGATAATCAAAATCCATTATCCTGGGGCGGAACATTTGCCAAAAAATAGCAGATCTACAAGCTTGTGAGCTTGTAGATCGGCTATTTTTTGGCAAAGATATTTGATAGAGTGAAAAAAGAACGTACGTAAGTACGTATATTATAAGTACCTTTTACCAATTATAGAGGGTTTAAATGGTACCGGATATGCAGCTCGGCAAATGAAAGGTGAATTGATCCCAGTGCATGACGGAGGACGATATCACGATAAATTAAATCTCCACGATACGATTATCGTGTTTTTTATCACGTTAAACGATAATACCGCTTATCGTCCCATTCCTACTGTACATCAGCTCACAACGCACGGCATCTGCCATGTTGTGAGCGAATAGATAGTGCTATCTTTGGCGCACGACACCGTCACACAATGAGGAACGGATCGGGGCTTAATACCACTGCCAAGTTAGGCCTTCATTTCTAGGGTTTGCTAATGAATATTTTTTTACATTCGAACAATCAGTTGTGATAACATCAGATGACGGCGGAGAAATTGGAGGGGGGAAGAAAAAATGGCTGACGGCTGCGTTCTGCGAACACTGCCACTGATCTGCAGCCTTCACATCTAATTAAAGTTGTTGCTCCGGTGCAGGTGTTATCAATTCACAATCCTCATCATCCCCCAAATTGTAGTAAGATGATGTATATGCAGGCTGTCCAGTCTTTGACATCACAAATGGCTTAAACATCCCTTATACTAACTCTTTCCACTGGAACGGAGACCTGCGGGTTAAAGGGGGATACTGCTGCATTTTCCCCAAATCAAATATGTGAGCTGCGGCTCTGCTAAGACCACTGGGATGTCACCTTGAACACATTCTTTAGGTTTTAACTTATAAGTCGAGACACGAATTGATGCCATTGAGGCCGTCTGTTTGTCTGTCTATGTATAGACCTTTTTCCAGAACTATTGATTGATTGAAGACTTTATTAGAAGTTTGCATAGAAACAGGTACAGTTTCATGACGGTACAGTTCACTGGTACAAGGTCAACTAAAAGGAGATCCTAGAAAAGCACTTGGCTTATTTACACAGGAAACCATTGAAGTATCTCATATAAATGGTTGCCACTCTGAGAGATTGGTCTACACGGTGTCTAAACAACTTGGCCTGAAACGCACTACCTGACAAATGAAACCGTTCAACTATATGCACACTTCTAGATTAGCTTGTTAATGAAAGCATTTCCACAAGACCACCTCCGTTGTCCTCCCTGAGATTGCGAGGTTGGGGTTCGATTCCCCACCCGGGTCATCATACCAATGACAAAATGGTACACCCTGCTTGGCACTCTGCATCAAGGGTTGAATTGAAGGTAAGTCCCTGTGACACACTACTAGACCCCTGGACCCCCTAGTGACTTCAGGCATGTCCAGGGGGTGTATTGTAGTCTTACTTACAAGACCAGAAGCAAATGTGAGGATAATCCCACATGGGAAATGCATATAATGGTAAAGAATCACTGCTGTTTCACCCTACAGGCTAGTGATGGCCAGGGCAGCAGGCTGAGGAACGGTGTCCTGCAAGCTGCAAACATCCAGATAATACAGTTACCGATGGAAGATGGTCTCGTCTACGTACGTTTTGGAGGTGGCATCTACAGCTCAGCATTGGTAAGACAATGTCAGGGACATAGCAACCATTAAGATCCGGGACCGATTCTTAAATCAGTAGTTCTCACACCTTCAAGATGTTTCAAAAATATTCAAATATTCAGCTCGAGCTATGAGCACATGCTTTCCTGGTTTTGATGGGTTAACAACAGAGATGCAAAGTGGGAAGTGGACGTGTTTGTTGACAACAAGCTCCTGGAGTTCCAGCAAGTGATAGTTCACCCCCAAATCCTTTTGTAATGATTACTGGAGTCTTGAATTCGTGGATATTTATTTTGTTTTTATCGCATTCCTAAGTCAATAATTTGAGGAGACTCTTTGTGTCTCCATAAGGAACAAAGCAGACTCTTTGTGTCTCCATAAGCATTGCTGGTCAAGATTGGCTTAGGATGCGACAAAAACTAAAAAAGATATCCATGAATTCAAGTCTCCATTGGGTGAGTAATCAATAGAAAAGTTTTTTCTTTGGGTGAACTATTCCTTTAAGGCCGAGGTGACATCAAGGCTCTCACTTTTCCAACTGTCTAGTTGGCATGAACCGGGGAGCCTCCGCCAAAATGCTACAAAATGTCTACGCAAGCCCCGGTCTCATGTGCAGCACAATATTGCGCTAGATATTTACTGCTTGCGTGTGTTTGAGGTTGTCGCGTGCCAAAAGAATACAGTAGCTTATAATCAGTTTTCATGATCTGAATCACTTAAAGACGATGTGCTTTGGGTATGACTCCTTTCAAACATTTACTCAGTCTATCAGTGCTGCAGTGCAGTAATACAAATAACACCACAGCACAGCCACACACACACACACACACACACACACACACACACACACACACACACACACACACACACACACACACACACACACACACACACACATCCAGCACCAATATGAAATGAAGTTGTTTCCTTAAGATCGTTCAGAGATAAAATGTCTGTTTTAAGTACCTCTCCAACTGGACACACACACACACACACACACACACACACACACACACACACACACGCGCACACTCGGACGCACAATGTGTGCTCGTGTATGTGCTGTATCTGAAGAAGGTTTTAAGAGTTCTGCTGAACGGTCTCATTCCAAAGCAAAAAAAAAAGGAGGACAAAATGAAAGTTAGTAACAATGCAACAAAAGACTAAACGATTGGGGGAAATGGCTTTCCTTCGCACCATAAGTAGGTCTTGAAGTTGTTACCGGAGAGAAGCTGCCGCCTTGTCATGTCGTGCTTCTGAGAGGCCCTAGAAAGTGGGATTGACTTTCAAGCTGGGATTTTGAAAGGAAACGGGCTTTTTGTGCAGTAATTGCTATATAATGAGAGTTTCACTGACCTCCCGCCACATCTCGGCCATGTTTTTTTATTTACTCATCGAGTGAAAGGCAAACGGCTCCGTTAAACAGATGGAAAAAATATGTCTCTCTCTCTCTCTCTCCGGCTCCTGCGTTGGAATTTGATTTCTCCCAACAGTTGTCTTGCTTTATACAAGCATGAAGTCAGGGAATCGCCCATCTCAAATCAATCACGAAACGCCTTGACGTTTCTTGCAAACTGTGTGCACACGGAGCTGGCCGGAGGGGCCAACGCACTCTCACACGCGTGACGTCAAAACGGGTGACGGCTTGGGACGGATCTGACCATCTGTCAACGTTTGACGCGTTTGACGGGACACCCCCTCCGCCTCGCGCGTTGACGAGGATGTGATGATTTACGATTCTGTCCCTATCGGTATACGCAACTGGAATGGTGCTGAGTTCCGAGTTGGCAGACGCGGGCTTCGCACTGCAACCGAGCCTCAGAGGGCTCATGTTCGCCTGCCGTGTTTTAGATGTTTTTAGCGGATGTTTCGACTTATTACGCGGTTGGAGTGGGAATGGTATACTGCCGCATTTCCCGTGTTTGGGCGGGATTACTGGGACCGTTGTCAAACGTCGATGGATGCCCAGGTGTTGCATCAGCTGAGCATCGAGATAAACCATCTAAATAATTACAGTTAAGGTCCTTGCACATTGCTGCATTTTTATGTTGCGTTTTCTTTTTAGCTGAGAGAGAGAGCGAGAGAAAGCAGGGACCCAGTGGTGACAGCTTGCGAAAAACTGAAAAAAAAAAACCGACCCTGATCCAAAAAAGAATAATAATTCAGACGAAATAACGGACGGCAGTGTGCAAACGTGATTGACATAACGTGAGGTTGTTTAACATACAATAAAAACTATTCAGATTTTCCGAATTTCAATCACTGTGATATACAAATGATGACAATATGAAAAAATATAAATCAGCCTAACAGTGTTTATGCCTTTCCTTGAGCTTAATAATAAATGAATCCTAGCCCTGGGTATAGAAAGCCTACCCCCCCCGAAAAAAGAAAATACACAATCTCCAAATAGCATAATTTGCCTCTACATGGCCAGGGCAGGTACAGTTCTAATGTTGGTCATTATGAATTATAACAGGTAAATGCTGAGGTCTGAGGGACGCTGTTTATTTAAACTGTGGCCCCCGGGTGAGAGCGGTGAGAGCCCCAGTCAATGGAGTGCGTGGTGGTGGTGGGGGGGGGGGGGTTAAGAAGAGCAAAACAGAGAGGACTTTATGCCACCGTCACTTCAAACTGCGAAAGAATGTTGTCCTCCATGCTCAATTCATTTCCTCTGAAAAGTGGCGAGCTCTAAGCCTCATAATGAATTGAATGATAGTCACACTCAACTGCTCATGAAGCCGTAAGTTATAGCCTACTACTGCATCGCAAGTCGCAGCACGGTGTTACCCTGTTACAAGTGTTAACAAGTGACACGGTCGTACTGCGGAGCAGCCTGATAAACGATGGTTTAAGCCAGGGGTCTTCAACGTTTTCAGGCCAAGGACCCCTTAGTTGAGAGAGAGAGATGAAGCCGGGACCCCCACAACTTTTCATACAGTAGATTCCATATAGTTTCACCGTTTGACAGCACAATCATCAGTGTATTTTGGATTCATGTCAATTTGTTTTCAGATATTTAACCACTTGAGCCGTCATTACCTAATAAACTTGACCTTTTACTCTTTGCCGAAAATAGCTGATCTACAAGCTCACAACGCCTCGCAGCACAAGGCATTGTGAGCTTGTATATCTGCTATTTTTGGCTACAGTTCTCACAATATGGACACTAGGGTTATGGAAGATCCCGGACCCCTGTTGAAGACCCCTGGTTTAAACTTAAGCTCTTGGTGTTTACACAGCAGCGATGTGAATAAACAATACTGCATCAGCGAATGTTAGACTACACATCAGACATTCATACATGAGGATGATTGTATACGCGCTTTGAAAAATACATTTGTCGCCGCATAATATGAATTCACGTCGTTCAGTGTCTATGTACACTCGATGATTCATGACACGAACAGAAGTTTAAAGTAATGCGACGTAATCACATGAAGAACTTCAGCGTCCCTATTCTGAGGTGATCGTTAACGGGTCAAAAGGAGGAGCCCTGGGGAACCCCGGTCTAAGTATATAGGCTGTAAGTGGTTAGACGTGTAAGTGGCCTGTGAGTCTTGGTCAGTTTGTCACGCATCACGGGGCGCTGGAGCTCCGACATGAAGGATCCAACTGTGTTTACAATGGCAGCAGGCTGAACAATCCATGAGTGAGTAAACTACACATGGCCCTGCTTAATGGGATGGAAATAGTTGCTATTAAAGGACCACTTCACCCTTTTTCAACCTACCTTGTCATTGGTATAGGCAGGTTTCTGGACTGTCCACGGCCTTCCTCTGAGAGTGGACAGACACTCCCTGATTATTAACTTTTTATCTTCTTTGGTTATTGTAATTGTTGCACATTTCTGTTGTTATTTCTTATTGTCTGTTGTTGTTTTGTTTTTTATGCTGCTTTGGCCCGGGAGGCAAGGTCTCCCTTGACTCACTCAACAATGTGTGTCCCAAATAAAGGTTCTGTATTTTATTTACTCTTAACCTTGGAGCCATAAAACCAGAAGCAGTACAAGCATCTATTGCATAGAGTTGCATCCATTATAGATATCTTTTTCTAATGTAATTGTAATGTCTAGCTTTGCCTTTGACGTGCTTTAGTTTGTCTATGTGGATACTAACAGTTTGATCAAGAATTTACAAAACCAGACAATTGACACAATCTTTTTCTGTAAGCTGCAGCCCGGATGCACGTAGGCCTACTCACATGCTGGCCTGGGTTGAGTGCTTAAAACCCATTTAGGCCTGGAATTATTTTATACTTTAGCTATTGAAAAATAGCAGATATACAAGCTCACAGCGCGGCAACCGAGTACCACGCTGCAAGCTTGTAGATCTGCTATTTTTGATATTATCGTGAAATCCTTTGCAGATCTTTGAATATATCTTTTTAAAAGCGAACATTTGTAACTCAAATATTTACTTCTGGGGGGTCCCTGGAACAACATATCTTGAGATGGGGGTCATTTTGAGGGGTCCTTGACATAAAAACGTTTGAGAACCACTGATTTACAAGAAAGACATTTATAGAACCGGGACAAAAATATTCAAAGACTTGTACAAATGTTTTTCAAAAATAGCAGATCTACAAGCTCGAGCTTGTATATCTGCTATTTTTCAATAGCTAAAACATAAAATAATGGTTAAAGTGGTTCAAATCTAACGTGACACAGATTTGCGTACTCTGTCTACATTTTCTAGCAGTGGTTTTAGAACATCAATTCCATGTAGATCTGCTATTTTGGAATAGCCGTAGTATAAAATGGGGTCAAAGAGGTTAAACTGTTCCTCATTTGGGGGACCCCCATGGACCCCCCTCAACAAGGACCCCCGAGGGTCCCCGGTACCTCACTTTGAGAACGGTCGCTTCAAACACTTATCCTCGAATGTTTACCACCACGCTCGCCCCCTCAGCCACAAAATGCGTGTCCAGCGTAACGCACGGAGCAATGATAACACGCCTCACCGTAATCTCAACATCATTCACATGGAATTATCTCTACGAGTTTAATTTTTAACAGCCTTGCACGAAGAAAAGAAAAAAACTCTCTTTCTTGTTGTCAAGGAACATCCAATGAAAACAAGGGGAAGAATGTCAGCGCTGATGTGGACCTGTGCCTGGTCAGACTTGGGTTTCAGTCTAATTGGGATCATACGCCGCATGTGCAGTTTTGGCACATACGTTACATTAATCAGAGGCTCTTTAATCGTGGAGAAATTCTCCCTTATGGCTGGCTGGCTGGCTGGCTGCATGCATGTGTGTGTGTGTGTGTGTGTGTGTGTGTGTGTGCGTGCGTGGGCCGGACGCTTATAACCACCTCGTCCTGGGCTCTGTCTAAAAGAAGCGTGCACCTTTTTGACTCCATAAACACCCGGCTCCACAATTGGGGTCAGCAGCAGCCCCCCTGGGCTGCCCCCGCCACTCCCCCCCTCTCCCCAACCCCCCGGTCGATTATTGAAATGGTTCTCAAAGTGGAGCCTGGGGACCCTGCAGAGGTCCTTGAGGGGGTTGCAGGGCGGTACTGACCAAAATGTGTTAATAATATACATAGCATCAGTAACAGTTTTACCACTTTATCGTCGTTGTCGGGTGGATACCGTGTATGTCCAAAACAGTTTGTTTTGTATTCATCATTTTTAAAACGATTTAAACTAGTGAAAACAGCCGATCTACAAGCACACAACGCCTCGCACCGCGAGGCGTTGTGTGCTTGTAGATCTGCTGTTTTCACTACTTTTGTGCGACGGCCTTGTATGATGAAGCAGGGCTTTACTTTGCGAAACAATGTTCAAATTTGAAACTTGGAGATACGAGATATCTGGCCTAAAATACATATTAATTTGGGGGTCCTTGGCCTGAAAATGTTTGAGAACCTTATTGCACCAGACGGCTGTCGTTGCCGGCACAGAGAGAAAGAAAGGGGGGAAAGACAGAGAGAGAGGGGGGGGGGGGGGGGGGGTCTCCATAATGATTCCATTGCATGGATGTGTAGATGTTCCAAATGTTCTGATTCCCCGGCTGGACTGACTCGTCCGTCCTCCTGATTGTAATTTATGTCGGAAGTCGCTTCGCTGTCCAACGCAGAGCTGTTCAAAGGCCATGGCGGGAGGTGTGGGGTGTGAGGGGGGGGGCGTACGGGGGAGGTGGATGAAGTCTGCATCCTCGTCATACGGCTCAACAGAGGAGGGACCCCCACTCTCCTCCCTTACAGCCCGGGCCCTAACAGGGACCCCACACATTCTGTGTGTATACTGTTTTGTCTACGGCAAGAGAGAGAGAGAGAGAGAGGGTGGCCCTTTGTCAGGCTTCAAGTCTTGGCTGTTTGGGTTGACCTGTCGTTCATTTGCATACACAGTTAAAATCCCGAATGTTAATTTAACTGGGAGTGTGTTACGAATGGATTCGTATTGAGTTAGGTTAATGCTCAGTGCTTGACTCTGTGTGATTAGGCGCTGACAGAAATGTGACATTCTGGATGGAGGGGCTGATTAGCCATTTTGCTTAGATTGGTGCGTGCGTGTGTGGCTGTGCGCGTGTGTGGCTGCGTGCATGCGCGTTCGTGTGTGTGCACGTGTGTCCGTTCGTGCACAGATGTGCATGTCAGGCGGGGATCTTTAAGTGAAATGGAGAAGTGTGCTACAGCAGACCAGACCACCAGTGAAAAGGGTGCACTTTGAAAAATGCACACGTTGGATGATTAACAAGAATGACAAGAATCTGAATGAGAGAGAGAGAGAGCGAGAGAGAGAGAGAGAGAGAGAGAGAGAGAGAGAGAGAGAGAGAGAGAGAGAGAGAGAGAGAGAGAGAGAGAGAGAGAGAGAGAGAGAGAGAGAGAGAGAGAGAGAGAGAGAGAGAGAGAGAGATGAAGACCTACAGTATACAGTATCCGTAGAAATGAATTAATAGAAACATTTGGCAAACCGTTCTCGTTTAGAAACTTAATCGCCTACTGTTATGTACTCATGTTGTACGTGCTTATCTTGGTTCTTGATCCTTGATTATTATGTGTAATAATTATGTTATATTACCTTTGTCTTCATAATTACAGTGAAGCAACTATTTCAAATGCATGCCGTGGTGTTAATAACTCTGACGGTGTACAAATCGACCCCACTTGCCAGTCCATATTTACACTCTGTGTTACATTAACACTTGGGTTAATTAACATTTTACTGTGTGGGATAATTGGTGCCAGAGATCCCGCTGGTAAAAGTGAATCGCTTGAAACTCCAGTCATGATGGTATGGTAGACCACAGCAATAAAAGCCAATAAAAGCCCACACTTAGTTTAGTGTATTTGAAACATGGCATTTCAGAATGAGTTTAATTATCATTGTGAGCCTGGGCCACAGGGTAGTGGTCCAGGCACCTATAGGCTGGTAACCCAGCGCTTGCAGTGTCGCAGGTTCGAGTCCCGATCCTGATGACCTTTTCTGCGTGTCACTCCCATCTCTCTCCCCGTTTCCTGTCAGCCTACTGTGCGACTATCGATAAAGGCAGAAAAAGCCCCAAAAATATCTTAAAAAAGAATATATATATATATATATATATATATATATATATATATATATATATATATATCATTGTGTGATTTGATGCATAATACAAGGTGATGCAGGATTGCAATGCAACACATGCAGACACTCTCCATTTAATATCCTGCATAACTTTGGTTTTCTTTTTGTTCACGCATGCAGGTTTGCGCAAACAAAGACGCACGCACGCACGCACGCACACACACACGGGCAGACAAATAATGTTGCATGTCCAACTGGAACCCATAGAGTGATGCCGTGCCATAGATAGGGAACCATTAGGTTACATTTGTTTCATTTCGTTTTTTTGATGCCAATACTTTCATACATTTTGAATTACAGACTCTTATTATTATTATACTTACAGTATACCTATTTCGATATTGCAGTATTTTAATAAGTAAAAAGATTTGAATACTTTTTACACCACTGAACCTCTCAATGACAACGCCACACACTAGCTGGACATGTTGCAGGTTATATAAAGATAACTATGGATACGCACCCCCCCCCTCTCTCTCTCACGCACCCGCTTCCTCCAAGCATGTGTGATGTGCATGCAATGCCAAGGACACTGGCGAAGGTCATTGTGCAGCTGCATAGTTCACAATATGTTTACATGAGATGTTAGTCTGCACAACATGTTTACATTAGATTCTAATCATCTAGACTTCACAGACTTCAAGTTAACATTAAAGCGTTAATTAATAATCTAGACGTCACAATGAGTTTACATTAGATGTTTTTAATAACCTGGGAGTAATAACTTCACGCGCAGCAACCTTTTGTCAAAACTGTTCTCCTCTTAACCAAAATGGCTATTATCGTTTATCTATTAACGTTTTCCTCGCAACATAATCACTAAAATATCGTCACTGTCGGGCAGAAACCTCGTAAATTTGTACATTTTTTCGCAAAGTAAAGCCCTGCTTCATCATACAAGGCCGTCGCACAAAAGTAGTGAAAACAGCAGATCTACAAGCACACAACGCCTCGCACCGCGAGGCGTTGTGTGCTTGTAGATCGGCTGTTTTCACTAGTTTAAATCATTTTTAAAATGATGAATACAAAACAAACGGTGTTGGACATACAAGGTTTCCACTCGACAACGACGATATGCTCTTCTTGTTTTTGTATAAACGTCCCCCCTCCCCTTTTATATTATAATTATTTCAATTATTCTATTGCTATTGCCAAAGATGAACAACCATTTCAATGTACCACGACAATAAAGACCACCTTGTAACCTTGGAGGGTTGTTACTCTCTTGTTAACACACTTCCATTTCCTCACATTTTTGAAGTTCCCAGTCCTCAACCCGGCACAGAAACTATTTAAGTGGAACTAAATCATCTTGTCCTTCTGCTAGCCATCAGCTTACAGCTTTATTTATAGAATAAAAAGAATCCACGCTGATGAGGAATCAACGACCTTTTAAGCCAAACAAGGGTTCACAGGGGCTTACAGAATGCTAAGAGCTATAATATTATGTTAAGGTAGCATTAAAAAAAAGGGGGGGAAAAAAAGAGTGAAATGGATTCTTTCTAAACTGTCTAAACTTTTACAAACACAATGTGACGTGGTTTTAACACGCCGGACAAGTCAGAGAAATGGAATGTTGTTTTAAAATTTGTCGGTTTCCAAACCCAAACATGTTGCGTTTGGAAACTCTCTGTTCCTCCAACAGACCTCCTAGTGTGAACGCTACCAGAAAATCATTTCACCTTCTATCCTAATTGTTAGGAGGGGGGAAAATGCTGCTTGTTTCCTACAAAACACCTTAGTGTAACCAAATGGACCCTTAAAGCTTCACTACAGTATGGAACTGTCCTCTTCTACCCTGGATTTGAACCCGGTTTCAGGGGCGTCAATTGGGTATGGCAGGGGTATGCAGCTGCCATACCCTGGGTCCAGGGGGGAAAATAAAAGTTACTTTTAAATATAAATCCTTGAATGGCTCTTTGTCTATCTGTGCTGGTTATTATGTTGTTAAATTACAGTAAAATAACTACAAATGCAACATTTCACAAAATGGTCACTTTAACAAGGTATTATAATTATATTCTCCACACTTGTATTCTCCCCATCTTGACAAGATGGTATATTCCCAGGTTCCGCAGGTCAGCTGCACAGGTGCAATGCATTATTGTTAATTGTGGTACGTTTACTAAAACATGTCAAGTTTAGCTGCCCAAGAAACCGTAGAAACGGTGGAAAATTTGAATCTACTTCTTAAAATAAATGTATCATGCCTGTTGCTAAGGTATGGCAACATGACTGGTGACACTAGTCATGTTGCCATACCTTAGCTTTTTCTGAACTGATATGTAACTGTCCTCTTCTACCCTGGATTTGAACCCCGTTTCCTGCCCATGTGCTGAATTATTTTACCATTGAGCTAATAGAGCCTGCTTGCTTGCTCAGGGGATAAATTGAATGTTGACCATCAGGTCAGACTTAGTGCATTAAGGGTTCATTTGGTTACATGTGTACACTCCCTGACAACCCTAAGGTAGGCCATACAAATTGAATGAATTAACAATGTGCAAGTTGAATAAATATAGCTGTCGTCAGCATCACTTCCATTCATTAATTCCATTAATTCCATCTCTTTCACTCTGCAGGTTTTCCTCTGTGAAGTGTGAATATGACCACCACCACAACAACAACAACAACAACAACAACAATAATAATAATAATATAGTATTTACCTATACATTCAGATTGTATTGAATTGGGTCTTGTCTCTCACAGAAGAGACTTTATATTAGATCTTACAGGAACATAAATAGGAAAAATAATGCCATTGGTGTATACAATATACCAAACTTAATGCACATGTACTGTACAGCTGAGGATGCTTTTTTCATTCTCTTTGCTCTTTTGCCTGTTGCACTCTCTTTCTTTCCTACGTCATTATTCTTATTACTTATTATTGTTATCTTTAGATGTGGTGGTGTTGTTTTGCTGTTATTTTATACATACCACTGCATTGTCTGAAGGAAGCCGAACACAAATAGGTTTTACTCTTATGTACCTGTACAAAAGACGTAACAATAAAGTACAACTTGAACCTTGAACATTTCTACATTGTCATCATGAATTGTTTTAAAGTATTTTTGCATTTTGTATTGTTGTTTGTTGTTTGTCCAGTTTGATTGTTGAATATTTAATGGTGTCTCACCCATTTGGCATTTAACCCCTTTTACAGCTTTACTTTGAAAAATGTCAATAAAATTGTCAATCAATCATACATGTTCTATTAAAGCATTCTATGCCTGCAGACATTTATGGTTTTGTATAATAGCGTGTAAACACCTGGAAATCTCTAATATATGCTGCGATATTTTCCACAGGCTTTGCTTTGTTTTATTTGACTTTTACATTTTAGTCCTAATTTATACTTTCTGATCAGTGATGAATAAATTGCTTTAGCAAATGTATACTGTGTGTGTGTGTGTGTGTGTGTGTGTGTGTGTGTGTGTGTGTGTGTGTGTGTGTGTGTGTGTGTGTGTGTGTGTGTGTGTGTGTGTGTGTGTGTGTGTGTGTGTGTGTGTGAGAGAGAGAGAGAGAGACTAATCATTCATCACGTTAACATCTTATTTTGTCATCCTTTATCATTTATGTATCGCTATAAGACCCATTTTTCTTGATCAAAATCCTGCAAGGTAATAGTTTCTCAAACTTATTAGGCCTGTAATATTATGACAAACCATACAATTCACAGCATACACCATATAGTGAATGACTGGTCCATTATAGAACAACCTGACCAGTGGTGGACAAAGTAGTGGGGTTAATTGTACAAAGTCAAATATTACTCAACAAGATCATTGCTCAGTCATAATATTTGTGCTTGAGTAGCCTAAAATATTGTCACAATTACTTGTCTTTGAAATGTAGTGGAGAGAAAGTCTACAAATATACAAGAATACAAATACTCAAGTAAAAGATATAGGCCTACTACAAAAATGTACTCAAGTGCAACTCATTAAATGTATGTAGCCTATACTCTTCTTTAGGCTACGGTCCACCACTGCATATAGCCTGGCCCTATAGTGAGAGCAAGTGTGTCTGTGGTACAAATGTTCTTCAGTCAGTGTGCAGTGAAATATTGTTTAACAAAACGGCAATTGACTATCAAGGCCACATCCTGATTTATATAGGATATAATTAGGCTACAGGACGTTGTCAAGCTTGTAGATCTGCTATTATACAGTCATGCGGCGTTGTAAGCACTTATAGGCCCTTATCCATCATCAGCCGACACCCCATCGCGATGTGAGTGACCATGATATGATTTCAAATTATGCTAAATATCTCTCCACTTGCGGTTGAATGATACAGCACTAGCACGCACACGCGCGCGCGCGCACACACACACACACACACACACACACACACACACACACACACACACACACACACACACACACACTTAAACATTATATGGGTTTCTTTGTCTTTTTCAAGTCGTTCTCGAAACCAATTTGTTCTGAATTTGGGGTAATTTGTGTAAAAGAGTTAAGATTAATACAGTTCCCTTGCAGTGCATGGGCGTATATCACTTATATAGGCCTATATTATTAGGCCTACTAATAGGCCTATAGTACCTATAAGTCATTGCGCCCACTGCCACATTCATATCATGTTTGATTAGTCTACATTTTGTAGTGTATTGGCTAATACTATTTGCCAATACACTACAAAATGTAGATTAATCATCAAACATGATAATAATGTTGACAATTGCCTACTACAGCCTAGTAGGCTGAGCCTACACATTGCTTCCTCTTCCCTTTGAACGTCCACAAAATGCGCTTCATGCTGTCTTCGTGTATGAAACCTTTAACCTAATGGGTGGCTTTATCACATAGCCAAGTGCTTCAATCAAAGCTGCGGAGCAAAATGTGGAGAACGATGCTTTTAATTTGAGGATTTGCGGCTTTTTGCATTTTATCGTATTTATTTACTTCGAATCTGTTGCATCAACAGACGTAATATAGCGTTAGTCGCTAAAGGCACCTCATCCAGAGCATTTGGTAACCTTTTGAATCGAGCACAGCCTGTAATTTGACGGGGAAATGTTTGGATAGCCTGATTCCCCCTCTTACCACATTTGACGCGATTTAATCCCGGCCGGGGATTTTGTTGAGGCCACGTTCGGAGTCAACACAATGGGTCCAAATAAAAAAGCTATTCTTGTCCATACTAATTCATTCTGTAGAGAAATGTTTAAAAACCTGCTTCATCGAATTACACTCCGGCAGGAAACAAACGCTCTTCCTACGATTTGTAAAAGCTGTTTTTCACAATGCGTGATTCAAGACTGCTGATGATGGACCTTGTGTTTTAATATGCTGTAGGCAGCACACAACGTGGAAAAGGCTGGCTTAAAAAGGCAATTAGCTACGTTTTAGTGGAAGATTAAATGCGCTAGACGAGCGTTGGCACTTGGTTATCACGCCGTGGTCAGGTGGAGAGTCTGGAGACCTCATCTGTCCAAGCGTCAAGACTTCGTTACTTTTCACTGTTTACACAAACTTTACAGGAACATGCTGCTGTGTTCCAATGGATACAATGTAGGCCTATACGAGTTATTATTTCAATGGATACAATGTACGAGTTATTATTTCGAAGGGAGAACGTTGAAATGTGGAGATAGGCTACACAAGGACAAGCTTAATGCGCGAATCATTGGCTAGCTTGTTATAAATATTTCTGACCTGGTAGCGATTGACATTCACAAAATGAACGTGAAACTAAAAGCCATAATTTGAGCAAGCTGTAGTAGGCCTAGCCTGAATCAATTTACTATTTAAATAAGGCAGGCAGTTTATAGGCCTGCGTCTGTCCAGTAGACGATCCTGGCTCTGGCTGTTGGAATATAACAGCCAACTGAATAGGCTTATATGAAGAATGTGACGAACTGACAGCTGTCGCAGCGGTTGGACTGTTTGGTACGGTACCAAACCAAGTTATAGGCTACCTAACTTGGTGTCCATTTGGTTACATGTGCAGTCTCGAGTCTCTCTCCACAGTTACAACATGTTAAATTAACACTGAGAATTAGGCTATTATTCAGCAATGACAAAAACGTCACCGTCCTAAAAGGCGGAGTGAACATCGAAACATATTTACAGGTTCAGATTTAGCACCAGGGCAGTAGGCCTATTAGCCTACTTTCTGTATGTAGCCATGTAGGCTAAAATAACAACGTGTTTGACACTGTGTTTAAAATATCTGACTGCCTGCAAGCCTGGCTAAAGAACGATAGCAGTTTTTTTACCCCTTAAAATAAAAGAAGAGCAGCGTTAGTGAAAATATATTTAATAATTAATTACACAACATTACGGCTACATACACGAACAACGAATTCATAATTAAACGGACAATGTGAAAAGGGGCTCCATAATAAGGCCCGATTTATACCTCCTCGCACGAAATAGGCGCGCGACACCGTCGTACGACAGCATAAATGAGGCCTTGTTTAAGATAAGCACCCGTTTATGGTCCGTCGTACGCCAGTGTCGCATGGCCGCGACGAAGTATAAATCGTGCTTTTCTATATTATGTACAGTAAAAGGTTTTGAGACCTACTGGTTCAGTCCTGGACAGCTTGCATGATGAAAAACATAAAAAAAAAAAAAAAAAAAAAGTCTTGACAGATGATTGTTGCTTTGAGCAGAGACTTGCAGCTTCGGATCAGCATTCGGTGGAATGCAAATAACAATAACAATAATAATTATTATAATAATAATATATAAAAGCTACAAAAAAAAGGAGTTCCACATGGAGAAATTGTCTCCGTACCTCGGTGCCGCACACACACCGTTTACACGTCCCAGTCAGAAGTAAGTTCTCAGAGTTTTTCTTCTAGGCATCAGAAGCAGAAGTGTGTATCACACTGTTTCTCAACAGCTTGTCCGGGGGACCACCACCAGGGGTCCCAAATGGGCCCTTACGGGTCTGTACCTCTGAGAGTGTACAAATGGAACCGAATGGACCCGTATTTGTAGAACAAATACACATTTTGTACACTCTCAGAATTATAAGTCAACACTGTGGTCCCATAAATGTAGAGAAAAAAAATGTATCAAATGGGAGGTCCGGGTCCAGGGGTCCCAAATGGGCCCTTACGGGTCTGTACCTCTGAGAGTGTACACATGGAATTAACCGAATGGACTCGTATTTGTAGTACAAATACAAATTTTGTACACTCTCAGAATTATAAGTCAACACTGTGGTCCCATAGATGGAGAGAGAGAAAAAAAAACGGTCCGGGTCCTTATAATGCTTATCAAGCTGAAGGGGTCCTTGAAGTGGAAAAGGTTGTGAAGAAGGTCACTCCTCCTGGCTGGTGTTGTCTAGATGTGAGGACGTGGAGCTTCCCTCCGACGCAGACTGGCTTCTGGTCTCCTGTTCGGAGGAGAGCAGCTGTTCGCTGGTGGGGATGCTGTTCTTCTTGGGCCGGCCTTTAGGCTTAGTGGGAGACTCCAGGCCCCCTCCTTGTAAAACCTGCGGGGAGAAGAACCAGCACAAAACTCCATTACAACTTAGGCATTCAGGGGTGTCGTACCAAATTCTGGGCCCTGGAGGATTCACTGCGGGCCCCTCATGAATGTTCTTCATATAGGGGGGAGGGGGTTTAACAAATTTAGACTGGGAACGCATTATTACGCATTATTTTGTGCTTTAACTATTGAAAATAGCAGATATATAAGCTCACAGCGCGGCATCGAGTGCCACGCTGCGAGCTTGTATAGTATATCTGCTATTTTTCAATATCTAAAGTATAAAACAATTAAGGTCCCTCCACCTTGGGCCCTATAGTGACTCAGTCCCACTTTTCCCCCCCTTGTGACGCCCCTGACAATGACTAACATAGGCATTTAGCAGACGCTCTCATCCAGAGCTATTTACAGTAAACACATGCATACATCACATGCAGCAGACAGTGTAGTGCCTACAGTAAACTATAGGATCATGTAAACCAAGAATTTAGCTTCAGTTTAAACAATATAGTATCAAAATAATAATCTGTTACATCTGTGCATTGAAACTATAATGTGGATAACAGGTAAACAATTGACCTATAGAATCTACCATTTTTCCCACAAAGGTTGGATTTGTAAACATACTTAATCCAATTTCATGTTATATTAACATAACAGAGCAGTGGTTCTCAAACCTTTTCTTTTTTTAAGACATGTTTTTGGGGGATTTTATGCCTTTATTGACAGGACAGTAGACAGACAGGAAACGGGGAGAGAGATGGGGAGTGACATGCAGCAAATCTGGTCGGGCTCGGGAATCGAACCAGCGACCCGCTGCAGGCTACACAAAGCCGATGTCGTATGTGCCTGGACCAATAGGCCAGCGGGCGCCCATGTCAAGGACCCTCAAATTGATGTATATTTTGGCTGCGGCCCCCCATCCGAAAATATGCTATCGAGACCCGCTACAAGGATGTGTGTTGATAAAATGTTTCAGAAATATTCAAAAATGTCGCAATAAAAAAAGCAGATCTACAAGCTCACAAGTGTTGTGAGCTTGTGCTTTAAGCTTGGATTAGAGTAGTTAAAATGATTTCAATGCTATATTCAAAAATGGCCCCCAAAAATGACCCCCAGAAGCCCCCTCAAAGACCCCTGGGAATATATCATAATTTGCTAATAATGCACTTTAAATAGACAATGAATTAAACAAACCCTCTATTCTTATAGCATACATTTGACCTGAGCTGGCTCTGTACTTGCTCCGCCTTATCACTTCGGCCCAAAATATACAGTCTCTACGAGATCACAACGCATCGCATCGTTCACCATCTTGTAGATCGGCTATTTTCACAGAATGTTTGCCCCAGAATATAGGGCTGCTATTAGGGTTCAAGTGCAATCCAAAAATGTTATGCGGTTCTTAGGCCTATTTATATTACGGTCATGTGCATGTAGATCTGCTATTTTCACGATATTTATCTGTGGAACCGAGTCACATTAAATGTAATACCTACAATTCCAAGTGCTTGTCAGGGTGGGGGTCCCCCCCAGTTCAAATATTTTTATTTTGGGGATCACGGCCTAAAAAGGGTTGAGAACCCCTGAGCTGGAGTGTTTGTCTGTCCAGCTCTTCAGTAAACAGAAAACAGAAAACCGGGTATTCGGCTTGGGATACAAAAAGTATCCAATAAGGAGAGAGAACTCATGGACAAACAAGTGACGTTGGAAGTGACGACACAAAGAAAGGAAGTGACACAATTAAAACTGGATCACTATAACATTGAACCTGGTTACCCTCTCCTGATTGGCTGAAATTGGCAACCCATCTGAAAATGTAATTGTTTATTAAAGAGCTGGAGAGACGGGGAGGAGGACCCCTCTTATTGGACAAACACTGTAATGAATGTGCTCTTTTTGAACGGTTTTGAACTACTGATTTTGAAGGCATTTTGTAGAATCGACATCAGGTCTTTATATATATATATATATATATATATATATATATATATATATATATATATATATATATATATATATCGTCGTTGTCGGGTGGAAACCTTGTATGTCCAAAACCGTTCGTTTTGCATTTATCATTTAAAAAATGATTTAAACTAGTGAAAACAGCCGATCTACGCCTCGCGGTGCGAGGCGTTGTGTGCTTGTAGAGCTGCTGTTTTCACTACCTTTGTGCGAAGGCCTTGTATGATGAAGCAGGGCTTTACTTTGCAAAAAACATACAAATGTGAAACTTGGAGATACGAGGTTTCTGCCCGACAGTGACGATATATATAATATCACTTACCCCCTATGCCTTTAAATGAACATAAAGGATTTACAAGGAATCTGATATCATGACTTACTATTTTCTTCCATTTCATCCGTCTATTCTGGTACCATGTTTTGACTTGCAGCTGACTGAGACCCAAAGACTCCGCTAGGTCTATTCTGTAGAGACAGGGTGAGAAGAAAACAACCTCAGTCCATGCATATCATTTGACTCTAACGCTCTGATGGGGTACAAACGTTACCCTGTCAGAGTTACACAAAAAAATAAAAATAAACAGGATTTGACTGTATTGTAACCGTATCCTATAACTCATCTTTCAATGAACTGAGTACAAAGGACCACAATGGAAATGAGCCATGGCTTTCTTGGGTTTAAAATCCTCTTAGCAGACCTTGTATTGAACTGTACGTTCCTTGAGCTTTAATTGTTGCAAACTGCCAATAAAGTATTCAATCAATCAATCAATCAATCAATCAATCAATCAATCAATCAATCAAGCTCTTTCTGAAACATAATGGCCTCTTATATAGACTAGTAGTGGAACATCATTTTGAATTAGGCCTTATAAGTACAATTTTGATGTACTTAAAAAAAAGTATTTCCATTTCTTGATACTGATGTAGACTTCTATACATGATAGTTAAATATTTGTACTCCACTACAATTACTTGACAGATTTATTATCAATAATGATAAATAAATGATGATTTATGTTTTATCTACCCAGCTGAAATATTAAAGTGATGAACACATCAATGCAGTACTAATTCCAGTGTCCAATGTGATTGTGAAATTAACGGACCATTCTGTCATTTACTTTTACTAAACTTGTTCCAGCATTAGTCAGGTGTGGTACCTGAACATTGTGGGCACCTCAATGTTAAATTGGCTATTTTGTATTTTCCCCTGATGTAGGTCTCTAACAATTAAGAACTTGGAAAATGGTCTGACTTGAACATGTTGAACATTTGACACATTTGACAAGGCCTAACATGTCTGCTACAAATTGCTACAGACCCTGTGGATAGGTCATCATGGGTAGAAGGGTAAATTGAGGTACCAATACCATGTTCGAATCATGTAGTAGCCTACTTTACAAGATGTCATATTACATGTTTTCCTTTTGAAAAAAAAGGGAAAGGGGGGGAAAAAAGAAAGGGGCAATTTAATATTGAGGTGCCATAGGCTATATTTTATTTGAAAATCTTTGAGAGTGTACACAATTAAATTAATGCACTCTCGGAGGTTGAAATAAGCACCTACAACGCAGTAGGCCTACAGGTGTGTGGTGTTTGAGCGGACCCACCTATCCGGTGTGGAGAGATATTTCTGCTTCTCAAATCTCTTCTCTAAGCCCATTAATTGCAGTTCGGTGAAGACGGTTCGGCTCCTGCGGCCCTTCTTGGTCTTCCCGCCGGCCTCGGAGCCGTGCTGCTCCAGCTTGCCGCGGAGGTGGAGGTCCAGCGGGAGGTGGTGAGACGCGGGGCCGACCTGGAGGCCCCCAGGGCCGGACAGGAGCGGGGAGCCGAGCGGGGAGCCCAGCGAACACGACAGCGGCGACATGGGGAACTTCAGCAGGCCTGTCTGGTGGTCGGCCTTCAGGACTGCACGAGAATATCATCCAAAATGTTACACTCGCTGTCTGGGACTGCTAGAAATGTATTAATTTAGCTTATAAATATATATATTTAGCTAAGAGAGCGGGCGAGTGCCAACTATTGCAATAAGGCTATTCAATGCCTTCAACATAAAAACAAACATGACCTCGAAGATTCGCAATTTATTAAATACAACCATATATATATATATATATATATATATATATATATATATATATATATATATATATATATATATATATAGACCTATATTATATATATTATTGTTTTCTTTTCTTATAAAGGCCTATCCCCAAAAATCATGAAGGCTTATTTGACCTTTGAGACAAATACTGGTAAAAAATCCAGTTTGTCCAAAGACAGTTACACATTTGGCTTGGTATAGGGATGTCCCTGTATGACAGTTTAAAATATTCAAAATAAGGTATTTTTCTTCCTTATTATTATGTATTGCGTAGATAATGCTGTAGCGTTTCAAAGCTCGTGTGTGCTTTAACACACAAAAATACATTTAATCAAGGCTAAACGGACGCAGTTTTAAATGCGTTCTTGTGGAATTATTGTTTAACAATAATAGCCTACACACTACGTAGGAATTATCATCCCACATTACTTTATTATCAATTATTATTATAATAGCACACAAATTACCGAGTGGCTGACAATAATTCCTGACGTTTCAATCGAGTCAACAACATCGAACCCGCTCGATGACTTTCACGCATGCAGCAATTATTATTATTTTCTCTGGCCCCTAAAAAACAAGCAGCAGTCATACTTTTCTTACAGCAGCAAATGAATATTTAGTTGAGTTCTTGGTCCACGCGGCATTTCTTTGGGAATTAACCCTGGGATTCATTCAGATCGCGCATTATTATTTTTACGCATTTTACGCGCTGGTTTTATTCTGCACAACTCACCAAACGGAGCCTAAAGCGACCTATTTGGTTACATCTGCTACACTTTCCAACTGAAACGATCACTATTTAGTGCATGGCGTTTTCAACGTGGGTGACGGGGCACCCTGGGGTGCCGCGACGCCAGTCCAGGGGTGCTGCGAGATCATTTGATAATATTTGGAATTTATTTGGACACGTATTTATTATTATTTTATCATTTTAAAGTTTGTAAAGTACAAAGTTATTTTCAGTCAGTTCTAACCAAAATGGCTATTATCTCAACGTTTTCCTCGCAACATAATCACTAAAATATCTTCACTGTCGGGCAGAAACCTCGTATCTACAAGTTTCAAATGTGTACTTCTTTTGGTAAAGCAAAGCCTTGCTTCATCATACAAGACTGTTGCATAAAACTAGTGAAACAGCCGATCTACAAGCATACAACGCCTCCGTTGCGAGTCGTTGTGTGCTTGCTTGTAGATCTGCTGTTTTCACTAGTTTAGTAGGCTACATTTTATAGATGATAAATACAAAGCGAACGGTTTTGGACATACAAGGTTTCCACGCGACAACGACGATATGCTATAAATATAAGGTGCTGGGAGTGAAAATTATAATGTAGGGTTGCCTCGGATTTAAAAAAATATTCATGGGGTGCCCTGAGACAAAAAAAAGTTTGGGAACCCCTGATTATATAGTGAACTCACGCAGATGGCTGTGGAAGGGCCGCGCCGCGAGCAGAGCTTGTACTCCGAACTTGAGCAGGTCCCCGGCCGGGCCGCCGTGGGACACCTTGTGCTCTGGGTGCTCCGTCAAGATCTCCTCGATCATGAAACTCCGGTAGCGGTGCGATCTGTGGTCGGGGCCGTGCAGCGCGTCCCCTACCGCGGGGTAGAAATGCGCCCCCATGTCCAAGGGATGCTGCATCATGGTTTGGTGGTCCTTATGTCACCACCGGACCACGAGCCGGCCTGTTACCGGGGATGAAGGGCTCCCAAGTCCGCGGGACTCGGGAGGGGAGATCCCCCGCGGCCGGTGGATCGAATCCTGGGGTGTTACTTACTGATCTCGATCACTCTTATCTTGATAACTTTGATCCACCCGTTCAGTTACTCTTTCTCCGAACTCGCATTCCTTTGCGCCGATCGTCGCAGCCCTTGCTATGGAGTGGGGTGGAAATTAAATATCCTCAAGTTTCTTAAATCGGGTTCAACTCAAAAATAGAAAACAAAGTCCACAGAAGCAGCAGTCTTGAAGTCCAGATTCTGTCTCGGTTCGGGTTGGAACGGAACCGCGCAATCACGTGTAAAATAGGACCGTAAAAAAACGGTCTTGTTCGTGGCGCTCAATGCGTCGCGCGCGTCACCGTGACAGTGAAATGAGGAATATGTTTATGGGTTTTATGAGTCTAGTCACTTAGCTCCACCTCCACCTCGGAGCAGCACACTGTCAAATCCACAGCAGGGCTGGGGAAAGTACCTGTTTGTTACTTGAGTAAAAGTATCAATACTGCAATGTAGAATATACATAAAAGTCCGGAATTTTGAAGTTCAAAAGTATTGGTATCAAAATGCACTTAAAGTACCAAAAGTATAGAATGCAGAATGTCCTATATTTGAAGTTTTCAAATGTATAACAATCTTTAGAAAATAGCAGATCTACAAGCTCACAATGTATCACATCGTGAGGTGTTGTGAGCTTGTAGATCGGCTATTTTCAAATAAATTGATATGGGTTGGTTAATCATGTATGTTTTGTAATAGTATTCAAAATCTACAAAGTAACAATAAGTTTTCAAATAGCCTAATTATAGTGGAGTAAAAGTACAATATATGCCTCTGAGAGAGTGGAAGTAAAAGTAGGCCTATTGGAAATACTCAAGTAATATGTAGCCTACAAATAGGACTACCTCAAAATTACAAAACCACAATTACCTCAAAAGTAGGCTACAGTAGGCCTACTCAAGTACGTATAAGTTTTCTTAAGTAAATCTACTTTACGCCACTGTATTTTGAACTTTCACAGTCTCAGAGTTGCTAATGGACATGGATTTTACGGGTGTAGCAAATAAATCGACCCGTTGGCAACATTTGCAGTGTGGATATATAGCATCATCATAGTCTCGCTGGGTTCATCTTGACTTTCCTCTGACAAACCAGTGGTGCATGCATGCAAAAGGCGCGCTATTTCTGCATGAATTTGCATCATGTCAAAGGAACAAAATCCAAAGCACCAGGAGGTGGATTCTTTATACGATGGACATTGATTGAAGCCTACATTGCACAGAGGTGACGCGTCCACGTCCACGAGGTTAGGATAGGTGATGATGTAAAAAAAATAGGCTATAGATAATACTCTTGAATATAATTTGAGAGAAAGAGGCTGTGGATTTAAAGAAGAAAAATAGATAATAGGCTATATTTCATTAAGGGGGTTTAATAAAGTAAATTGAAGTGACTATTGGCTGATCGCCCCTTGCAGACTCCCCTCAAGGACCCCTGGGTGTCCGCGTCGCGGACCTCTCTTTGAAATTCTCTGCATATAAATATTAGGCTACATTACTCCATCCAACGGAAAAAGGCCTGCATGGTCAAGATGTTATTTTAAAATAATAAAATACTGGAATGCAACATTTCTTATAGCCTATTAGGCCTACGTATTTTTCGAACGCGGTGAGCTTTCGTCATTGCACAGGAGAAGGAAATTCCATTTTAATTTGGTGTTTAATCTGCAACCCAAAAAAATGTCTCCTTCTTCCTCAACAAAAATCTGTTTTTATGATTGTTATTAGTGATATTTGATCTGCATGCTCCAAAAATATGGTAAAGTATTTTCATATTTCATCATGCCATTATAAAAATAATAATTATATATCAGTTTGATTTAGGGTTTTTAGATTTACGATTTATTTAAAGGATTTAAAAAAAGACGTGGTTAATTTAGCTTAATAGTGCTAATTCATCCATCAGTAACCAGAGTGTACAAATAACCATTCGGTTACATATTTTACAATGCCTAAAGGTTTATTATAATGCACTGTTTAGTCTAGAAACTCAGTTAATGATGATACAGTATGCATGCTGACTGCTGAGTCAACAGGTTGACCTTCATTTTGACCACAGCAGAACTGAGAGCTTACACATAGTGGCGAAAAAAAGAACCTCTGGGAACTCAGATTGACACATTAGTGACACATGACAAGATAAGACACTTTTAAAATAACACCATTAAAATAAAATAAAATGTCAGAAGTTGCGAAATTATCAGAACGCGTCGCCGGTCGCTCACTGCTTCTGTAGCCTATATGCTACTTTTAAAAGTGTAAAAATAAATATAGTAAAAATAATTGGAGACATCTCTAATACTTTCTGAGTGAAGGATTGATATACCGTATAGGCCACTTACTGTAAAATAATGTATAACCTATCATGACCATTTGTCAATCTACGCAACAATATCACGCACACACACGCACGCACACGCAGCATGCACCCCCCCCCCCCCCCCCCACACACACACACACACACAGGCACACACACACACCTGACAAATTGTGACAAATAATGGAGAAACGTTTGTGTCCTATCGAACTGTTACCCACAGCCAGTATGCTGACCACATGAATAGCCGCGGATCATAGATTATAGTATGCCCTCAAAAAAGTCTAGAACACACCACTGCCCACAGCCTGTATATATAGTGTGCGATTTTGCTCCAGGCCTAGCCAATGAGTTAAAACGGCATAAATACATAAATATAAACAGTTCTGAACACCTGAATTTAAAACCAAAAATAGGCTCAATCTTCAACAATATGTTGGTTGATTGATTGATTGACTGACACACTTATTTGCAGTTGCTGCCATAACTTGGCAAACCAGAGAATTTGGCTAAATTCAGCACACATTCAATGCGCTTTACAGTCAAATGTCTCAATCTGGATTATTGACTGGGCCAATGCATCATTTATTTAGCTATATTAAACTGGTACCGATCTAGAATGACACAACTCACAAGTTATTTGAAGTATAAAGTCAAGAGGTCACACTGCCACAATTAAAACCAGTAAGACTCCCTAATCGGGAGATAAGCGACCGTTGGTCGCTTATCTCCATAAATAGGCCAAAAAGTAGTTTGTGCAAAATCGTCCTGATGGTGGCGCTAGATGGGACAGATGCGTTGTGATTACATGACTGTAGAGATACTGTGTACTGGTGTGCATGATTTTAGGGCAAAATCTGTAGGAGCAGGGTGACTGTAGAGATACTGTGTAGTGGTTTGTGGTGGTCATTTGGTCATTTTTGCACATTTGGTAATTTTTTACACCTGGGGGTCCCCCAGGGACCTGGGGGTCCCCGAAACTCCGGGGGTCCTTGGAGGTTGTAGTTTGGCAGGCAAGGAGTGTGTGTGCAAAATCTGGCATGGATCGGGGCAACGGTTGCAGAGATATGAGCAGGGCAAAAGTGTGACGTGTGACGTGTGACAGAGGGAGTGACGGAGGGAGTGACGGAGGGACAGCCGGTGGAGGTTTGGATAGTGTGCAAGTAACTGCGACCTACGGTCGCAATCACAACACTGGAACATGTCTGCCTCTGCTGGCCTCTAAAGGGATGGCAGTCTCCCCCCACTTGTTTTATATTTCGTCGTACGAAGGAGTCGCGCTCCAAAGATAGCCGATCTACAAGCTGACAATCTGTGTCATTGCTGCCAGCTTGTAGATCTGTTATTTTGGGACATACAGCATGACTTGTTTCAAATGTAACTTCATCCTTCAGCAGCACATGTGCAAGGGAAAGGGATTTGATCAAGATGTTTTTGTCCTTAAACATGCCTGAATAAAATATATAGGCCTACCTGCATTGTCAAAATTGCGTGCTGCATTCCTGTAACTGACAGGAAAAGTAAGAAAGAAAGAAAGAAAGAAAGAAAGAAAGAAAGAAAGAAAAGGCAAATGCCAATTAGGAAGCTTTCTTGGAATATAAAAAATAGTAACCCATTATTCATTTGATAAATTATTGTTATTGTTCATGTCTACTCAATATCAATGGTTCAATGGCACTAACATAGGCCTGTACAGCATTTAAATTCTTATGCATTGGTATCACTTTTTAAAAGCGCGACACATTATGAGCTTGTAGATCGTCTATTTTCAAATGTCCGAAAAGGCCTATATATTAATATAGGGATGAAGTTAACATTCTTGTATTTGTAATAGGCCAAATAGCTACCAAGTAATTAGTAAAGTTTTCAAAAAAAAATGTAGTGGAGCAAAAGTTGCCTACAATATTTGGATTCGAGATGCAGTGGAGTGGACAGGAAATTGGAAATAGGCCTACTCAAGTAAAGTACAAATACTTCAAAATTGTACTTAATTAAGTACAGTACTTAAAGGGGCACTCCACAACTTTTCAACCTATGTTCATATAATTGGTCCTCACTCAAAAATAGCTTTTTTCTTCTTTTTTTTTTTTTCTCAGAGGAGGGCTGTGGGCAGGTCAGAAACCCATCGTCTTGTGACATCATCGATTGCCAATCCAGCTTATAGAAACGGCAGGCTTTCTATTCCTGAAAAGTTGCAATTTTAAAGTGGAAGCCATTGTTCTTGCGATAATAAAAATCTAAATATTTTTTTCAAAAATATTGATTAAATTTTCTTTTGGGAAAATGATGATGTCACAAGACGATGGATTCTGAACTTCCCACAGCTCTCCTAGGAGACTTGAACTGAGTAGAAAAAAATTGTGATATTTTATCATGAACATTAGTGAGGACCTATTATATGAAGACAGGTTGAAAAGTGGTGAACTACTCCTTTAAGTAAATCTTCTTGGTTACTTTACACCACTGCTGAAGACTGCCATCTGCTGTGGGGAATTAGTTCACTCCACACATATTGGTGGACTTTGATGAACCCCATGGTGTTCCACTATGCAGTGGATTAGCAGGGGGCCACTCAGCTTGGTGATACATATCGTTGAGACAATAGAATCTCTCCACGATATGCCTTTTCAGAGGTGATACAATGAGGGATCTTTATTAAAAAATCCTGTTGAATTGTTAACACAGAGATTCATTGCAGAATTCATTTAAAGGGATATTCCACTTTCAACAGGGAAACAGTGGAAGGGCTTCTCTCCCCACACACACCCATTGTAACTTCAAAATCCATTTTAACCATGATAGATTCATTAAAAACACCCATTATTTTTTCTAGTGACTCATATTACCCTCCTAATATGTGTGTAAATGAAAAATGTTATTGAAAAAACACGTCCTGCTCACGTATTAGGAGGGTAATATGGGTCACCAAAAAAAATAATGTGTGTTTTTAATGAATTTATCATGGTTAGAATGAAGTTTGAAGTTACAATGGGTGTGTGTGGGGAGAGGCCTTGGGCGTGGAGGGCATGGTAACATTTACATCAAATATCTAAATATTGAATCAAGCAAATTAAAAACTGTTCAGGGTGTTCATAAAAGCCTGATAAATAAAATGACAATGAATGAAGTTTTTTGAAAGTGTAATATCCCTTTAAACTTGCATTTTTGTCTAAATCACTGGTCTAACTGGTCTGTTTATGAAAGGATCCCCATTAGAGACACGTGAATGAGCCTCTAGTCTTCCTGGGGTCCTGAATGAAGCAAATTAAACAAATACACAAATAACAGTTGCATAGTTATGTTACGTGGCAAAATATTTCTTGATATGTTTTTTGAAAGTTATTTTGTTATGGATTGTAGACAGGATGTTTTTCGGCAGAGCATTCCAGAGTTCTATTGACCTATAGTATAGGTATACCGTATACATACCAGTAGGTTTGAGAAAATTTGATTTTGGTGCCACTTTTGTTCTTATTTGACCAGAAACTGCTCCTCTGGTGTTGTACCTATGCTCAGAAGTCATTTGTAACTTCTTTTAGTTGTTGTTACCTTGTACTGTAGGTGGTTGTACTTTTAACTAAGTAAATAACCATAAAAACCAACATGAAAAAGAATCGTGATAAGATCGTGTATTGTGATACAGTTTGGGAAAATATTGTGATATTGTATTGTTTCCATATCGCCCACCCCTACTATAAAGTCTCCTCTTGGATATGGCTGTTCAGGAGACTGCCAGCTTCGGCAGTGGATAATCCCTTCTTTTGTCGTCTCAGACCAAACCTAATCAAACCTTCATACCAACAGGGCGCCCACTGGCCTAGCGGTCCAGGCACGTGCCACATAGACTCTGATGCCTGACAGTGTGTCATGGGTTCGAATACTGATCCCGGTGACCTTTGCTGTGTGTCTCTCCCCATCTCTCTCCCCATTTCCTGACTCTCCATATTTAAACTTTTTATTTTAAATGTCCTTTGTGGAAATGCACTACTTCGCCATACTAGACGGTTTGGCTCTGAAACAGACTAGCTGGTGGTAGACAGTCAAAGTTAAAGTCAAAGTCAGTTAAATGTATTAACTAGACTGCACTCTGTCAAGGTGCCAACTTTCCCCTTGTGCACTCGTGGCCATGTATGGCCTACTTGTGTGCCAGCAGAGCTTGCAAGTACTGTTGTCTGTCTGTATGTATGTGGGTGGGCGGGCAAGTTGGCAAGTTGACACTCAGCCGAGGTGCCAACTTGCGCCTTGTTATCTATATATTGGGTCGCACTTGTTGATGGTGACGTCACCAGGAATGCTGGTCCCTGATTGGCTACGGCGTAAACACAGACAGATACGTGACAGATTGATTGAAGACTTTATTAGAGGTTTCCACGGGAAAAGGTACAGTTTCATGACGGTATAGTTCACTGGGACACGGTCAACTAAAAAGAGATCCTAGAAAGCACTTGGCTTATTTGCACAGGAAACCATTTAAAGTATCTCATATAAAAACTTGACTGTGTTGACTGACCCTTGACTGTTAAGTATAGAACGCGTGCAGGAACAACTGATAGAGCCAGTTGTTTGAGAGCTCTGGACAGACAGACAGACAGACAGACAGACAGACAGACAGACAGACAGACAGACAGACAGACAGACAGACAGAAAGACCCACCTTCTAGCCTCATTCAGAGCTACACACCATAACAATAACAACAGTGTGCCCGCTGCCAGTGCATTCCTGTGGACATTGAAATTCTTGCCACAGGGTCTGTACACCTAATTCATATAGTCTGAAGATGTTATGCAAGTTATTCAGCATAGTCTGGAGCAAGTCAGCACTCCCACAACACATCAGGTGGGAACTGGCGATGATTGAAAACAGAAACAACTAGAACTGCACTCTGTCGAGGTGCCAACTTGCGCCTCATGCTCAAGCAGGCCATGTGTGGTCTGCTTGTGCGCAAGCACAAGAGTGCGCCACGAGGTGTGCACAGTGCACTGCTGGCCTCATGTCCCTATATGTCTTTGCCTGTTAATGAAGACATTACCAACAGCGCTCTTATATACCAATTTTACCAAACCCTTCTGACAGTAACTGAGTAAGCTGAGTGTTTGGAGTAAGCAACTGGTTCGATATACTTACTAGTCTTACTAGTATAGCGACATAATAATGAAAGGTTGCAGCCACTGTCTGATGGCGTAACGTGACGTAAGCGCCGGCTATTTCACAATCATATAAAAGTGAGTGAGCTTGATGCGGTGTCTCTCATTTGAGCTTTCATTATAGTATGGATCTCAACGCAGAGCAACCACACGGTTCGATGTATGGTCAACGTGACCCCGGGGACGTAGGTGCCGACCTGAGGGGAAAGAGCATTGTAGCTGGAAAGCAGCAAGCTTGGGAAAAAGAAAGACAGGAACTTCTTAGAGAGAATGAGGCTATCTCTCAAAAGCTACTCTATGCGGGGCAGAGACTTAAAGATTTGGAGGAACAGATGAAGAAGTCAGAGGAGGAGTCCATGGAGATGAACTGCAACATCTCTGAGATGAAGGTTCACCACTTTAAAGTCATGAACTCCCAACTAACCGGCGTCAGGGGTGAACTGAAAAACAAAGAGATCATATGGGAAAAGAACAGGAATGCCCTCGAAGACATCTTCAGGACGACCATGATTGAAAAGGAGAAGAGATGGGAGGAAGAAAGGGATCACCTGGTCAGAGAAAACAAGGAACTATACAGAGAAACACAGAATTGCAAGGCAAAGTTCCTCTACGCAGAGCAGAGGATGAAGGATCTGGAGGCGGAGATGGAAGCGTCGGCGAACGAGAGACAGGCAAAGACGGAGGCCCTGCTCATGAACCTGGAGGAGCTGCACAAGAAATGCTCGGCCATGTTCCGGTCCGACAAGGAGCACACCAAATACGAGAGGATGGAGATGCAGCGGCACGCTTTCAAACAGCTCCTGGATACCAGGCAGGTGGTTGAGCGTCTACTCCGGTGATCCTGCATCGAGGAGAGTCATTTTGGAGCAGTGTTTGCCTATAGAAGTGATTTTCACTCTTTGTAATTTCAAGCTCCCCCGTCCCCCGTCCCCCAGTTCTCATATGACAGACACAGATCTTTTATCTTTAGGATCCCGATCTACACAGTAAAATCCTCAGTGTTTAACTCTGAGGGTACGAATGTATCCATTTGGTTCCATTTGTACATTTGGATTCATTTTTAGTTTAGTTTTACAGGCCTTGTACCAATTTGGTTCCTAGAGTAACTCAGTCTATTTAGCAGGGGACCCCCTGGAACCCCCTGAGCCCCACGTTGAGAATCAATGGCCTAGAGGGAAAAGACAGGACCGCACGGTGAGGACGTTCAAGCTGGAGAGCGTAACATGAACAGAGGTCCCACTCCCCTACATGTCTTTTCTTGGGAGAATCTCCCCACTGCCCGTCTGTGTTAGAGGAAGCCCATGTGTGTTTCAAACACGCTGGCACATGCACAATGCTGTGCACCCAATGTAAATGCACACATATGCACACATTTATACACATACTGAGCAGTGTGCATGTACGTACTGTACACATTAGGTTAACGTTGAGAAGTGCCAACCAAGCAGCACCTTAAGCGCACTGTGACCACTGCATGACCAATGTACTGTACTGTTTTTATTCTCTTCTTACTACCATTTCTGCTATGAGTTTCTATGGTAAAGATGTGACTAGTGTGCTATTCCAATTGCCACATCTGTTTCAGCAAAACCTGCTCATTTACCGACCTGGTTTTTACAGTTATTTCAGCTAGGCTATTAGTGCTAATAATGATGATACAATCACAGCGACTGTTAGTAGGTTTGAACGCTGAAGGCGTTAGTCTGGACATGCGCTTCTCCGCTCAGAAACACTTTCTGGGGACATGGCCCCTATGATTATTTCTTTGTTGTTGTCTTACTGTTGCTGCTACAAGTCTGTGTTGAGGAACCAAAATGTGCTTATGTACTTGTACACTTACTCCACTCATCAGTAAACACTTTGAGAGGCTGGCGAGGGACTACATTTGTACATCCATGGCAATTTGCATATCGTCAAAACATCCACTGTTGTGGGAAGAACAAATGTGTGTGAATGTTGTTTGTTAGTTACAGTTCGCCATTCAACACTATAGTTACAGCCAGACTCAACTCAAAGCTCAAAGACCTATAGGCCTACACCCGTAAGCCCCTTAGGGGCTCCCTGTCCCTATAGACTAGAGCCCCCCAAGGCTGTGTGCTGAGTATGCCCTCACATCCTCAGGGCATTCTACGACAGCAACAGCACCACCAGCCGCTTGGTATGGGAACTGCACCGCTCTCGACCACAAAGCTCTGCAGAAGTGGTGAAGTCTGCTCAGTGCATCATAGGAGGCGAACCTCCCTCCCATCATGAGAGGATGTTTAGCCAAGGCTGTTAAGTATCATCAAGGACATTATGCCACCCACAGCCTGTTCACAACACTGCTTCACCCACTGCCTGGCAAGCGATACCAGAGTATCGAGAGCTACAACAAGAGACTGTGGCAGAGTTTCTATCAAGCAACTGACAGACTTTTGAACACAACCAAGCTTGTCGCCTGTGCTTTATTTTGGTCTTATATTTTAAGCGACATGATGCTGACTTGCGCTGTATGAATGCGCCACGTGATTTAGGACTTTTCATTTAAATGATACAGATTTTTACATGCTTTCAGTCTTTATATGCTCATTTTATTCTCTGTTCTTTTACGTCTAATAATTATCTATTTATTACTCTTAAACTGCAAGGTGAAAGCCTGCACACAAAATGTTTTCACCTCACTTTTAGCTCCAATTGTGTTTGCGACTGTCACCCATGCACCTCCACTGTGAGTGGCTCTGCTGCTATGCTGGGCTAAGCAAACTAGTAGTTTAACCACATTTTTAAGTTAGCTTACCGATTCAAATAGTTACATTATTTTATTTATTTATTTAGCCATTTCTTGTGTAGTCTACTGATATAAGAAACAATTTCACTGCATAGAATGACAGTAATTCTTTTTAACGTTATTTGTTATTTTGACCATTGTTTTGCTACTTAATTGAACCCCCTTAGACAGCCCCTTCCCCTTTCTGCACATTCCCTGTTGCTGCTATCTAGTTTTCTATGTTATTTTATTTACAGTACAGCCACCTCTTCTTCTTCTGCTGCTTCTTCTTCTTCCTCTTCTTGTGCCGTTGTTGCACAATCTTTCGGACAAGTGACATCCAGGCAATGCATTCATTGCCATTGTACATTACATTGATTTGTATACTAAAGTTTTGCTTTTTAAGTAAAGCTGACATCCCTTGCACTTTTTTCCTATGGATAGTGGTCCGTTTTATTTATTTATAAGTTATGTTTATATTTTATGTATGATCTGTGAACAAGTTCACAGATCATACATCAGATCAGACACTTCTTTTGCAATTAACTCTTTGATGGTGACTCAGTCATTGTCTCTATTAAATTCTGTTATCACTTTGTATCAGATATAAATTGTAAAATGTATTTTATTTGTTATTACTATTTTAATTATTTTTCAAAGTAGACATTTCTCTCCTGGTCTTTGGTCTGCCATGGGGTCTCCATCCTAGTGGGACGTGCATAGAGGCCCTTCCTAGGAAGATGCTTGGGAGGCATCCGTACTAGATGCCCGAAACCACCTAAACAGACTCCTTTTCAAGCGTAGGAGCAGCGGTTCTACTCCAAGTCTTTTTCAGGCGACTGAACTTCTCACCCTAAGGGAGATGCCAGCCCCCGGTCTGAGAACTCATTTTGGTCGATTGTACCCGCAACCTTATACCTTCGGTTATGACCCACACTTCATGACCATAGGTGGGATTAGGAACGAAGATTGCTCAGTAGACAGAGAGCTTTGCCTTCTGGATCAACTATTTTTTCGTCAAAACAGTGCAATTCAGCGACTGCAATACCGCTCCTGCTGCTCCACACTGGTCTGGGAACGCCTCAGGATACCCCCGGAGAAAGTGAATAACGTTTCTCAGGAGAGGGAACACCCCCACGACCCAATTCTGGATAAGCGGTTGAAGATGGATGGATGGATGGATGGACAGACAGCCATTCACACTGAGCACTATAACCATAAATAAGCCGTTCCAAGCAAAGTGGATTGCAGTGTTCATACCAAATATTAAAAAAATTAAATACAATGGTGAAAGATATAGTAGTTATAGTTATGTTTATAGTTATCGTGCACAGTGGGAATGGCACTTTGCTGTAGAATGGCACTTTGCCATTGTGTAAATGGTTTACTGAAGGCTTTCCAAACACAGTGGTGTGTGTGTTTGTGTGTGTGTGTGTGTGTGTGTGTGTGTGTGTGTGCGTGTCTATGTGTGTGTGTCACTCTTCACCTTTTTTTTGACAGATGCTCCATCCATCCATCCATCTATCCATCTTCAACCGCTTATCCGGAATCGGGTCGCGGGGGTAACAGTTCCAACTGAGACTTCCAGACTTCCTTATCCCGAGCAACTCCCAGTGGGACGGGGTCTCCTCCCAGTGGGACGTGCATCGAGGACCTTCCTAGGAAGGCGCTCGGGAGGCATCCGTACTAGATTCCTGAACCACCTATGCTGACTCCTTTCCAAGTGTAGGAGCGGCGGTTCTACTCCAAGTCTCTCTCGGGTGACTGAAATTCTCACCCTATCTCTAAGGGAGATACCACTTGTTTTCACGTTTTTGTTGTTAAGATTTGTTCTTTCTTGGCATGTTGTTTACGTCCATTGTTTACCGTATCCTAATTTTCTTGAGGCACTCCATTGCATTCTCTCTGCACTTATCGTCACTGTCGGGCAGAAACCTTGTATCTCCAAGTTTCACATTTCTAGGTTTCCTTGTAAAGAAAAGCCCTGCTTCATCGTACAAGACTGTCGCACAAAACTATAGTGAAAACAACAGACCTATAAGCACACAATGCCTCGGGGTGCGAGGCGTTGTGGGCCATGGAATTGATTTGCTAAAACACTGAACAGTAAACAGTTTGCTTCATTTTATGCGCACTATTATGTTTTTTTATGGTACAACCTGAATGAGTAGGACAGAGATACCAAAGTTTCTGGAAAGTATTTTACAATCACTGATGACAGATCAGTGTGGGCAAAGAGTATCTGTTTATGACTTCTATGTCATTTTGACTGTTTTGTAGGGGAAAAACCCAACTCCATATGCAATGCATTTTAAAATGTGATCCTTGTTTCCGTGTTTGTTTACCTGAGTTTAGTTCTGTGCGTGGGTCCATCCAACCTTCGGTTTTGAGAGTTCCTGACAAGTGCGTACTTTGAAGGGCTTGCATAAATATATTGTGACTTATGGGAAGGAAATATAGGCCTATGTCATAAGACAGTCATAAAAAGGGTGAATCAGCTTATCAGCTGCACTGTCAGGGGTGATTAAGGAAACATTCCATATAAAAGGTGACCATCTATGTTTGTTCTTTCAGAACTCGGCGAAGAAGAATGGCGATCAAGAGTATTTCTGTCGAATACGACTCTAACAACTCACAAAATGTCTTCAGAAGAGGGGACACCAACACTGGCAGAGTTCTGTTGGTGATTTCCAAACAAACAACAATTCAGTCCTTTTCGGTGAGAGCTATAGGTGCAGCTAAGGTCATGTGGGATGAAGATATGGGAGATGTGACTGTTTTCTATCAAAACTATGACGAGATCTTCTCCATGGAAAACTCACTCCTACAACAAGGAAGAGATGGTAAAGATATCATATTTATTATTACTATTATTGTTGTTGTTGTTGTTGTTGTTATTATTATTATAATGTTTACATAAACACTTAAACTCTCTTTTTAGAGAACCAGACTTGAACTGTCCTTTTTCGTCTACATACTAATCACTGCCACAAATAGCGATCTACAATATAGATCTGCTGTTGGGACCACTTGACAGATTCAAGTTGTCAGAAAGATATGATTCAATAAGACTTGCTTTCCTCTGCTTTTAGCCTACTTCCATCATACATCCATGGTGCCTATCCCGAAAATCACCGGATTTTGCTTTTTATTGCATAATCTTGCAGGTGAAAGTAGGCATTCTAATCTTCATTCAGAATGAAATTTGCTCATATCTTACTATTTTTGGATTCGCTGTGGCTCTGCAGAGTTGTGACAAAATGGTCAAAAAAGGCTGGCACATATACCCACCCAAATTGGAAAAGATTCTGGCACTAAATAACATCTATTTATCAAGATGTATTCAAACTGGTTCAAGGGTCAAATCTTGTGTTTGTACTTGACCACACTGTAGGCACTGAAACGCTGAGTCCAGGGAGACACGAGCGTCGGTTCTCTTTCCAACTACCGGACAGGTAAGCAAGACAGAGATCTTACACTGTAACATCCTCCTCACTGTTGTGTGCAAATGGAACCAGTAAGGGTCCACATTTGTACTGTTACAAATGGACAGATTCACATTCTAGTGTGTCCAGTTGACAACATAAAGAAGAAAACTGCATTCAATTATCCTTCTCTGGATTTGATTACTTTCCCTGAAGTAAGCCATTTACCATGAGAGGGAATGGGTTGTTGGCTGATTTACCACTGTTTCAGGGTTGTGGCACGAGGCGAAACCCACAACCCTCAAATGGTAAATTGCTTTTCTACCACTTCTACCATATAAATGAAAGAAAACACAGTTGTAACTTGCATTGATCTTGGAAATGTGTGTGTGTGTGTGTGTGTGTGTGTGTGTGTGTGTGTGCGTGCGTGCGTGCGTGCGTGCGTGCGTGCGTGCGTGCGTGCGTGCGTGCGTGCGTGCGCGCGCGCGTGTGTGTGTGTGTGTGTTTGTCCAGAGCTTACAGTATCTCGCAAACCGCTGGACCTTTGTGTTATAATGTCAATATTATTATGAAATCTTATCAATTTCTCAATATTATTCAGAAATGGCAGATCTACAAGCTCTCAACAAGTCGCGATGCATTGTGACCGTGTAGATCTTCTACGTTTTAATCGCCGAAGTATAAAATAGTTTTAAAGTGATGAAACAACGTTTGAAGCTATATTAACCCATTTAGCTGATGGCCCCCTTGAATCCCCTCAAGGACCCCTCGAGAACCACTGTGACACCACGGCTGCGGCCACATGTCATTGTGACATAAAGTCTGAGATCCACACAGTGGCGTCGGTTCAGCAAAAGCTAAGGTTTGGCTACCATACCTTTAGCCTGGCGGGGCCCGACGTTATATCTGTGTTCATTCCTTCCACAGTATACTGTGGAAGGAATGAACACAGATATAACGTCGGGCCCCGCCAGGCTACCATACCTTAGCAACAGGCATGATGAATTTATTTTAACAAGTACAGTTTATTTTTCCCCCTGTAGCCAAGGTATGACAGCTACCATACCTTGCCATACCCAATTGACATACATTAACCACTTTAGCCCTATTTTATACCTATAGGCTATTTGAAAAATCTATACAAGCTCGCAACACATCGTAACGCAACACATTGTGATCTACTTTTACTTTTGGTATACTTGTCTTTAAGTACATTTTGATGCCAACACTTTCACATTTTACATTTTTAATTCCGGACTTTTACATGTAACAAAGTATTTCTACATTGCAGTACTGATACTTTTATTAAAGTAAGGAATGTGAGTACTTTTTTCCATCTGTGCTGCAGTGAGCTGCCAATATCCTGGGAGGGAGAACATGGTAAGATCTACTACTCACTGAAGGCCAAAGTGACATGCAGATCCATGAGGAAGGCCAGCAAGGCCAAGACACGTTTTACCGTGGTCTCCAATGCGGACATGTCCCTCCCCGATCTGATGGTGAGTGATGCAAACCTGTGTGACATCTGTCAAAATTAATTATTACATAATTGTCTAATCGCAATTATTTGACACCAGTAAGACTCCCTAATCAGGAGATAAGCGACCGTCAGGTCGCAGCGTGATTTTAGGCCAAAATGTGTAGGAGCAGTGTCCAAAAATGTGTTTGAAAAAATCGGCCTGATGGTGGCGCTATATGGGACAGATCCATGTTGATGACATGAGTGTACACATACTGTGTAGCGATTTGCGTGATTTTAGGGCAAAAATTGTAGGAGCAGTGGTCCAAAAATGTGTTTTGCAAGAATAGGCCTCATGGTGGCGCTAGAAGAGGGCCATGTGAGAATTGAAGGAGTGTGTGTGCAAAATTTGGCATGGATCGGGGCAACGTTTGCGGAGATATGAGCAGGGCAAAAGTGTGACGTGTGACTGACGGACGGACAGCTGGTCGAGGTTTTGACATTAACTGCGACCTGACGGCCGCAATAATCGCAATTATTTGACATAATCACAATTATTTAACATAATCACAATTATTTGACATAATCGTCATAATCATTTCCATGTTGGAGAATGTTCATATATTTTCAAACATTTTCAAAAATAGTGGGAATAGCAGATCTACAAGCTCACAATGCGTTGCGTTGCTTGTGAGCTTGTAGATCGGCAATTTTCAGTATGTGTGTAAAATCAACCATTACGACGCCATCAAGGTACAGCTAAAATACATTTTTGCCGACAAAATCAACCGTAGATTCGGTCATTAAAATCTTATGATATTTAGTTGGCAGAAACTAGACTAAAACTAAAACATTTCAGATGACTAAAACTAAATGAAACTTTTCTCAAAATACTATGACTAAACTCCAAAATATTCAGTTGACTAAAATAGGACTGAAATTAAATTTCATTCAAAAGATAATGAATAAAGGAAATAAAGAAATAAAAACTCGGTCTAGTTCTTATTTGAATGAATAAAACATTACAGGATAACAATTTGTTTGGTAGAGTATGTTGATGTAATATATAGCTGGTACATCTGTACGGTAAATATTTTACAATATAGCACATCCCGCAGTGGTTGGAGAAGGTGATCTCCCTATTTGAGACATTTACACTCTAACTCAAACTCATACTGCCTGAAATCATGAAATAACATACGGTACTTCATTGATCTTAGGAAGTTATCTTCATCTTTCAATGTGCTGCGCAGAACCTGAATAGTTTTGTGTACATTTTGTTTGTTGTTTTCTCTCTCTCTCTCTCGCCTGTCTAATGCCGAATGTCTGCTCTCCCCTCAGAAACCTCAAGAAAGGACCACAATCAAGAAGTTGACCTGTTTCGCTTCTGGAAATATTAATCTCAGTGTTCACACTGAGAGAATGGGATTCCTGCAAGGTGGCCATTCATGTCAATAATACAGACACAAAAAAGGAGGGGAAAGGGTTGCACACTAGGGCTCCATGCACAATTTTTAAGTGACATTTTGGTCCTTAGGTCTTCGGAATCAACAAATAATACAACAACTATTACAATAAATTTAAGTTTCATCCCTATAACTATCTATAGCTACTTGTATCTAAGTCTGTCTGTCTATCTTGTTCACCGTGACTTGCTATTGCTATTCCTACAGTGGCTGAACAACCTTTCCCCCCCTCTTTTTAGCTTGGTGTTTGGTGCCTCCATAAGAACATGCATAAAATGATTCAAATATTAGATACAAATTTAAAAAATGTATTTGTTGTTTGTTGCATTATTCATTAATCCCTATACGCCTATTTAGCACTCTGTAGCCTTACAATACGTATCTGATGAATGCACTATAAAAGTCATTATTATCCCATGATTACGCAAGATCCAAATGTACTTTAATAGATATAACATAATATAACTTATCTCTCGTTACAGGGGAAGCTCTCAAAGTCAAGGTGGATATACTTAACAATTCCAGCCGCTCCGTCACTCCTAAATTCTACCTGTACGAGGAGCAGACGTTCCATGCAAAGATGAGGTTCAACTTGAAGTACCATAAGCTTGCTATCAAGGACATCTTGAAGGAGAAGGGGGAGGTGGTGAGTGCCAGGATAGAACACAGTACTATGCAGTAGATATAGTCAGGGGGAAAAAAGGAAAATAAATGAGTTGGTTAAAGATACCAAAGTGTCTGGAAAGTATTTTACAATCACTGTTGACAGATGGGCTATCAGTGTTGGCAAAGAGTATCTGTTTATGACTTCTATGTCATTTTGACTGCTATGTAGGGGAAAAACCCAACTCCATATGCAATGCATTTTAAAATGTGATCCTTGTTTCCATGTTTGTTTACCTGAGTTTGGTTCTGTATGTGGGTCCATCCAACCTTCGGTTTTGAGAGTTCCTGACAAGTGCGTACTTTGAAGGGCTTGCGTAAATATATTGTGACTTAAGGGATGGAAATATAAGCCTATGTCTTAAGACAGTCATAAAAAGGGTGAGTCAGCTTATCAGCTGTGGTGTAAGACGTACTCATTTTCTTTTTACTTAAGTAAGAGTAGCAATACTACATATTAGAAATACTGTACTCTTTCACAAGCAAAAGGCTGGTAATCAATTTTCTTTTGTAAAAGTACAAAGGTATTGACATCAAAATATACTGATATGTACAAACAGTTAAAGTATACTCATTATGGAGTACATTTAAAAAATAAAGTCTATTGCAGATCTACAAGGTCACAATGCGTTGCAACATAGCGGGTTGTGAGCTTGTAGATCTGTTATTTTCACATAACCAAAGAATATATATTAATATGTATGAGCTACATTATCATAAAAATTCTAATAATATAATAAATGTAGCGCTGTAGTGGTTAATGTTAATAATAATCAAAATCAAGTAACAAGTAACTAAAGTTTCTTAGTAAAAGTACAATATTTGTGTAGTAGAAGTATTGAAAATTGGAAATACTCGAGCAAAGTTGAGTAACTTGAGTACTTGAGTATACGGTTAGTTATTTACCACCACTGCTTATCAGCTCCACTGTCGGGGGTGATTAAGGAAACATTCCATATAAAAGGGGACCATATAAGTTTGTTCTTTCACAACTCGGCGAAGAAGAATGACGATCGAGAGTATTTCTGTCGAATACGACTCTAAAAACTCACAAAATGTCTTCAGGAGAGGGGACACCATCACTGGCAGAGTTCTGTTGGTGATTTCCAAACAAACAACAATTCGGTCGTTTTCGGTGAGAGCTATAGGTGCAGCTAAGGTCATGTGGGTTGAATATTATGGAGGAAGGATAGTTGTTACCTATCAAAACTATGACGAGATCTTCTCCATGGAAAACACACTCCTACAACAAGGAAGAGATGGTAAAGATATCATATTCATTATTACTATTATTATTGTTGTTGTTGTCGTCATCATTATTATTATTTACATAACCACTTAAACCCTCTTTTTAGAGAACCAGACTTGAACTTTCCTTTTTCGTCTACATACTAAATCACTGCCACAAATAGCGATCTACAATATAGATCTGCTGTTGGGACCACTTGACAGATTCAAGTTGTCAGAAAGATATGATTCAATAAGACTTGCTTTCCTCTGCTTTTAGCCTACTTCCATCATACATCTTATAACGTCTATTTATCAAGATGTATTCAAACTGGTTCAAAGGGTCAAATCTTGTGTTTGTACTTGATCACACTGTAGGCACTGAAACGCTGAGTCCAGGGAGACACGAGCGTCGGTTCTCCTTCCAAATACCTGATAGGTAAGCAGGACAGAGATCTTACACTGTAACATCCTCCTCACTGTTGTGTGCAAATGGAACCAAATGGAACCAGTAAGGGTCCACATTTGTACTGTGCATGCTCAGAGTTACAAATGGACAGATTCACATCCAGTTGACAACATAATGAAGAAAACTGCATACATTTTTCCTTCTCTGGATTCAATTGCTTTCTCTGAAATCCACATTTCTTTTCTGTTGGTGGATTTGCAGTCGGCTAGCCGTCTGTAAGAGGGTGTGTGTTTGCGTCTGTGTGTGTGTTTGTCCAGAGCTTATCTCGCAAACCGCTGTCACAATATTATTATGAAATCTTCTCAATTTCTCAATATTTTTTTCAGATATGGCAGAGCTCTCAACAAGTCACGATGCATTGTGACCTTGCAGATCTATGTTTTAATCGCCAAAGTATAAAATAGGTTTTAAGTGATAAAACAACGTTTGATGCTATATTAACCCTGATGGGTGTTAGATTAATTCCCATATTTGTAATTCTTTATAAAGTTATCCTTTCACAGAAGACTCAGCTTCTATCCACAGCGTAAAATCACAGTTAAAGAGTCAGAGTCCAAGAAAGGAGACCACACCATGTACGTCTGTTTGAAATAATTGTATTAACAGGATAGTTCAGAAGTAGCAGCATAGGGTACAGCAAATTCACCTATAGTGCCTTCTCTGGCTAATAGACAGTTGACATGATTTTATATAGTTACTGTAAAACAGTATGATGTAATATCGTGACCGTGGTCACCTCATCGGCTGACCTGACCTTTATCAGTGGTCAGAACACAACAGAGTTGTTGACATGGTGTAATCTTGTTGTTGACAGCTTAAAGATGGTTTAACAGTTGAATATCAGACACTTGTACAGTACAGTGTCAAGGCTGTTGGAATAATAGGGTTTGTTTTGGAACACAGAGTGGCAAACAGCACAATCAAAGAAGTATGATATTTGACCGTTATCCACAAATTGGTACACACTACAATATTAATATTATATTAATAATATTAACCAAACTTTTCCATCAAACCCATTAAACCAAAGGCCCCCTTGAAACAAGGACAAATGGGGGTCCACGAACCCCTCAAGAACCACTGTGACATAGTCAAATGACATCATAGATGACTGATGTCACACACCGGCCACATGTTATTGTGACATGAAGTCTGAGATTTTCAAACATATTGTACTTTTACTTTTGGAACTTGAAGTACATTTTGATGCCAACACTTTCACACTTTTACTCAAGTTTATTTTTTATTACAGACTTTTACTTGTAACAGAGTATTTCTACATTGCAGTATTGATACTTTTACTAAAGTAAGGAATGTGAGTACTTTTTTCCATCTGTGCTGCAGTGAGCTGCCAATAACGTGGGAGGGAAAACATGGTAAGATCTACTACACACTGAAGGCCAAAGTGACCAGGTCCATGAGGAAGGCCAGCAAGGCCAAGACGCGTTTTACCGTGGTCTCCAATGCGGACATGTCCCTCCCCGATCTGATGGTGAGTGATGCAAACCCGTGTGACATCTATGCCTGTCACAATTATTACATAATCGTCTAATCAAAATTATTTGACATAATCGCAATTATTTAGTCATAATCGTTTCCATGTTGAAAATCGGCTATTCCTATACTATCAATGTTCTTTTTAAAGTATAAAGTGGTCAAATATGTCTGTCATTTCTTATACAGCTTATGTGTCATATCTGCCATGTGCAACTTCAAAGCCTATAAGCAAATGTAAATGTCAACGACAAAAACACAATTACATCGTTTATCGCAATTATTTCAGTGACAATTAATCGCCATGTAAAATTATGTGACATCTAGTGTTGATTTTGTCAACTAAAGCTACTGTAGGATGAATTATTTTCGTCTACCACCTTTTCTACAAGCTCAGTGTTTCTACAACAAGATCTACAAGCTCACAACGCGTCGCGCTGCGATGCGTTGTGAGCTTGTAGATCGGATATTTTCAGTATGCATCCAAGTGTAAAATCAACCATTATGACGCCATCAAGGTACCGCTAAAATATTTTTTTGCCGACCAAATCAACTGTAGATTCGAAAGACTAAAATCTTATATTTAGTCGACAAAAGCTAGACTAAAACTAAAACATTTCAGGTGACTCAAATATTACTGAAATTAAAGGACATTTCATTCAAAAGACTATGAATAAACTAAATAAATAAAAAAAAACGACTTCTCTGTGGGCAATCCTTAACTTATTTTAATGAATAAAAGGATAACAATCTGTTTGGTGCGGTAATATATAGCTAGTACATCTGTACGGTAGTATGTAAATATTTTACATTATAACTTGTGCAGTGGTTGGAGAAGGTGATCTCCCTACTATTCCATTTGAGACATCTACACTCTGGCGTAATTTAAATGCAAATCGCTCCAGAATGTACTGTAAAGAAGATACGGAAATCGTGGTGCCCGCTGGCTTATGCATTGCCATAAAGGCATTGATGCCTGACGGCGTCGCCGGTTCAATTCCCGATCCGGTCGACTTTTGCCGCATGTCACTCCCCATCTCTCCCCAAAATTACCTGTCAGTCTGCTTTCCTATCAAATTAAGGCATAAAAACCCCAAAACAAACCTTAAAAAAAGGAAGAAAATCAAGACTTGAGGCATTAAACAACAAACTCATACTGTACTGCCTGAAATCATGAAATAACATACAGTACTTCATTGATCTTAGCACGTTATTTATCTTCATCTTTCAATGTGCTGCGCAGAACCTGAATAGTTTTGTGTTGTTGTTTTCTCTCTCTCTCTCGCCTGTCTAATGCCGAATGTCTGCTCTCCCCTCAGAAACCTCAAGAAAGGACCACAGTCAAGGAGTTGACCTGTTTTGCTTCTGGAAATATTAATCTCAGTGTTCACACTGAGAGAATGGGATTCCTGCAAGGTGGCCATTCATGTCAATCAATAATACAGACACAAAAAAGGAGAGGAAAAGGTTGCACACTAGGGCTCCATGCACTATTTTTAAGTGACGTTTTGATCCTTAGGCCATCGGAATCAACAAATAATACAACAACTATTACAATAAATTTCAGTTTCATCCCTATAACTATCTATAGCTACTTGTATCTGAGTCTGTCTGTCAATCTTGTTCACCGTGACTTGCTATTGCTATTCCTACTAAGTCACAGTGCTGAGCAACCTTTCCCCCCCTCTTTTTGGCTTGGTGTTTGGTGCTTCCATAAGACATGCATAAAATGATTCAAATATTAAAGATACCATTTAAAAAATATTATTTGTTGTTTGTTGCATTATCCATTAATCCCTATAGGCCTATTTAGCACTTTGTAGCCTTACAATACATATCTGATGAATGCACAATAAAAGGCATCATTATCCCATGATTACTCAGGATCCAAATGTACTTTAATAGATATAACATAAATGAATATAACTCGTCTCTCATTACAGGAGAAGCTCTCAAAGTCAAGGTGGATATACTTAACAATTCCAGCCGCTCCGTCACTCCCAAATTCTACCTGTACGAGAAGCAGTCGTTCCATGCAAAGATGAACTGCAATCTGAAGAAACGGAAGCTTGCTATCAAGGACATCTTGAAGGAGAAGGGGGAGGTGGTGAGTGCCAGGAGTGGGCAGAATGTCACCAGAGTGTTGTCCATCCCAGCAGAGCTTCCTCCAAGCATCTTGAACTGTCCAATCCTCCAACTGGAATACAGACTGGCGGTAATAATAAAAATAATAATAATAATAATCTTCAACTGACTCCTCATCAAACTGGAATACAGACTGAAGGTCCAACTCCACATCATCACTCATGTGTTTGTTTTACGCTGTCAAATCCTGACTGTTCATTTAACTCTGAAAGTGTACAAATGGGACCAAATGGACTTCCTGTAAGGGTCCATTTGGACACTCCCTGGAGTTACAGGTCTATTTGGTTCAATTTGGACATTCTCAGAATTACTTACATGTTAACACTGAGAATGTATTTTAAAATGACATGTTTATGCCTACATGATTACATTTGTTTTGCTGTAGCATACATAGTCAGGTTACAGTAACATAGTAGGCTATACCGTTGCAGTCGAGTGAAAACCTCATTATGTCCAAAAGTTGATTCACATTAAAAAATAGCTAAGGTGGCAGCTACAAGCTCAAGACTCTTATATATCTGCTACTTTTGAGTGACACTATATGATAAAGTAGGGCGTTAAATTACAAAAAAACACAAAAGGCCGGACCAAACGATATGTATTCCAGTTTCAAAACGACAACCTACTCAATCTCTGATGATAATGTTTTATATTTTTTTCCTCCAGGTTGTTCTTGAAGTGGCCCACAGCAGAAACCCAGTGGTCAAGATGCCCATCGTTGTCCTAGACAAAACAGAGGGCTCCTCTTCACTGGCAGTGCATGAGACACTGCAAAGACAGGACACACTGCAGAGCTGCTTCAGCTGAAAACCCCAAGAAAGTGCTCAGATCTTTTATTTAAAATGAATGTATAGAAATACTCTGTTATAAAAGGCCTGCATTTGAAATTTGACTCGAGTAAAAGTACAAAGGTATTTGCATAAAGAATATGCACACTATATACCAAAGCTATTCAAAAATAACCGATCTACAGGATCACAACGCGCTGCATCGTGATGCGTTGTGAGCTTGTAGAGTTTATTTGGTTAAAGTAATAATTGTAATAATAATCTGAATCTGCAATGTAACTATAAATGTAGTTAAAAGGTAGTACAAGTACAATATTTGCCTCTAAATGAGGCAAATATTGTATTTGTAGACTTCATTCTTGAAAGCTATTATTCAGGTTGATGTAGGCCTACAGTATCAAAAAATGAAAATACTCAAGTGAGGGTCTAAAAGTATCTAAAAATTGTTTTAAATCTTTATTCTTGAAAGCTATTAGGCCTATACACTACAGTACAGATTTTAAAATGTCTGGATTTTTCAAAGACCTTAATGACATAATTCATGTCATTGGTGCGGTGCCTTGATGCAAAACATCTTCTAGGCTATCACCCTTAAATTGTTATGTATTTTTTTTTTAATTGTGGAAAACATATTCTTTTTGAAAATAAATGAAAACATAAACAATGTCATGAAAATAAATGAAAACATAAACCATGTCATGTAAATTAGTTCCATCCCATCCGTACAACATTTGCCTAGAGTAGACTAGAGTATAAAAATGGGAATACCCAAGTAAAGTAAAAACTACCACAAAATGGTACTTTACTTGAGTATGCACTAAAAGTTACTTTCCACCACAGTGTGGGTTTGGATGGTAGGAGGATGGAACAACTGGGTGTGGTCACATGACATAATGCCGCCCCTGGAACGTGTACAAAAGTAGGATAAATAGCCGATCTACAAGTTCTCAACCCGCCGCAGCGCGACGCGTTATGAGCTTGTAGATCAGCTATTTTCGGCGCGCGGCACGGCACGCGTCCAAGTACAACTCAGGCTGCAACTGTGCTGTGGCTAGCTGCTAGCTCAGCTAGCTGACCAAATGGACACGACTACGGGATGATTTCCTCGCAAATTTAAAATGGATAAGATTAATTTGACAACGTGGCATCACCACGACTTAAGATAGATGTAAACGGACCATGTTAAAAAGCTCACGCGGACACAACGAGAACAAGGTACGTTTAATAAGGCCAGCTCCGGCTAGCCTAGCAGCTAACAGGAGGAGGGCTGGACTGTGTCAATTCCCATAGCCCGTAGCGGTGGTCGCGTTGTGATTGGCTGGCTCGTTGACAGGGCAACCGATGATAACGGGAGATGTCGCGGACGCCATAGAAACGCCGTCAGCCACTCACAGCGCGAGCCGTCCGTCCGGCCCATGGGAACTCAACTCGACCATAATAAACAAACATAAATAAGGTAGCATGCTGGTTAGAATGCAGCATCAGCACCCTCCCTCGTCCTGTCGGTTTGTGTCTGCTTCTGCAGTCTGCATACTGTTTGCATTACAATATTCTATTACATTAATTCAGTTAGGGTCTCTCTCTCTCTCTCTCTCTCTCTCTCTGTCTCTCTCACTCACTCACACACACACACACACACACACACACACACACACACACACACACAATAAATAGCATGGCACAAATCAATGTGCCACAATTGGACAGCTGTGCACCCTGCAGTCATCCATCAATGCAGGTTTGAAGGTGCAAGGTGGTGTAGTAATATTGTTTTGGTAAAGGCATATCATGTAACTTTACCATGTGTTTACATAAAAGGAGTAAGAAAATGACCCCCTTTCTCGAAAGGCAAACTCCCCTGCAGCAAACTCCCCTGCAGCAAACTCCCCTGCAGAAAGCCACAAGACATGGGGCTGATTCATACTCCACTTTTCGAGACAAATTTAATCCGGTTCAGCTCTGTCCAAACTACAATAGATAGGCCTACCTTTATTATCCCAAGGGGGAAAATCAGTCGCCCAGAGGCAGCACAGCAGTTTAAGTTTTACAAAGTTACAGAGAAGTATGAAAAGAAAAAACGTACTGATGTGTACAGTAAAAAAGAGCAAGGCACAATAAAAGATATGATGTCATTCAAAGGTTCGGGGGGCGGGTAGGTACCATCATTAATTCGGCTGTTCAGTGCCACCGAGCTTTTGTGACTCCCCGAACAGAACTGAAATAAATTCGGCTCTAAAAGTGTAGTATAAATCGGCCCATACTTATTCCCACTGCCATAGAGGTAACTCTTTATCCAAGCCAGAGATGAGAGTGAGAAACCATAACATTTGAGCTTTGCCATAAGAATGCCAAAGACCCTAAAAGCAGTATAAATGGTGCATTTATATAGCGCCTTTATCCAAGGCGCTTTACAGAGATTTTGCATTTCATTCACCCATTCACACACATACAAACACCGATGGCAGAGGAAACCATGCAAAGCACCAACCTGCTCATCAGGAGCAATTAGGGTTCAGTGTCTTGCTCAAGGACACTTTGATAGTAACTTTGGGGGAGCCCGGGATCGAACTGGGAACCTTACGGTTGCCCCTATAATCCAGGAGCACACCTCCATCTAGTTTCCTGACATCCATACATTTTAAACATTCATGTCATGTGCACTAATGCAGTGCTAGTTCAACATGCAAGGTATACATATCAACGAAGACTGCTTGCCTAATTTTGTAATGAGGTATTGGTGTAGGCCTATGTGTCAAATTAATGAACAGACACACTATGCATGCATCATAGAACATGCAAAAAAGTAGTCCATCTGTAACCAGGTGTGGTTATTTCAATAAAAAAACATTGTTGGAAAATGGAAATAAGGCATTTAATTTCTTTATTCTACATGTGTACTGTGCAATGTGCATGCATGGATATGCTATTCATTATCTGGTTTAGGCAGGCAGTGGACCTAAACAGAAAAAAAAGAAAACATGAAAAACTATATAATGCAATTGTTTTTACTAATTATCTTGAGTAATATCGAGGTATTCAACAACGTTATTGAATATCGAATTTTTCTTAATATCGCCCATCCTTAACCCTACCAGTGCCAGCCCCTAGATGGCGCCAAAGAATGCCAGGCTTTCTCCCATAGGCGAGCGCATTAGCATCCGGGGACTCACGTTGCAGTGACGCGCGTGCTCACGTTCGTGCACGTCATGGAAAGGTCCCGGATGATAATGCTAACAGAATAGCTATTCCCATTTTGTCATTTTAAAGATCATTTTTCGGCGATTTCGCCGTAAATAAACCTCGCGCCACATCCCTAAAAACACAATCCAGAGATATGGGCCTCCAAAGATGTGGTTTTTCATTGGATTCGGCGGCGATTTGCGGCTACGTTCGCGGCTCATGGCCGGCATGGCTTCCCCAGGATTTGGACCACTGGATTTTAAATTTAGGCTCAGGCTTCAGAAGGCCTCGGATCATTTTATTCATTTCATTAAAAATCCCGAACATGTTCGGGATAGGCACACTGGACTACGTTCCGGAAGCGGCGCTGAACATTCGGTGAACATTGGGGGTCTCAAAAATGTATTTTAAACCATTTTTAATGGAATATATCGTCGGACCATGTAAAATGGCTAGCTGGCTAGCGTAGGACGAGCCAGGACCACCCACGACTCTACAAGCAGCTCAGGGTAAGTCAATTAATTAAAATTAATTAATTAAAAAATTAATTAAAAGTCAATTAATTCAAAAAATTGTTTTGGATTGAACATATCCCGAACATGTTCGGGATAGGCACAGAATGAGTTAATACTAAGACTTTAAACTGTTATCATGAATATCATAGTGTAATCATGTCAGACAGAACATGGTGTTCAAAGTGCCACCTCCTGGTGGCTGTGTGGCCTTTGAGTGCAGTGGAGGCGGCTGTTACATCCCCCACACACTCTGACTCACTGCTAACGTGTGTAAACAGCCCTCGCCCCCTTCATATCATCCACTGATGGAACACTATCACAGTAGTTGCCAGTCATGTTATGCTTTTGGGGAGCAACAGTTAATCCAACTATAAAATAGACCAGGGATCTTCAACGTTTTCAGGCCAAGGAACCCTTAGTTGAGAGAGAGATGAAGCAGGGACCCCCACAACCTTTTTGTAGATTCCATATAGTTTCATGGTTTGACAGCACAGTTTTCAGATATTTAACCACTTGAATCGTCAATACTTAATAAAGTTGATCTTCACTCTGTACTTGTTCTACTCTTTTCCCCTCTTTGCTGAAAATAGCTGATCTACAAGCTCACAACGCCTCGCACTGCGAGGCGTTGTGAGCTTGTAGATCTGCTATTTTTGGCTAAAGTTCTCAGAATATGGACGCTAGGGTTCAAATGGTTAATAAACAAGCAGAAAAAAAGGTTTCTATCACACAAAGATTTGGAGGACCCCCTGCTGAAGACCCTTGCAATAGACAAAAGGAGAAATGCAGTGCTCAAGTCTGGTGAAGAGTTGATAGAACTGGGTACTCTGATTCTAAAAAAAAACATCCAATCAAAAACAAAAATGAATCCAAGGCACTCTTCAAGAAGTTAACAAGAAAAGTGCGCTCCTTGGAGGTCAGTTTGCCTACCCAGAGCCGTCAAAGTTTTGAAGGCAGTCATAGCCAAGCCAACTGGAGTGGAACCCATGGTGCGGATCAATAGGCTGATTTGGGGTGCCGGTTCTTCTTTGGCGTATTGCCAGTTTGTGTGCAAAGTGGAGAGCAAAGCGCTTGCTCCCTGTTATTAAGAAGAGCACTAACTAACTCTTAACTAAAACTTAACTGAACAGGAGCAAACTCTTACAAACAACAAAACCCAAGACAATGATCCAGCAAGGAATTAGGACATTATTACCACATCGTTAAGTTATAAACAGGGACTTCATTTCATGGCCGTGGTAATGATTCAACTTCAGCTCGTACATTTTCCGGGTTGTCACACACACAATCAGGTGGATCAAATGACCGTCTCTCCTCTCCAAAAGTACAGCTATCGTCTGCTTGGACGCTTAGAGCTCTGAAGTGTGACGCCCGAGCGCACCAGCGCATCTTTACCATAGAGCAGGGTTCCCCAATTAGTTTTCCCCAAGGGCCGAATTATGTCTAGGGTAACAAGCCGAGGGCCACAACATTGCAGGGGGCGACGGTGGCGTTCCCGCTTCTCCAGCGACAGTCCAGATATCGTCGTTGTCGGGTGAAAATCTTGTATGTCCAAAACCGTTCGTTTTGCATTTATCACAACAATATATATATATATATATATATATATATATATATATATATATATATATAAAACAATGTGATTAGGTTGATTAGTGAAGTGTTACACTTGGGTAACAACACTGTAGGACCATAATCCTCATTAGTGCTGTGGGTGTAACATGATGAGATAAAGCCACACTCAGCGTGTCAGAGCAGTCTCTTACATGGCACTGACTACAATCACATGTAAACTAAGAAGCAACACAATACACCCAGCTAATAATAACTGTGGTCACACATCAATCATTCATACATATAGTTAATGTGTTGAATATGTGTGTAGACGCTAGACAGCGCATGGTGCAAACTTGGCTTGGAGTTGGGAGTTCTCAGTAGGCGTATAAAAGTTACTTGAACTAACCTATTTACAGTAATTGATTATAAAAATCAATACTTTAATCGAATAATTATCGATCTCTATTTTGGGCATTTTATTGTAGGTGAAAAGTTTCAAAAAATATAAAAGAAAATGGTAAACAAAATACTGACAATATCTCATTGTAGATGTGCTATTTTCATCATTTCTACAACACAACACAGTTATTATTTTTACTGTATTATTTTTTGATAGTCGTGCTTTAAGACACTATGTATATATATTATTCGTTCCCTTTCCTGTTGTACCTTGCTCTTACTGTACTTACTGTACTCTGTACTCTGTTCTTGTTTTTTCTTTTTATCTTTTTCATACTTCTCTGTAACTTTGTAAATAACCTTATACTGCTGTGCTGCCTCTGGGCAACACATTTTCCCCCTTGGGATAATAAAGGTATCTATCTATCTATCTATCTAGTTATGCGATGAAGTAGGGCTTATGAAAATAGGGCTTAAGACAAGTGCTTAATTGAATCATCGACATCTAAAAACATTTTAAAGCAACTTGTCGGTTATGCGATTAATCAAAAAGATAATAGAACATTTGTTAATAACAATCAATAGTAGCAGCCCCACTTCCCGGGCATAGAATATGCTGCATGTTTTAACCACTCAAACCCTTCTTTATTCTATAGAATTGTGTGAAGATGTACGGTAATTTGCATACAGATGTGAGGCGACTTAATTCAATTGAATACATTTAATACATACAAATAAATAACATATTTTCAAAAATAACAAAAATCCTCTCTCTCACTCTTATGCCAGTGTGCCAGTGATAACCCTCCCCCCTCCTGTGCCAACGTCCACACCCCGTGCCTAAGGTCGCCTAAACCCCCTGCTGTAGAATAGATTGTCAGATGTCAGGTCTGTGTCATGGTAACTCGGCACGCCCAACCAACGTCAATCAGCCCATACGCTCCCAAAGGTAAAGTGTCCAGAGTGACACATGAGTCAGTGGCACGTTGCTCTCCTCCCTAGAGGAGCTCCCCTCGCCTGGCAACAGCACTCCTGCTGTGTGCCTCCTCACAGCTCCTCATTGTTTGATTTATCAGCAGCACCTTTAGCAGTCTGATCGCCAGGCTCGCCTCATTCCTATTTTTCCCCCACCCCCCCATCTTTTGACACAATGTTTATTCCCCTTACCTTGCAGCACCTGCCATGGCAGCTGGCGTCAGTCTGCTGACTGGCCTGTCCTACCCCAGCTCTGGAGCCTGCGGAGGAGGACAGGGCAGCACGGAGGAGGACATGGAGGCAGGTAGGAAAACACAACCAGCAAACAGGCAGCGTTTTGCCATGTCCGCTTAGTTATTAGTGTATCAACCAACCACTTTGGGCTTGTTTTCCTGTATAGTTGTGGGTTGCGTCTATTTGGGCTTGTTTCTGTAGTGTTTACGTATTTGGGTGTGCTTCTGTTGAACCACTTTTAAGTTATAAGCGTGTAGATTCCAATTATTTTTTTTACAAAGCTGGAATGTTTTTTGATACATTTTAATACACAGATCGTGTATGGGGGTCACATACAAAAAAAATGTAAATGCTTGAGAACCACTGCTCTAATTAAGACAATTAATTTGACTGAACTGCGCTAGTCACTTATTTTGGGCTTGAGTGACTACTAGAGACACTTGTGTTTGTTCAGTAACGGCTGTCCCCGTCTCGCGAGCTCTTTAGTGAACCATTTTCAGGTCGGGATAATTTGAAAAAAAAGAAGAAAAAAAAGAAGAAAAAAAGTCTCTGATCAAGACAGAGGACTCAGGATAGAGGATAAACAAGTGGGGGGACCAAAACGTGTCGTAGGACCAGACACCTGGAAGCGTTAACCTGGCCCTGGACTCAGTTACAGCCTGGGGTCAGACCTGTACAAACAAATTAGTCTAAGGGAGCCTCAAAACAGACCAACACCTCCTTGTATGGTTTTGAACAACCAGGCAGTAAGTAGAGAGAGGGTGGAATACAGCTCTCCTCTGACCTAGCCTGGGATCAACACCATTTTTGTAGCCTGGTTAATAAACCAGACCGCACAACACCACCCCGTGAACGAAGTGTGTGATAGAGTCTGGTTTATTAACCAGGCAACCATTTTTGGGTCTCTGATCCGGAAATAACATTACATCATCAGGCAATCTGAAACAACGACCGGAAACCTCCGGTGCCGTGCATCTCTAAATTGATTCCCCCTGCTTTAACAAGTGTTTTGTTTGGTAGAATCGTTTCGGCTCTTTTGGTTTAAAAGCGTTTGGCTTGATTGATTGATTGATTGGTTGAATATTTTATTCGACAAAAATTAAGAACAGTACAGTTATAGTCAATACAAAAAGAAATGTAGTACAGTACAAGTACAGTTAAACACCTTGCCTAAAAGGAACACCCCAAATAAGTCCTTTTACGGTCTTGTTTACGGTGGAGGTCATGGCATGTCCTTTTATAGTAATTCGTGGCACAATTAGCACGACTAAACTAATTGATTCGCATTATGTGCGGAACAAAAACAACGCGGCACCAACCGGAACCCACCACCGGAAACACGATTCTATTGTTTCTTCTTTCTGAACCGGATCACACAGGCCAGTTTAGAATCAATACTAGGCAGTTTTCACCTGTTTGGACCGGCCTCCCTAAACACTTGATCCAGGCTGTGGAAAGTCTGCAGAGATTGTGCTGCTGCATCCAGGGTTCCCACGGTCATGAAATTCCTGGAAATATTTTGAAATTAGAAATCTATTTTTCCAGTACTGGAAACGTTTTGTAATTAATCAAGGGTCCTAAGTCTAGTAGCCAGCCCATAGAGCCCCATTGTAGACCCGGACATTTTGAGTACCCTAAAGTTTTATGTTAGAAATGTTGAGTATGGGTCCCCAGCATGTAAAAACCACCGGATGCTAACTTGTATATGTTGGGCAATTTTCATAATCAGCCGCTAGAGTTGGTGTCCCATTAACTTTACATTACAGGCAAAATAAGCAAAAAATTAATCTGCTTTAAGTAGCATATGAGGGGTCTAACTAGGGGTATTTCATGATTCCGAATCCATTGCAATCATCCGTTTTGCACGAAAAACATTCCTTGGAGAAGAATCGGCCTTGGTTTAGTGATGAAAAGTGCCGAGTCATCACTTTTCACATGTTTCTGGGGTCCGTTTTAGCCCAAGGAATATTTTTCATGCAAAACGGATGCTTGCAATGGATTCAGAATCATGAAATACCCCTAGTTAGACCCCTCATATGCTACTTGAAGCAGATTCATTTTTTGCTTATTTTTCCTGTAATGTAAAGTTGATGGGACACCAACTCTAGCGGCTGATTATGAAAATCGCCCAACATATACAAGTTAGCATCCGGTGGTTTTTACATGCTGGGGACCCATACTCAACATTTCTAACATAAAACATTGGGGTACTCAAAATGTCTGGGTTCACATTCTGGCTACTAGACTATCCTGGAAGGTCCTGGAAAAAATAGCTATGCATTGTCTTTGGTTATTGATTTTGTTAATACTGAAATGACAAATTAAACATGGGCCAAATTGTGAAAATAGCAGATCTACATGCTCACAACGCCTCGCGTTTTGCGAGGCGTTGTGAGCATGTAGATCGGCTATTTTCACAATAGAACCGTGTTATACAAAATTCCTCAACTTAGTGCTTGTCAGGGTCCCGGGGTCCCCAGTTAAAATATGATTATTTCTGAGGTCACGGCCTGAAAAGGTTGAGAACCACTGGCATACACTACCTGTCTTTAGGCATTGCGTATAGGCGTAAGCGACTTGTTATTGAGCGGAATTATTGTTATAATATAGTCTTGGAAATTGGGTTAAATATGCTGGAAAAGTTTTGGAAAAGGTTTGGAAATTCATTTGTAAAAATGTGTGGGAACCCTGTGCATCGTTCCTTCCCTACTCTGGAGGCGAGGAGAGAGGATGCCACTCGAGGAGAATTCAATCGACTACTCAGAGAAGGGACCAGTCCAATTACCCACAGCCTGTCTGCACAAAGTGCTGCAATTTAAGAAATGGGAGGACACTTACAGTACACAACCTGTGAGTCGCACACAAAGGCAACAAATGTCCTTCCTCCCAAGAGCATACAAGCTTTACCAGAAGTAATAGAACATCTGTTAATGTTTGATGTATTGTGTTTTGATGTTTGATGGGGTTTTTTACGTTATCTTAGAGCAATCCTCTTGAGTCTGTAAGAAACATCATAAGTCATACTGTTTTGATGATGTTTTCTAATAAACGTGAAGAATCATTTTTCACTCTATTCAGTGGCCTTGCATGCCCTGTGGATGGGGGCATTGTCATCATGGAAGAGACCACTCAGATCTGGATAGAAATGTGTGCAGAGCGCCGTCTCTGCAGATGCAATGACAGCAGCAGGAACTGTGTCACTGATGAATTAGTTAGCAACACAGAGACAGAGGAGATGTTCACCAAGAGTTAACCTGAGATTCAAGGTAAAATGTCAGCTCAGACAAAGAGCCAGCCAGTGAGGATGACGAGTACTCTGTTGTCTTGTCTCAGGGGGCACTCAGGTGGCCCGGAGTCAGTAGGATACAACAGCACTGGCAACTACAAACAATGGGATGGAATTAACCAATTTAGAACGGGTACACATTATTGCGTATCATTATTCTATGCTTTAACTATTGAAAAATAGCAGATATACAAGCTCACAGCGCAGCACCGAGTGCCGCGCTGCGAGCTTGTAGATCTGCTATTTTTGAAAAATCGTGAAAATAAGAATTTTGACCCGATTCTATGAGTGTCTTTTGAATCCTTCTAATTTAGAAAAACCCATGTCTCTATGTCAGCAATCTGGCTCGCCATTGTCAAAGAAAAGGTCCTTTTCAATTAACTGGAGCTCAGTTAGTCTGTTCTTGAGAGACTACTATGTCAGTGGTTCTCAAACCTTTTCACGTGAAGGACCCTCAAAATGATATGTATTTGGCCACGGACCCCCATCTCAAAATATTTAGTTCCAGGGACCACCCAGAAGCAAAATTTGAGTTACAAACGTTCGCTTTGAAAATACACATATTCAAAGATTTGCACACATTTTCACGACTTTTTCCAAAAATAGCAGATCTGCAAGCTCGCAGCGCGGCACTCGGTGCCGCGCTGTGAGCTTGTATATCTGCTATTTTTCACTGGTTAAAGCGTTCAATATAATTCTATGCCTAAATGGGTTAATTGTCACCACAGCGGGATCATCAGTTTCCATCTGCTTCTGTTCTCTGCGTCTTCCTGGGTCACTCCAGCCGCCTGCATCATGTCCTCTCTCGCTGCATCATGTCCTCTCTCGCTGCATCATGTCCTCTCTCGCTGCATCATGTCCTCTCTCGCTGCATCATGTCCTCTCTCGCTGCATCATGTCCTCTCTCGCTGCATCATGTCCTCTCTCGCTGCGTCTAGCAGGGGCGTCACAAGGAGGGGGGGAGGGAGTGGGACTGAGTTACTAGGGCCCAAGGTGGAAGGGTCTTAATTATTTTATACTTTAGCTATTGAAAAATAGCAGATATTCAAACTCACAGCGCGGCACCGAGTGCCGTGCTGCGAGCTTGTAGATCTGCTAGTCGTGAAAATGTGTGCAAATCTTTGAACATTTGTAACTAAAATTTTGCTTCTGGGGGGGTCCCTGAACTAAATATTTTGAGATGGGGGTCCGTGGACAAATACATATCATTTTGGGGGTCCTTCACCTGAAAAAGTTTCAAATAGAAACATTTTTTTAACTGATTCACAGACAAATCGCCAAAAATCGCCATTTTGGGGAGGGCTGAGGCAGCCAGATCGCCAAACGTCGCCTTTCTGATCATTTTCTGATTTTTTTGGTATTCTTTTGACATGTTTAGAGCTATAAATGACCATTCTAGCTTCATATAAGCTTCAGCAATGATATTGCGATGGAAATGGGTTACGTCATCGCCGGAAACCGGAAATCGAGCGTGTCTCCCATGTACACAAGCATATTTTTTTACATTGGAAGCCATTACAGCAACTCCGCTCTATCTCACGATCAAAACGTCGGATTTTGATCCGGTTTGAAGTGTCTGTGTGTCTATTGGGCATCTAAGGCACATAGTCGCTAAATTTTTTAGACCATCAGGCGCGTGTATGGCGTGCACGGGTCCCGCGCCGTTCCATGCTAACGCTAATGCTAAGTGGATGGACTGGTTGCTAATTTGAGGCCTTCTAGCAATCGCCAGAGACCTTAATCGTTGGCGACATCTAGTGTACACTATATAGACTACAGCCTACCAAAATGTCATGCATATGAGGGAGATCTACTGTGACTCTGAAAAATTAATAATATTCCTGGCAGTATAGGCGCACAAGCATAAATTAGAAGGATTTGTAATATTCCGATTTTTCTTAAATGGTTTTCACGATTTTTCAAAAATAGCAGATCTACAAGCTCGCAGCGCGGCACTCGGTGCCGCGCTGTGAGCTTGTATATCTGCTATTTTTCAATGGTTAAAGTACCCAGGGGGGTGCGACACCCCTGCAGCCGCCTGCATCATGTTCTCTCTCACTGCGTCCAGTGACCTCCTCTTTGGCCTTTCCTCTTCTCCTCTTACCTGGCAGCTCCATCTTCAGCATCCTCCCAATGTACTCTCAGTCCCTTGGCTAAAATTACCATGCAAAATACATAAATCAGGGTTTTCAACAGGGGGTCCGGGACCCCTATAGGGGGTCCTCAGAGTTACTACAGGGGGTCCTCCGGATCTTTGTGTGATAGAAGCTTTTTTTTCTCCTTTTCTATATTAACCACTTGAACCCCAGCGTCCGTATTCTGAGAACTTTAGCCAAAAAATAGCAGATCTACAAGCTGTGAGGCGTTGTGAGCTTGTAGATCGGCTATTTTTGGCAAAGAGTTTTCGTGTAGACGGGAAAAAGAGCAGACTAAGTAAAGAGTGATAGGTCACGTTTATTAAGTATTGACGGTTCAAGTGGTTAAATATCTTGGAAACTATATGGTATCTATGGGTTGTGGGTGTCCCTGCTTCATCTCTCTCTCTCTCTCTCTCTCCCTCGACTAAGGGGTCCTTGGCCTGAAAACGTTGAAGACCCCTGACATAAATGTTGTTTTCTTGTCTCCTCTTGTCCCCCAGCCAGCGCCAGGGTCCCCACAGCCAAATACACCAAGGTGGGGGAGAGACTGCGGCACGTGATCCCCGGACACATGCAGTGCTCCATGGCGTGCGGAGGCAGGGCCTGTAAATACGAGAACCCCTCGCGCTGGAGCGATGAGGAGCAAGCCATAAAAGGACTTTACTCGTCCTGGTGAGCTGAGAGTGAAAGGAGGCTGAAAAAAGGCAGATCTGCAAGCTCACAATGTGCCGCGGTGCGACACGCTGTGAGCTTGTAGACCTGCTATTTTCGGCACTTGAGACTGCACCATGCATTGTTGAATATAAAGTGATGCTGTAAGTGATATGTTATGGTTAAATGTAAACAATGTTTACTCTCCCAATAAAGATATTGAAAAAAAAAAAAAAGTTCAATCTCTTTATTAGGAGAGTAAACATTGCTATATCTGTCCAGTTCTTTAATAAACAGAAAATACATTTTTAGATTGGTTGCCAATTTCATACAATCAGGATTAATTAATTCTATAGTGTTCAGTTCCAATTTTGTCAGCTAATTTTTCTGTATCATCACTCTCAATTTCACTTATACTGTTTGAGTTCTTTCCTGAAAATGCTCTTTCTGTTTACTAAAGAGCTGGAGAGACAGTGAGAACCCTGTTATAGCATTAACTGATAAAAATAGAGCTAACACTTTATTAAGATGAATAAATGCATCACTTACTTTGAATTGTTGGCAATTATCAATGATTACTTAACTTTGCATGCAGTGTGCTTGAGCGATCTATTCATCTCTTTCTCCAGGATCACTGACAACTTGCTCGCTATGGCAAGGCCTTCCACTGAGATTATGGAGAAATATAATATAATACAACAATTCCAAAGGTAAAGTTTTCTATTCCCTTGCAAACCCGTTTTGTTTTGAAAATAGTAACATTTGAATTATAATGTCCTTATCTTCCTCAGGGGGGGAAGTTCATGTTTTCGGTGGTGTGTGTGAACGGGTATAAATGGGGTAAATCTTTAAAGAGGCGGTGCCATAGTTTTGTACTTTTTCTGGTTTTCATGTGTCTAGGAGGTTGACAGTACTTCATTAGACCCCCTGGTGTGGTTGTTATGAGCAATTATGTATTGCCTCTCTATTTGGGTTTTAGCTGTAGGCTGCCACCTTGTGGGGTCAAACGTGCCGGTCCAAAAACACCGATACTTATTACATCACAGAATCAACCCCTCCCCTAATTACCATTCACCCAACATACGTGGGTGTGGCTAACTTCAGCTGCGGGTCACCACCCACCATGACAACCACGCATACCAATGAACTGGTGGGTGTGGCCACATAAAAACATAATTTTAACTCTTTCTGTACACTTTTTTTGGAAAAAATCTTCCTCCTAGTAAAATCATAATACCCGATAATCATGTTTTAGAGGGGGGAAAAATCATGTCACCCCATCTTTAAGACGCAGGTAGCCAGTAGCTGGACAAATATAATTGTAGAAGTCACTGCTGACCTTTCTTGTATACAGTCTATGGTGCTGACACCACATAATATGCTGAACAGACCCACGGCTAAGCCTCTCTAATAAACCCTGTGGGAACATGACAAACGTTACACAACCTAATCTGTTGTTCCCCAGAGATAGTGGGTATGCTGACATCATGACATGGTCATTTCCCCCCTCCTGTACACAGGTGTGGTTTGAAGACGGTGATTAACCTGCAGCGCCCCGGAGAGCACGCTAGCTGTGGCAACACACTGGAACCAGAGAGTGGCTTCACATACAGACCTGAGTCCTTCATGGAGGCTGGCAGTGAGTGTGTCCTCATGCACCTTATCATCATCAACATGAGCCAATTAAGACCTGAGGCAGATTCTACAAGTGCCTTCTGAATCAGTTGTGCCAAGGACCCACACATTGATATTTACATTACATACAGTATATTTGGTCACAGACCCCCATCTGTTTTCTGCCACGTCCCCCCAGTATAGAATCTAAAATGTTGAAAAATAGCAGATGTACACATTAGGGCATTCACCAAATATTAGAATATTCGAATATCAAAGTCACTTGTTGTTCACTGAAGTCGAATATTCGCTTATTTTTATTTTCTTATTGTTTTCTCTTTAAAAAATATATAGCCTAGTTTATAAAGCTTGGCTAGATAGGAAGTCATAAGAATGCCCCTGGTGGATGAATTTGTTAATGCTCTATACCAGGGGTTCTCAAACATTTTTAGGCCTTGACCCCCAAAATAAACAAATTTTAACTGGGGACCCCCACCCTCATAAGCACTTGGAATTGTAGGTATTACATTTAATGTGACTCGGTTCCGCAGATAAATATTGTGAAAATAGCCGATCTACATGCTCACAACGCCTCGCAACGCGAGGCGTTGTGAGCATGTAGATCTGCTATTTTCACAATGTTCGCCTCTTGCTTACTTAATATTTGACAGTTTGGCCAGTCCTGTAGAATATTCGACTATTCGAATACTTTGAGGTCGAATAATTTGAATACTAAAAATCACTATTCGTGAATGCCCTAGTACACATGCACCTTGACATTTCTGAATAGATTAGATAAGTCATGTATAGACAATTTGTAACAAACTGCAATACTGGCTCAATAGGTCAAAACGATTTTAGATTACTATTGCAAAACACAAATCAACCAATTAAGCTCTATTTTATACTTCATCAATTTGGAAAAATAGCAGTTATGTAAATTGCAAGCTCATTGAACCAATTCTGTAGCACATGCTGCTACAGTTGACAGTTGACTAGTTTTGTCTGTGTCTTTTTTGTTTTGTTTTTCTTCTTCCAGTTTACTTCTACAACTTTGGCTGGAAGGACTATGGCGTGGCGTCCCTGGCCACCATCCTGGACATGGTCAAGGTCATGTCCTTCGCCATCCAGGAGGGAAAGATGGCCGTCCACTGTCACGCTGGTCTGGGAAGAACAGGTCTGGATAAATGACACATTATCATTCATTAATCCAGGGTTCCCACGGTCATGACATTCCTGGAAATATTTTTGAAATTAGAAAAATATTTTTCCCAGTACTGGAAAAGTTTTGGAATTTATCAAGGGTCCTGGAAGGTCCTGGAAAAAATAGCTATGCATTGTCTTTGGTTATTGATTTTGCCTATACCTCTGAAATTACAAATTAAACATGGGCCAAATTGTCAAATATTAGAGGCAGAAATTGTGAAAATAGCAGATCTACATGCTCACAATTGCGAGGCGCTGTGAGCATGTAGATCTGCTATTTTCACAATAGAACAGTGTTATACAAAATTCCTCAACTCTTCTCTTAGTGCTCGTCAGGGTGCCGGGTCCCGAGTTAAAATATGATTATTTTGGCAGTCACGGCCTGAAAAGGTTGAGAACCACTGGCATACACTACCTGTCTTTGGGCATTGCACATAGGAGTAAGCGACCTGTTATTGAGCTGAATTATTGTTATATAGTCCTGGAAATTGGGTTAAATATTCTGGAAAGGTTTTGGAAAAGTTTTGGAAATTAATTGGTAAAAATGTGTGGGAACCCTGTTAATCGCTTCTAGTTATTGAGAATAGGGTTGGATTGGTCCCGTCACGTGAGTCTGTTTTGTTATGTGCCAGTTGTATTGTTTCCATACAATAACTTGCCCTTGCCTTGCCCTTACCTTTCCTTTGTCTAGGTGTGCTGCTGGCGTGCTACCTGGTGTTCACCTCCAGGATGAGTGCCGACCAGGCCATCCTGTTTGTGCGCGCCAAGCGGCCCAACTCCATCCAGACGCGCGGCCAGTTGCTCTGCGTGCGCGAGTTCGCCCGCTTCCTGGTGCCGCTGCGCAGCGTGTTCCCCGCCGCCGAGCCCGGCGCCTGCGCTGTCACCCTGCCGCAGTACCTGGCCCGCCAGCGCCACCTGCTGCACGGCTACGAGGCGCGCAGGATGAAGAACGTGCCCAAGATCGTGCAGCTGGCGTGCAGCCTGCTGCTGGACATCGCCGCCGACCGCCGGCCCGCGCTGGAGGAGGAGGTGAGCGGACGTGTTTTTTTTTTGGTGCCTCAAGGAACACCGTAAGACAGTGGTTTTCAACCCTTAACTTAAAGGCCTGTCCATAATGTCTCCGACCACTAAACTGTCATCTTCTGAAAAGCATTACCCCGAATTACAGTTTGAAAAGCTGCACGTTGGAAAGTCGGAACTCTCAGACGAAGCGTTCGGTGGTCGGAGACAGTATGGACAGGCCTTTAAGCTAAGGCTTGAGAAATGGTACTGTACTTAAGACAATCAAAATACAGCCCTTAGCCTCTCAGATCCAAGGCTTTTAGAATATTTTGTTGTTGTTGGATTTTGTCAACAATTCCGTGCTGTATTGTTGCTGTACCACAGGAGAGTTGACAGGTAAACGTTGACCACAATATATATGTTTTTCTACGTTCTCTAATTGTGTAAAAAAAAAAAAAAAAAAACACTGTTTAACAATAATGAGAGTGTACAATGAAACCATTTGGTTTCATTTTACGCTCTCAAGAGTTAAAGACCTATAAGCAGGGTTCCTACGGTCATGAAATTCCTGGAAATATTTTGAAATTAGAAAAATACTTGGTCCTGGAAAAAATAGCTCTGCATTGTCTTAGGTTATTGATTTTGTTAATACCTCTGAAAAGACAAATTAAACATGGGCCAAATTGTCAAATATTAGAGGCAGAAATTGTGAAAATAGAACCGTGTTATGCAAAATTCCCAACTCTTAGTGCTCGTCAGGGTGCCGGGTCCCCAGTTAAAACATGATTATTTTGGGGGTCACGGCCTGAAAAGGTTGAGAACCACTGGCATACACTACCTGTCTTTGGGCATTGCGCATAGGAGTAAGCGACCTGTTATTGAGCTGAATTATTGTTATATAGTCCTGGAAATTGGGTTAAATATTCTGGAAAAGTTTTGTAAATTAATTGGTAAAGATGTGTGGGAACCCTGTATAAGGGTCCATTTGGTTATAAACTCTCCATCATTCAGTTATTACCCCCCCTCAAGGACCACTGGTTGAGAACCACTGATCTCTCCGTCTACTGTAGGTGCTGGAGATTCCAGACCTGACGGCCGAGGTGGAGAAGACCGTATCGCAGCAGGCCCTGCAGCAGCTGGGGAAGGAGATGAGGGTTAAAGGCATCGCGGTGCCTCCGCCCTGCACCTCCTCCGCTCCTTTCAAACAGACCATGCTGCTGCTGCCCTTTCACAACCAGCCTCTAGGTGGAGACAACGAGCTGGACCCACTCTGGAGACTCCAGCACCTAGAAAGCCCCCTCACGTGTCCTCTTATAGGTAGGCCCTGCAACTATCAATTACTTTTGACGGGGCTCCTGGAAGGAGCTAAGCTCCAACATCTGGCTTTGTCCGGGCTCTGAAGTGTGGCCTACATCTGGCCTACATCTTGGCGTAAAGCGCTCAAAGTTTGTTTGCGCCCAGGGTCACATTGGTCGAGCATCTCGGGACGCTTAAAGAAATTAACTCATAAATAGCACCGCTCACTTCACACTAGGTGTGATTTTATTTGTATTACTTATTCGATGAATTGAATGATCAAGAATCAAGAATTTCCTTTTCCTTTGATTATTAGTTTTCTTTCTTATATATCAATGAACTAGCCCTTACCCGTTCAAAGATATGAGCTCCGAAATGATGTGCAGTGTGTGGGTTATGGGATGTGCACTGTGCACACAGTATATGAGGGATGGAAAGTAACTTTAACTGGTGCTTGCATGCTAATATGTAGGAGCATCAATGTAAGAAATACCCGTTCCATTTAACGGCTACAGAGATACTGTGTACCGATCTGCATGATTTTTGGACAACATCTGTAACAGGGCCAGAACCCCCCCCCCCCCCCACCCGCCCGCCCGCCTGCACACACACACACACTCCCCCCCCCCCCCCCCCCCCGTGTGTGTGTGTGTGTGGGTTTGTGTGTGATTGTGCATGGCCTGAACAACAGCGCCCCTCCCTTAACATGTGTGGTCACAAAAGGTACTGTAGGCTAAATAGATATAGATACACCATAAAAATGCTAATATACAGCATATGATTTGTGAAAGTGACAAACGGGCTTCACAGTTATGTCAGGTATGTTCATATGCTAATGGTGATGCGATTTCAGATCAATTGCTCCAGCCACTGAGGAGAAACGCTGTGACAGACACTCACTCAGACACTCACTCAGACATTCGCAAAATTATAGTATAGATTGACGCAATAACTTGTCTGATTAACCACTTAAGCCAATGAAAATAGCTGATCTACAAGCTTGCAACTCGTCATGATGAGACCAGTTGTGACCTTGGCTATTTTCACTTTTAAAATCTTTTTCACTTTGCAGTTTATCATTTAAATGTATGACATGCCCAAATAGGGCAATTAATAGTCAATAATTACTTTATGAAATTATAGACTATCAATTATTTGTCTTAATCAATTAAATCGATTAGTTCGACCAACCGCTGCACCCTTGCGTTCCAGGCAAGCGGACCCTCAGCTACAGCGATTCGGCCCTGCACAAGCTGAGCCGAGGAGGCTGGGACCACACCTGCCAGCTCCCAGACCACCAGCTCAACAAAGGTTTCTGGTCTGTGAACAGCCTTACAGGTAGGGATGGGTGGATATGAACATTTCATGTCACAATTATTGTGACCAAATAAATTGTGAATTAATATCTCCAACATCCATTATCCTGGGGCGGAACATTTGCCAAAAAATATCAGATCTACAAGCTCACAACGTGTCACGTTGCGACGCGTTTTGCGCTTGTAGATCGGCAATTTTTAGGCAAAGAGATTTGGTGGAGAGTGGGGGAAAAAAAGAATGTATCAAGTACGTTATTTCCAGGTCCATTTGACCAATTATAGAGGGTTTATGCAGCTAAACTTGAATTGCTCCAAGCGCATGAGGGAGGATGATTTCACAATACATTTACATTTCCACGATAGGATTATTGTGAGAGAGTTTTATCACGATAAACGATAATAACGATTATCGTCCCGTCCCTACTTACAGGCGACCTCTACAGCGCATGCCAGGACCTGCCCACTCAGGAGGACGGCGTCCACACCACATGCCAGGGCCTGCCCACTCAGGACATTAACAGCAACAGTCAGGGACTGGGTCCACTCTCCATGTCTGCCAACCCTGCTGCCTTGCAGAACACTGATGCCAATCCAGACACTAAATACCATTGCCAGTGGAGGAAGGTATATTTACTCAAGTGCTGTCTGTCTATGGGGCTGTTAAGTATGACATCATTTTGTAGGCAGAGGAGAATGTCTGCCCCCAGTTTCCGTGAATCTTTTTACTATTTTTGCTATTTACACATTTTCTTCTCTTTGTTGTTGAAAGGAAAGTGTTAGAATTATACTTTAGTCGTTATTTTTGTCTCGGATCTGTTGAAATAGCGAGGGACAGAAAATGCTCTGGGGGCAGAGTTCTCCTCTGCCTACAAAATGATGTCACGGCTTAAAAGCCCCATACCTCCACCGGCTGTCTGTCATTCCCTCCGTCTGTCCGTCACATCACGTCACACTTTTGCCCCTAATCTTATCTCCGGCACCGTTGCCCCTATCTATGCCAACCGTTGCACACACTCTCGTTGGCTGGCAAACCACAACCTCCGTCCCTGATTTCTCACATGCCCCTGTTCTAGCGCCACCATGAGGTTGCGTGTGTATACATGCGACCTGACGGTTGCTTATCTCCCGATTAGGGAGTCTTACTGGTAATAGATTTTGTACTTTATCTGAGGATTAAAAATTGTTATACTAATAACTATTTTACTACATTTGGTACTGCAAGTATAGACAAATCCGCTTCGTCTATATTTTGATGCCAATTTTTAATCAAGATTTATTTTCTTAAATACATGCCTTTTTACTTGTAACACAATATTTCTACATTCTGTTATTGTTACTTTTTCATGATTAAAAACAAAAGAAAAATACAATTTTGGGTACTTCTTCCACCAGTGTGAGCCCCCGGGTCGGTCAGAGCAGAGAGAAAGATTTGACTGTGAAGTTGTATCAATGAAGAGCAGCTGTTTGGCCGGGGAGCGAGACGAATGCACGGAGAGAGTGGTGGCCGGGGACCAGGTGGTGGCCGGGGACCAGGTGGTGGCCGGGGACCAGGTGGTGGCCGGGGACAAGGGAAGATGCACGGGGAGAGAGGTGGCCGGGGACCAGGGAAGATGCACGGGGAGAGCGGCCAGCGTTCCCTTCGTCACGCTGCAGCCGGAGCTCCCAGCGGAGGCCAGGCGTCTGCTGGTAGCCAGAGCTCTGGCCATGGACCTGAGAGACCACGACCTGAGCTACAAGGTGACCCTGTGGCAGGTAGGACACCTCCTTGAGCCATGCATTCAACTTTCGGCGTAAAACAAGTATGTTTGAAAAAAATATATACTGTATTTCAGGGTTCCGCCAATTAGTTTTCCCCAAGGGCCGAATTATGTCTAGGGTACCAAGCCGAGGGCCACGACATTGCGGTCTAGCATCAGCTGGACACAGATACACACAAACCTTCCCTCTGCAGTGCTCTAAAAGTGACTGGAGTCTGTCTCATTTCTATCCAAAAGCCCTTGAATATGATTGAAAATGATTAAGGATTACTGTGATTATGGTAAGCTTATGTTTCATATCGCACTGACCATAACTGTAACTTTCACTAGTCCCCCCCCTAAAAAAATATAATTATTATTTTTTGACTGGGGTTGGTGGGGGCCAGACAGCCCACGGGCCGCCTATTGGGGAACCCTGCTGTATTTATAGTACTAGAAGCTGGGCCGCCCTTCGGGCGGCCCAGCGTCTAGTCGGCGACCTGGCCAACTCGGAACAATGTAAATAGGGAACGAATGCCCCGCCCTTTAATGCAAACCCCATTATACCTGTTTTCATAGGACCCGTTTTGACCATCTGTCTGCCTGTGTCCATTTATGCCCATATATGGAGATATCCGTATCTGTCTGTCGGCGTCCATTTTATGTCCATATATGGAGATCACTGCAGTTATAGTTCTGGGTCCATTTTATGCCTGTGTCTGTGCCTCCAACTGTGTTGCAGACACAGTGCCGGTTCCCCCTTTAATGCAAACCTCATTATACCTGTTGTCATAGGACCCGTTTTGAACATCTGTTTGCCTGTGTCCATTTATGCCCATATATGGAGATATCTGTATCTGTCTGTCTGCGTCCATTTTATGCCCATATATGGAGATCTTTGACCATCTGTTTGCCTCTGTCCATTTATGTCCATATATGGAGATATCTGTATCTGTCTGTCTGCAATCCATTTTATGCCCATATATGGGGGCATTCATTTTATGCCCATATATGGAGAACGCGCGTGCCCGTGGGACGAACGGTTCTCGAGATACGCGGATTACATACATACATACACACTCACAGAGATTTTTTGTTGACTCATGTGGCGTACGTGATGTCAGAGCCTTTTATGAAGTGATGTCACAATGAGTCAGAGCTTTCGCCGATGGAGATATCTGTATCTGTCTGTCTGCAATCCATTTTATGCCCATATATGGGGGCATTCATTTTATGCCCATATATGGAGAACGCGCGTGCCCGTGGGACGAACGGTTCTCGAGATACGCGGATTACATACATACATACACACTCACAGAGATTTTTTGTTGACTCATGTGGCGTACGTGATGTCAGAGCCTTTTATGAAGTGATGTCACAATGAGTCAGAGCTTTCGCCGATTTCCTCCGGAACAGCCTGATGTCAACAATCAACCCCGCATAAGGAGATTCCGAACGTTTCGCGCCGGTTCGGGAAAACCGCGCGTCGGGTCGGGTTGAGACCCGGCACTGCACTCCGTGCCGCGGCGGGGAACGCGCGTGCCGAATCTGAAGCCGGTGGGACGAACGGTTCTCGAGATACGCGGATTACATACACGCAGACAGACACGCAGAGACTTCTCGCATTTATAGATAGAAGATAAATACAGCAGGGTACTAGTCCTTGTCCGTTCGAAGATACAGTATGTGCTTTGAATTATGTGCAGTTTGCGTTATAGGGTGTGCACAGTACATGAGGGATTGAATGTAGGAGTCAGAAGTAATGTTGGAGAACCCACACGTATCAGTGATGTCAGTGTCAGTCAGTCATCTCCAAATTTGGGCACTGTTTCAGCATACAGCTGTTACCATTGCGGTGACACATGCGCAGTACAGGCGGCGGTAGCAGTGGTGTCAGTTATCCCCAAATTTGGGCACTGTTTAGTATCAGTGATGTCAGCATGCGTGTATATCAGACGGACATCGGAAAGACAAACATTGGGTTGTTTATTAGTAGGATGTTTGATAATCGATTAAATCAAATAATTTGATCAATTCTTTCGCTCCTACATAATAGAATATGATACCCCACCTCACAGAACATTGTTAGAGCCTTTAATCCAGACTTGCTGCTCTGGAGGAAGACAGATTGAGAAAAAATGTGAAAAAACATAAAAACAAACGCTGAACAAGCGTCTCAGTCTGGATTCCAGGCTAACCAGAGATGCTCTGCTTCCATCTGGTCATGTTGCGTTGTGTCTAGGCCTAATCCCAATTATTTGACACTAGTCCTTACCCGTTCAAAGATATGAGCTCCGAAATGATGTGCAGTGTGTGGGTTATGGGGTGTGCACTGTGCACACAGTATATGAGGGATGGAAAGTAACTTTAACTGGTGCTTGCATGATAATATGTAGGAGCATCAATGTAAGAAATACCCGTTTCGTTTAATGGCTATAGAGATACTGTGTGTCGATCTGCATGATTTTTGCCCTGGCCCTGTTACATCTGTAACAGGGCCAGACAACCCCCCCCCCCCCCCCCCCCCACACACACACACACACACACACACACACACACACACACACACACACACAGAGCTGGTTAAACATTTTTCCTCATGCTAGATGCAGAATAGATATGCCTCATGCTAGATGCAGAATAGATACCATAAAAATGCTAATATACAGCATATGATTTGTGAAAGTGACAAACGGGCTTCACAGTTGTGTCAGGTGTGTTCATATGCTAATGGTGATGCGATTTCAGATCAATTGCTCCAGCCACTGAGGAGAAACGCTGTGACAGACACTCAGACACTCAGACAGACAGACACTCACTCAGACATTTGGAAAATTATATGTTTGGTAATGGCAACTATTTTGTCATAATCGTCATAATCGTTTCCATGTTGAAAAATGTTAATATATTTTCAAACATTTTCAAAAACAGTGGAAATAGCAGATCTACAAGCCGTGACGCGTTGTGAGCTTGTAGATCGGCTATTTCCACTATCAATATTCTTTTTTAAGTATAAAGTGGTCAAATATGTAATTTTTTTGTATATTTAGGTTATGTGTCATATTTGCCATGTGCAACTTCAACTTCATTAATCGCAATTATTTGAGTGACAATTAATCATCCTGTAAAATGTCATGATCGTCACAGCCCTAGTTGTGTCTGTGTCCACAGACGGAGCTGAACTCCAGGGAGGGAGCGTGGGACAGGCTGGCCACGGAGAGAGACGCTCTGGTTCTGTCTGGTCTCATGTGGTCCTGGCTGGAGCAGCTCAGGGACCCCCTGATCAGCACCGAGGACATCCAAGCCCTTGCGGAAAAGAACTACAACCCCCAGCATGCTTTGGACTCCCTGGAAACGGTATATATCAGTTTGTTTTGGTTTTACAGTCAAGACAGTCGTTCACTCGGGTTGTGCTGTGTGCTAGCATTGGGTCCAGATGGAAATGCTCATGTTTCTCTTATGTGTTTTTATGTGAAAGCTTGAGAAATAACACACAGTACATGCTCACAACGCACCGCGAGTTGTATTTGATGATGCAATACGGTACAACTTTATTGTCAGCTTTCACAGAAATGTGTCTCGCAAAACACCGCAGCCTTGAATGCAACAACATAATACACACGCTCCACTGACGGACATGATCTGCAGGTTTTCATACTAAATGAATAAAACAATATTCAAATTCTTCCAGCTGGGGCCATCTGTTCACCATGAATAGTGATAGGGGAACTGTGTCTCGGTGCACCGAAAATGATCTGTTATTATCGCTCCACTCAACCAGTGTTATGTTGTTTTGGTGGTGATTTGTTTGATGTGTTGTTTACAGGGACACAGGATGACCTTGCTGTGTATCCTGGACTGTGTAGCTCACCTGCAGGCCATCCCCCCCGATGTGGAGAACTCTTTCCTCAACCAAACTATCAAGGTGTTTACTAAGGTGAGCGTTTCCATTCCACCACATCTACAAGCAACAACAAACAAGTTTAGTCCACTATTAGGGGGCACGGTGGCGCAGTGGTTAGCGCTGGGGGATGCTGTGGGCGCTGGGGGTGTGTTCCTCCCTCCGCGTCATCAGCACCCACACCCTAGGTGGGGTTGACGATAGGGCCTTTCTGTGTGGAGTTTGCATGTTCTCCCTGTGTCTCCCCGGCTAATGCCCTCACAAAAACATGCAGTAGTCCTGGTTTCTATACTACCTCCCCCTAGCCAGCCAGGTGCTCCCCAATTAGCCCTATTCACGGCCCGCCCACCTACTTCCGTTTCTCAGTATCCCCCGGGTGCTGACTTCAATTTAGAAGGGGAAACTATACTGGACTTAAAGCCAACAAATCGTTATTTCTAACGGTAAAGTAAATTATAATGCTTTGTGCCGTTTACTATCTTGTGTTCTTGATCATGCTAGCCGTATTTTATACTTTACTATTCGGAAATTGCATTAAATTTGCGATTTCTGTGCTAACTCTATAGGCTTATAGTAGGATTTTCCCCTTCAAAACGGGACTTCAGCACCCGGGGGATGCTGAGTGGGCGGGTCGTGAATAGGGCTAATTCCCCTGGCGCGGCAGGGGGAGAGCGGAAACCAGGACTACAGGTTAGGTAGTTGGCACTGGGTGAGAAAATGGGTTGTAAAACTGTGGGATAAAAATTATATAGAAAAAAAAAAGTTTAGTTTACTATTAGTAGTCCACTATTTAAAAAATAAATAAATTAGTATAAATATAACAAAACATTTAAAAAAAGAAGTGAAAATAGTCGATCTAAAGCTCGCAACACGGCACGAAACGACGCATTGTGTGCTAGTTGATCTGCCATTTTTTACTAGTTTGGGTCTCGTGCGAAATGTCAACATGGTGTATGTTTCCTCTCTAGATTGCGTCAGAGAAGAACCAGGATTTATACGACGCGCTGAAAGCCATCCTCAGGCCCCTTCTGCACGAGATGCGGGAGAAAGCGCTCAAAGAGGACCACTGCTTCACCAGCTAAGTTTCACTCTGGACCTTTGGGGCATTATATTAACCACTTAAACGCATTTCTTTTTTTACTTTAGACGCACGGCGGTGTACTAGTGTATTTCAAAGAATAGCAAGCGTACGGGAGAGTACAAGCACTGTGCACAGTGTGTGCTTGTAGATCTGCAATTTTCTATATTTTTGAGAATATTTAAAAAGCATGTTTCGCCTTTTTAATGACATGCCCAAAAACAGGGAGTCCAGGTTGAAAGTCTCTAAACTGGTTCCTCAACTCAGACGATGCTGTGTCTTGTCAAGATTCTATCTTAAAGGAATTGTTCACCAAAAGATTTATTTTTTATCTATCATTTACTTCATTCATGGAGATTGTTTTGTTTTTGTCGCATTCCTGAGCCAATATTCCAATATTTTACTTATTGAAATTAATAGGAGACACTATATTTAAAACATTCACTTTCCTCTCGGTGATTACACTGTCAGAGTTGTTTCGGAGAATATATTATTCTTTTATACAGCATTTCATTTTGCATCGGTGTCTTACTGTCTGCAGTGGTCATCAAATATTGGATTATCGGCTCAAGAATGCGACAAAAACAAAACAAATCCTAATGCACTTGCGGTCAACTATTCCTTTAATTTGAGGCTGAAGCATTTAATTGTTTTATTTTCCCTTTGCCTTTATGTGTAACAAAGCACTGCCATTCTATATGTTTTAATGTGCCACAACGCTCTGTTTTAACAGCCTTGCTTTGTCATCAAGCGTCCTGCTCTACTGTAATAGTTAAGATGGTTTGCGTACTACCATTTGATGGACTGTACTGTCATTACATCATGACAAAGTGCACAACCCTAACCTAGCTCTACCAAAGTGTCCTAATGAAATCATTTTAAAGGCAAAGCTAAAATGCCTTCGAAATCCTGACCTAAGTTTTTTCTGAAAGACTTCAAATATTTATTCAAAGATTACAAATACTTTATGTTGCTATATATACTGTTACTGTACATAGAAACAGCAACCCCAAAAGTGGTTCCTGGCTTGAAATGTATAGTTATTAGTTACAAAAGGGGTTCCTGGCTTGAAAGGTATAGTTACAAAGGGGTTACTGGCTTGAAAGGTATAGTTACAAAAGGGGTTTCCGGTCTAAATGGCTTAATGTCATTGAGGACTTTGTCCACCACTGTGTTTTACTTTATGGTTAGAAATTAGTAAATGAAATGTTCTACTTTCAACATGTTTGACCCATTTGTTAAAGCTGTTTAGGGAAGGTCTTAATTCAAACCAAAATGTTATCATTTTTGTTTTTTACACTGTGCAAAAGTTAAAATGTGTCTTATTTATTTAAATATAAAACAAACGAGCAATGGAAGGGAAAAAAAAAACTTCCATGATTGTTATAGCCTAGAAGACAAGAGTCAAGATGACTTGGTTTTAGCTAGAATGTGAGTTTTATTTTTATCATAGAACGAAATGCAAACTGTTATTGTCATGCAAATTAGGTGGCACATTTACTTTAGCTTTTCCTCACATTTTTATGTCCTTATTTTAAGAATACTGTGTGCACAAAAAAGAGACATTAATCTGAGTGTAACAATGCATTGTAAATTAATTTGTAAAATGTCAACCGGCCTCCACTTCACAGCATTTGCCTCAACCTGTCTAAAGGGAGCGTAAGTGAGAGATTTAACTTTTGGTTAAACAGTTACAGGTCTATATTGTGATAGTAATTGTTGCTATAGAGTGTTTGTTCAGTAACAGGGATCTCCCCAGTTCTCTGGTAAACAGAAAATATATTATTTACCGGTTGGGATACCAATTTCATCCAATCAGGAACAAGAAATCCACAAATCAGAATCAAATTCACAGTGTTCCAGTTTTTGCCTGCCAATTATTTAGTTTTGTTTCATCACATTTTTTATCCTGTATCACAGGGGTCTTCAACAGGGGGTCCGGGACCCCTAGGGGGTCCTCAGAGCTACTACAGGGGGTCCTCCAAATCTTTGTGTGATATTTTCTCCTTTCTTATATTAACCACTTGAACCCTAGCAGCCATATTCGGAGAACTTTAGACAAAAATAGCAGTTCTACAAGCTCACAACGCCTCGCGCTGCGAGGCGTTGTGAGCTTGTAGATCGGCTATTTTTGGCAAAGAGCTTTGGTGTTGAGGGGAAAAAGAGCAGACTAAGTACAGAGTGAGAGGTCAAGTTTATTAGGTATTGACAGTTCAAGTGGTTAAATATCTGAAAACACAAATTGACATGAATCCAAAATACACTGATGATTGTGCTATCAAACGATGAAACTATATGGTATCTATGATAAGGTTGTGGGGGTCCCTGCTTCATCTCTCTCTCAACTAAGGGGTCCTTGGCCTGAAAACGTTGAAGATCCCTGCTGTATCACTATCATGTATAGTTCTCCCTCCTGATCGGATAAAGTTGATATCCCTTACCACCACCAGTCTGTACTACGTCGCTTTACAAAACAGAACAGGTCTACAAACAAACCAATCTGGCAACCCACCGTTTTGTTCCTTTTCATTTGAAGTTGCGCAGCACTTCATCTGTTCTTGAGAGATTACAAACCAACTAACACGTTGTTAGTTTGTAGATCTGTTGTGTTTTGATAAGTGACATCCTGGTGTGATGCATATAAATGAAGCCTTACTGTAATAAGCTGCTGTCTATGCTGTACTGTGTGTCTGCCTGCGTGTTCTGTGTTCAGCCAATGCCCAATTTATTCTCCATCGTAAGGCGATGTCGTGCGCCATAAATTGCCGATCTACAAGCTCACTACACGCCTGAATGTGACGCGTTGTGAGTTTATAGATGGGATATATCTGGCGCACGACAACGTCGTATGACAAACTTGAGAGGCTTTGACGCATCCTCTCTGGACGCAATGGAACACCGCTGATCCTGCTCTTAAAGGAAATAATAATAATAATAATAATAATATTAATGCATACTGTGGGAATTTTCAACATGCACTACTATTTTTCATTTGTTACATTATTACACGTCTTACTTGACAATAAAACTTTAAAGTCATACTGTAACAGTCCTTTTAGTTTTGTCTTTTTTGGGGATACATCTTTTCCATCTACGGTGTGTTAACTGTGGTTCCCAGAATTCCGTTTTAAACAAAGCTAATAGAAGTACTGCTCCAAAAGGAATTTTGCAGGGTCTTAATTCTTCCTCGTCAAGTGCCAGGCTGCCGGCAACATACATTCACCAGCCATATTATTGGTTAGACCATGCTAGTACCGGGTTGGACCCCATTGAAATGCCGCAATCCTCATAGATTCAACAAAATGTTAATTCAATCTGTTATTGTCTCCACCAGCCGAAGGCGTGGGGGAGAGTATGTTTTTGCCCCTGTCCGTCCGTGTGCCCGTCTGTGCGTGCGTCCGTCCGTGTGTCCATCCAGTTTGTTACCAGCTAATCTCCGGCGCCATTGGCCCGGTCGCTGCCAAAATGAGCACTTAGTTGCAAGCACTGTTACAAACAGTACAAGTTGGGATGTGAGATATGTTTTGAAAAGCAGAGGTTGATTATACATTACATTGTGAATAGATAGTAAGTCATGAAACATTTGAGTTTCATTCCAACGCAGAAAAGCCTGTTCTGTGTTAATTTAGCTCTCTAGTGTGTTAAGATGCTGTCTATTCATTTTACTACTACCACATTACTTTGGCCGCCATTTACACCAAAACGTGTTTTCAGATTTTACCGCACTTGGCCGCCATATATGCCAAAACGCATTAATCGTTTTTACGCGCTTTCATACTCAATTTCCCATGATCCTTCAGGAGATGAAGCCACCCGGACATCTGGTTTTCCATTCGGATTCTACTCCCAGATTGGGTCTCGGACACGGTCTAAAATGTTCTCCACCGGGGGAAACGAGACATGATCGTTGGATGTTACAAACACTCATTGAGGTGACCTCCGTGGGTCCTTCAAAATAAGGTAAAATCCATGAAAATCGCTGGCGGAGTTGCATTTCTGAATTATACAAACTACCTAACTAATTGATGACATCGGGGATCTCCATATATAGGCATGAATATCCAGGTGATGATAGTCAGCAGTCTTGACAGTCAACAATGTGATGTCAGAACAGCTATAGACATTGAGGCGTTACGGAAGGACGGACAGACGGACTGCCGGACAGGATGTGCTGGTTTTCTACCTACGGTCGCAATTATTTCCGGGGGCTACTGATAATTTTACTTAAAGGACAACTCCAGACTAAAATGACAGGATAATTTTCCTTATTCCTTTTTTTTTTTTTTATCAGTTATTTACTTGTCATTACACACCATCCATGCCATCGTTGTCCCACACGAGCTGCCACACTCTGCTAAACAGATGTTATGCTGTTATATGTTTTGCCAAGTCCCGGAAAATAGTATAGTCCCGGAATAGTCTGTGACGGCTTGTGTGGTAGGACTACAACCAAGGCATGGATGAGGTGTGTTTGTAATGACAACTGCAATGACAAGTAATACATTCATGAAAAAAAAAAAAAAAAACACTTTTGACAGGAACAAATAGTGTAAAAGGATAGGCTTATGGGCTCCACTCTATATATGAGGGCTGCTGAGGAAACTGGACGACAGGGACATTTCTGCCTAATAGACCCCATGGACAGTCATTTGGGATCAAGTAGGAACTAGATGTTATTTAGTGCATTTATGGCAGAAATGGATTCAGCACATAAAAATCATATAGAAACAACATATTAAGTGCTTTTCCTCAAAAATGCCTACTATGCTATTTTCTGATGTGCCCTAACAGTGTGGTGTTGAACACTGGCGCTAACTGAACTGTGGGCCAATGCTGCCACCTGCTGGTTCATAACAGAAGTAACAGTTCTACTCCAAAAGGGTCTTGTGTGTTTCAGTCATAAATACCCTTGCGGGTTCAAGCGCCAGTTAACATTGGACGTTTGCAAAATTTTCTGTGTCACAGTGTGTGTGCGACACTGTGCGTGCGTGCGTGTGTGTGTGTGTGCTATGAAATGTAAGTTAGTTATCATTATCATAGAGGAGGAGAGGGTTGTAGGTAAAATATCCACAGCTGGCGCTCGTTGACGCTCGTTAATGTTAAGGCAACATGCTTTTCTGCAGTCAGGGCCTATGATCAAAGCATCAGAGCCAAAGATTATTATTTTTGAAGCGACCCTCTCTGGTATTATATATTTTCTTTTAGAGCTGTTGTAAATAACTAGTAGCCTACTTGGTTGATAAAGTCCAGATGACAACAACTGCCACCATCTGGCGGAGTCAGGATACAATATGACTGAGGTTAGTGGAATTTATATACTGTATAACCAAGTAGGTCCAAGTATGTCTTTGGTTACTTAGTGGTTCTCAACCTGTGGGTCGGGACCCAAATTATTTTGGGGGAGTCCCCAGATGATTCACTTAATTTACAACATTGTTTTCTCACTCAACAGTAAACAAACCAACATAAAGTTTATGTGTATAGAGGGTATCTGCACATTTCTAAAGTGACAATTTAAGGACTGTTTAATACCTGTAAAACTATAAATTAAACATTGGCCAAATTGTCAAATATTAGAGGCAGAAATTGTGAAAATAGCTGATGCTCACAACTCGAGCATGTAGATCTGCTATACAATAGAACCGTGTTATACAATGCCTCCACTCTTAGTGCTCATCAGGGTGGGGGGGGGGGTCCCCATTTAAAATGTGATTATTTTGGTGGTCACAGCCTGAAAAGGTTGAGAACCACTGCTTTACACCCCCGAGAACAAACTTCTACATTCAGAAAATGTGCTTGAAGCGGCACTTTCCAGTCTGATCCTAGCTCCTTCCTGTGGGAGGATGGTGTGTGCTGAGTCAGGTGTTCCCCATGAGCGGCTTCACACCGACAACCTCTGAACTTCCAGGGTTTCCTGTGTCCTAACTGATGCCCCGCTTCCTGGTGATGTTCTGAGGAATGCTTTACGGCAAAGAATGTCTGTCAGACAGACAGACAGACAGACAGACAGACAGACAGACAGACAGACAGACAGTTTGTAGTATAGTTCTGAGGACATTTTAACCATAACCCCCAAAGGCCTAAAGGCTGCGGATGCATACTCTACTTTTAGAGCCGAATTTATTTTCGTTTTGGCTCTGTCCAAACTACAATAGGCCTATGGCACAATACAGAGGTTCGGGGTAGCAGGTACCGTCGGCTGTTCGGTGCTGCCGAGATTGTGTGACTCCCCGAACCGAACCGAAATCAATATGGCTCTAGAAGTGGAGTATGCATTGGCCCTAAGGCCTGACATCACCATGCAACTAAGTGTCAATCAGGCGTGATTATGGATCCCACTGGGAAAGATGGGATAACCACGCCCCGGACCACGCCCCGGACTCAGCTTGTGATTGGCCAGTGGTGTAAAAAGTACTCACATATTTTACTTAAGTAAAAGTATCAATACTGCAATATAGAAATAATCTGTTACAAGTAAAAGTCTGGAATTCAAAATGTACTTGAGTAAAAGTACAAAAGTATTGGAATCAAAATATACTTAATGTACCAAAAGTAAAAGTACAAAATGTTTGAGTAGTGTAATGTCTGACATTTCTAAAAGGGCCTTTTGGTGAAAATATTGAAAATAGCAGACCTCCAAGTGAGAGCTTGGAGGTCGGATATTTTCGATGCTTGATTTCTACACAGAGAGGGCAATTCTTTCAACTTGAGATGCTGCATTCAAGTTCAGGAGAGTTTACTGGACAAGGCAATTCTCTTGAATGCTGCCTTCGGGTATGGCATGGACTGAGGTCATGTGCATTTCTTTCACCATAGTAAAAACGGTATTTATGGTCTGGAGAGGGCACTTTTTTACAGATTAACATTTAGAACGGGTACACATTATAATGTATTATTATTTTATGCTTTAACTATTGAAAAATAGCAGATATACAAGCTCGCAGCGCGGCACCGAGTCTTTTGTGTCTTTTGAATCCTTCTAAGATTTCTTTTGAAAAACCTATGTTTCTATGTCAGCAATCTGGTTCGCCATCGTCAAAGAAAAGGTCCTTTTCACTTAAATGGAGCTCAGTTAGCCTCTTCTTGAGAGACTACTATGTCGGTGGTTCTCAAACCTTTTCATGTGAAGGACCCCCAAAATGATATTTTTTTGGCCACAGACCCGGTCTCAAAATATTTAGTTCCAGGGACCAAATTTGAGTTACAAACGTTCACTTTGAAAATACATATAGTCAAAGATTTGCACACATTTTCACGACTTTTTCAAAAATAGCAGATCTACAAGCTCGCAGCGCAGCACTCAGTGCCGCGCTGTGAGCTTGTATATCTGCTATTTTTCAATAGCTAAAGCATGCAATAATTCTAGGCCTAAATGGGTAAGGGTAAAATAAAATGTCTATGTGTGCACGTGCCTGCTGCTACTGTTTGTGAACCTTTCTACAGTCTAACCTTACCTACTACCTGGTGCTACTGTATGTGGAACTATGGATGTGTTGCCACTCTTTTGCACCTTATGTCTCATACTATACATACTGTACCTTCTTCGCTGCTTATTATGCTATTTATCGTATCGATGTTTTTTCCTACTTGCTATCTATGACTCTTTTCTTTCTTTCCTTGCACAAAACAAATTTCACCCACTGATTAATTGCATCCATAATCCTCTGATTTGACAATAAACAGATCTACATGCTCACAACGCCTCGCAGCTATTTTCACAATAGTTATCTGCGGAACCGAGTCACATTAAATGTAATACCTACAATTCCAAGTGCCTGTCAGGGTGGGGGTCCCCAGTTCAAATATGTTTATTTTGGGGGTCACGGCCTAAAAAGGTTTGAGAACCCCTGGTATAGAGCATTAACAAATTCATCCACCAGGGGCATTGACAACTCATTCTTATGACTTCCTATCTAGCCAAGCTTTATAAACTATTAAAAAGAAAAAGGCGAATATTCGACTTCGGTGAACAACGTCGAATAGTGATTTTAATATTCGAATATTCGAATATTTGGTGAATGCCCTACTGAATCGACATAAAGGAAAGCCATTGCAGACAGTGCACATTTTGTATTTACTGGAACTGGGATTTTGAGGAAGGTTTTAGTTTTGTTCGATTTTCTAATGAATCTGCACCCAGCCACCTGACTAATGCGTACACAGAACTCATGCTACACCCACAACCGCATGCACTTACGCAACAGCATGGCATGTACAGTACAGAATTGTGTGCGTGTGCGTGTGTGTGTGAGAGGCCAGACAGAAGAATTGCTGATAGATGCATGTTCCTAAGAGATTATCAAACAAAATGTAAAACAATCGGCCAGGTGTTGCGCTGGACATTTCCTTGCGCATGCCCATGCAGGCGAGGATGCACTGCCTGCCGAAAGCTAAAATGGTTACAACTCGGCCAACTCGCTGCCAAGTGAGCACCCAGGCTTTTTCTGATGAAAAAAGCCCATCTATATTTGTGTTGTTAAAATTCTTTTGGGGGAAAACAACAGCTATGAGCTTATGATGTAGGTGTGAGGGCCACCGCGTATACGAACCCCTTAATTGTTTCAGATAAATAGAAACTTTTAATAGCAGACCTAACAATCTCACTTCAGGGGTTCATTTTTCATGTAGTGTTGTACGTTTGGGCCCCAGGGAGACACCAAATGTATTCAGTGGAAAAAGTACTCACATTTTATAATAGAAAGTATAAATTCTGCTATGTAGAAATACTCTGTTACAAGTAAAAGGAATTCAAAATGTAGGCCCTACTTGAGTAAAAGTACAAAAGTATTGGTTGCAAAATGTACTTACAGTACAGTACAAAAAGTAAAAGTATTCATATCCAGAATGCAGAATATCCCTTTTCAAGTTTTCAAATGTGTACAAATATTTTGAAAATGCCAGATAAGCTCACAATGGGTCACACCACGATGCATTGTGAGCTTGTACTGTAGAACGGCTATTTTCAAATGGCCGAAATGTATATATGGTTGAAGTGGTTAATGTAGGTTTTGTAATAGTAATCCAAATGTACAAAGTCATTAGTAGCTAAAGTTTCCAAATAAATGTAGTGGAGTAAAAGTACAATATTTGGAACCGAGATGTAGTGGAGTAGAAGTAAAAGTATTGGAAATTGGAAATACTCAAATAAAGTACAAATACCTCAGAGTGGAACTTAAGTACGTATCGTTACTTTTACACCACTGAATGCATGTTTTGGGTCTGAAGCTGAGAGAATTTGGGAACCCCTGAAATAGAGGATGTGGTGCAATGTCTAATAATGGCCTGCTCTTTCCTCGAGAGTCACGACGCACAGATCACCATAATGCACTATTACTGCTCTCCAGAAATCACACTGTATGTACTGTATGAACTAGCTATCTTAAGTTGTTAAGTTTGTTTTGTTAATAATTACTGGAAAGGAGCAGAATAGCTGGCGTGTTGTTGGAGTCATGCCGTGGCCATCGCGTTCCACTGATATTAAGACTCTTTTCACTTCCTCTATCTTCCCCTCTGTTTCCTGTCTGCTTGGCCAATCACAAGACGACCCTTTTCCTGCCCAAAGTGCTGATTGGACACTTTTCCTGAGGTCTGAGTTGGACGCAGAGTGAGAGACGCTCATCACCTCTGTCGTCAGATAAGATATGTTTACAATGTTTCTCAACCTTGGGTTTGGGGACCATTAGGGGTCCAGAAGGACCATTTACTGGTCTGTAACTCAGAGTGCACAAATGGAACCAAAGGGACCCTTTCCATTTGTACACTCTAAGGGCTGTATTTTACCAGCTTTATAGTACCAGCGTTGCGAGGCGTTGTGAGCTTGTAGATCAGCTATTCTCGGCAAAGAGGTTTGGTGTAGAGGGGAAAAAGAGCAGACTAAGTGAAAAGTCAAGTTTATTAAGTATTGACGGTTCAAGTGGGTAAATATCTGAAAACACGAGTTGACATGAATCTAAAATACACTGATGATTGTGCCGTCAGAAAATGAAACTATATGGTATCTATGTTGTGGGGGTCCCTGGCTCATCTCTATATCGACTAAGGGGTCCTTGGCCTGAAAACGTTGAAGACCCCTGGGTTAAGGCATAAGAGCGGGTACTTAAGACCATCAAAATAGAGCCCTGAAAAAAATGAACACTGAGAATTGTATATCGTCGTTGTCGGGTGGAAACCTTGTATCTCCGAGTTTCATTCACAATTTGTACGTTCTTTCGCAAAGTAAAGCCCTGCTTCATCATACAAGGCCGTCGCACAAAAGTAGTGAAAACAGCAGAGATCTACAAGCACACAACGCCTCGCACCGCGAGGCGTTGTGTGCTTGTAGATCGGCTGTTTTCACTAGTTTAAACCATTTTTAAAATGATAAATGCAAAACCAACGGTTTTGGACATACAAGGTTTTCACCCGACAACGACGATATCCTGCAATGCATGGGGGGAAAGAAATCTGCCGAACAGAGCAATTCAGTCTGGATCCCAGGATAAGAATGTAGATTGGGGTCCCAAAGAAGATAAGATACAGACCGTCTCTTATCCACGGGCCAGACGTTGAGAAACGGTGTCATAAAGCACATTTTAGAACAACAACCGCTGACCACAGCGCTGTTAAATCAACCACGACAAGAACGGTAAAACAATAAACTATAAAACAGAGAACTCTGTTAACAAGTTAAACCCTATAGTTAGTTGACTGGATTCCCATGGGCTCTATGCTAGGGCCCCTCCTGTCTTTGTCTTACACTGAATGGGCTTGCCTGAAAATAGCAGATCTACAAGATCTACGAGCTTAGATATGCTATTTTTGCTGACTGTTTTCGCGAGAATAGGGTTCATGTGGTTAAAACTAAAGACAAAGCATGACAAAACAACATGCCACTTGCTCATGCACCATTCTGTTTGCTCTGTCTGCGTATCTGTGTGAGTGTATGAGTGTGTGTGTGTGTGTGTGTGTGTGTGTGTGTGTGTGTGTGTGTGTGTGTGTGTGTACACGTGTGCATGCGTGTGTGCATGAGTAGTTTTAACGGTCAGGGGTCATGACTATGGTTTACATTCCACACCAACAGTATAACACCATTATGTTCCTCCAAGACCCATGATGATCTACTTCATCTACATAACACAGACAGACAGACAGACAGACAGACAGACAGTGTGAGCTGTAGACAGATATAGAGGCTGGCATGGAGTCTGGTTATGGCCTCTGTGTGAGTGTACGTGTGCACGTGCGTGCGTGTTTGCGTGTGTGCGTGCGTGTGCGCGCGAGCTGACAGAGGATTTCCGTCCAAACACCCTGGAACAACCAGGAAACGGACCAACCTTCCTGTCTCCTCTCTCTCTCTCTCTCTCTCTCTCTCTCTCTCTCTCTCTGTCTCTGTCTCTGTCTCTCTCTCTCTCTCTCTCTCTCTCTCTCTCTCTCTCTCTCTCTCTCTCACACCTCTCTCTCTCTCTCTCTCTCTCTCTCTCTCTCTCTCTCTCTCTCTCTCTCAGTGTGTAGGTATTTACGTTGGGAGAGTGAGAGAGAGGAGGAGAGGAGATAAGGAGGTTCTCACTCCTCCTCCACCAGAAGTTGTTTTCCTCTGGAGAGAGAGAGAGAGAGAGAGACAGAGAGAGAGAGACAGAGAGAGAGAGAGAGAGAGAGAGACAGAGAGAGAGAGAGAGACAAAGACACACATAGAGAGAGAGAGGGTTACAGTGGGGAGGAGGAGAGACGTACCAGACACCACACAGACGTTTCACTTCCATTCAGTGGAGGAACCAGAGACGGTAGGATCTACCAATGAGGGGAGCTGAAGGCAGGTTGTCGGTACGACTCCCGTCCAGCATGCTGCTGCTGCCGCTGCTACTGCTGCTCTGTGTGCCTGGCTGCACGGCTCAAACACAGGTACACACACACACACATGCTCTCTCTCTCTCACGCACGCGCGCGCACACACACACACACACACACACACACACACACACACACACACACACACACACACACACACACACCACTTTAACCATAAACGCATTGTAGGCCTACAGTATACATTGGCCATTTTTAAATTGCCGATCTGCTCTATAAAAAAAAAAGAAACTTGAAAAGAATGTGGAGAATGTTTGAAATATGTTAACATAAATATTGTACTCTGAGGGTCCCTGGCACAGAATGTTTTCAATGTTGATATGAAGAGGTTTGAGAACCATTGTGAGTTTGTAGATTGGCTATTTTCTTATATTATTAGAATGTGGCTATGGTACAGTGCAGCACAACATAAAATTAAGTACGTAGTAGTTGATGTATTTTAAAAAAAAGTCTTAAAAGTCCTTAACTCAAGTCAATTCACTGTCAAAGGAATTACAAATAAATAAATACATAAAATCACGTGGGGACCCCCCAGAGGTTGAGAACCACTGAAGCACCAGCAGTGCTAAATACCTTGATCAACCCACCCCAAACAACCACTGAACTGTGTGACGTACTATGGACCAACCAAAACACATGTAGAACATCACATGACAGGCATGCAGGGCATTGTTTTAAACATGGAATGCAGTGATTGGGTACCAGAACATACAGTACGGATGTACATACTGTACACTTATGCCCTCATGTCCAGGGGTTGTGCTGTACATCAAGCTGTCTCATGCAGGGGTCATCAATACTGTATGTCTGTGTCTGTACACGGACAGATGTGCCCGTGCAAAACGTTCTATTCTATTTACCATTATAATGTACTTATTTTGATCTTAAAGGGCCACTTCACCTCTGGGACAACCAGATCTTATTTTGTTGTTGTGTGGGACACGATCAACACAATCTTGAGTTATTTTTTGTGTTCAATCTGTTTTATGAGATATTTTAGTATTTCAGCATGTACTAGTGATGCGTTTTGCATCATATGATGCAAAACGCATCACTGATGATGCAAAATGCATCACTAGCTGAAATACTAAAATATCTAAAAACACAGATTGAACACAAAAAATAACTCAGTATTGTGTTGATCGTGTCCCAAACAACAATAAAATAAGATAGGGTTGTCCCAGAGGTGAAGTGGCCCTCCAATTACTGTGTGTCAGCTAGTCGCCAGGATTTCTTCCGAATATGTACACTGATTGCGACCGTAGGTCGCAGTTACTTGCACACTATCCAAACCTCCACCGGCTGTCCCTCCGTCACTCCGTCACTCCCTCTGTCACACGTCACACGTCACACTTTTGCCCTGCTCATATCTCTGCAACCGTTGCCCCGATCCATGCCAGATTTTGCACACACACTCCTTGCCTGCCAAACTACAACCTCCAAGGACCCCCGGAGTTTCGGGGACCCCCAGGTCCCTGGGGGACCCCCAGGTGTAAAAAATTACCAAATGTGCAAAAATGACCAAATGACCACCCCAACGGGGCTGCTCACGGGGCATTCCCGGGGACCACCCACTCCTGGTGCTCCAGAACGGATGCAAAAGTGGTGGCGCCCCCAGTGGAGGACCCCCTGCCACTGCAGCTCACATAAAATGCCGTAACTCGGGCTAGGAGCGACCGGGAGAGCCGGGGCCGGTACCTATTCGTCCGCCTTGGCGGCGAGGAGACCCCACCCCTCATTTCTCACATGGCCCTCTAGCGCCACCATGAGGCCGATTCAGATTTTGCCCTAAAATCACGAAAATCACTACACAGTATGTCTACACTCATGTCAACAACATGGATCAGGAAGATTTTGGAAAAACACATTTTTGCTCTATTTATGGAGATAAGCGACCAACGGTCGCTTATCTCCCGATTAGGGAGTCTTACTGGTTTACTATGACTATGGCACATTAGGACTCCAACTAGTAGGCTACTAGTGGTTCTCCCCTTAACTCTGAGAGTGTATAAATGGAACCTAATGGACCCGTAACGGTCCATTTGCATGGTTCCATTTTGTACTCTAGTTAAAAGACCTGACCTGACACCTGATGAAGGCCAGCCGATGGCTGAAATGTCGTCAAACTTTGTTTTAAAACGTAATAAACACTGTGGAGCATCAGCTGTTGTGCGAGCTTCTATTCTTTTTAATCCATTTGTACACTCTCAGAGTTACTGATCTGTTATCTGTCATTCAGGGCTAGCTCTTTATGTGTTATTGTCCACTCGTTTTGTATGTCCGTGGCAAAAATTGTAATTTGACAAAAATGTCCACCACAAGCCAGCATGTTGATGGCCGCTGTGTCTCACACAATGGGCATTTGTACAGTTGGTATTTGTACAGGTAGCCCACTGTATAAGTAGCTAAATGTACAGACCGTACTTATACTTTAAATATACAATTTAAAATTAAGGTATTTAGCAGACAACCATTAAGACCTGAGGGCCGACTCTACAAATGCCTTCTAATTCAGTAGTTCTCACACTTTCAAGGTTTACAAAAAAAATTAAAAAATAGCAGATGTACAAGCTCGCAGCGTGGCACAAAATGACGATGATTTGGGATTTTGAGCATGTATACAGTAGCCTGCAGGTCCAAAGCAGCCAAAGCAAAAATGACACATTTATGCTTTCCCGGTTTTAATGGGTTTTAAGCGACTTACAAAAAGCAATTAAAGTAAACATCAAATATTGTTGTATACTATATTTTTAACTCATGGTACAGTAGACCAGGGGTTTTCAAAGTGGGTGACGGGGCACCCTGGGGTTCCGTGACAGCAGTCGAAGGGTGCTGCGAGATAATTTGATAATAAGTAATTTTTTTGGACACTTGAAAAAATATTTAGTATCATTTTAGTACAAGTACAAAGTTATTTTCAGTCAGTTCTAACCAAAATGGCTATTATCTCAACGTTTTCCTCGCAACATAATCACTAAAATATCATCACTGTCGGGGAGAAACCTCCAAGTTTCAAATGTGTACGTCTTTTGGTAAAGCAAAGCCCTGCTTCATCATACAAGACTGTCGCACAAAACTAGTGAAAAAAGCCGATCTACAAGCACATCGCGAGGCGTTGTGTGCTTGTAGATCGGCTATTTTCACTAGTTTAGTACAATTTATAGATGATAAATACAAAACGAACGGTTTTGGACACAAGGTTTCCACCCGACAACGACGATATATGCTATAAATATAAGGTGCTGGGAGTGAAAATTATAATAGGGGTGCCTCGGATTAAAAAAATATTTTGGGGTGCCCTGAGACAAAAAGGTTTGGGAACCCCTGCAGTAGACAGCAGAGACAGACAGATTGGTTGTGGAAATATGTGAGTAAGTGACAGGAAAATCTCCGGTGAGTTCACGTCAGCTAGTTGATGATCATACAAGATGATCTATGAAAACATCCACATTCAGGCTGGGTCATGTTTTGGTCTGAACATCTCCTTTAATTTGTGGTGTGTGTGTGTGTGTGTGTGTGTGTGTGTGTGTGCGTGCGTGTCTGGCTGTGTCTCAAAAGTTTCATATTATGGCAGGAAAGGTAGGATGGAGAGAGAAAGGGGAGACTTTTGTACAAAATTCAAAAGAGTATGAAAGGTACGGTATAGGGTTGAAAGGGAGTAGAGGAGAGGAAATAGTTATAACCAGCTGGCTGGCACACTGTGGTCTAAATAAAACATTGAAGATGTTAGGGTCGCGAAACACATAGATAGATAGATAGATGCTTTATTTGTCCTTGCGGAAATTCTTTTTGCACCAAGCAGTCATCAGGACACAAAAACACAACACATAATACACAATACATGAATGACAAGACAAAACTCATAATTCACTGACAACATGATACACACCACAATACATGAATGACAAGACAAACTCACAATTCACTGACAACATGATACAAAACGAGAATACCAGTCATAACATTTCATGCACGGAACTGAGCTGGGGCTTGTTTGTTCAGAAGCCCTATACTTGTAGGGACAAATGTCCTGGAAGCCCTCGCCTTCAACCCAGGTACTGTGTACCGTCGTCCTGAGGGCATAAGGTTATATTGACTGTATAATGGGTGTGTTCTATCCCTAGAAATGGCTTTGCCCTTCCTGAGCACACGGGTCTCATACATAGAGGTCATACTCTCCAGCCGTACCCCAGCTATCTTGCTGGATACATTTATGATTTTATGGAGCCTGTTCTTGTTGACCAACGATAAGGAGCCATACCAGGCAACAAAACAAAAAGTCAATGCACTTTCAACAAAGGAGCATACAATGTATCAGGACATGTGAGGAATGTCAGGAAGAGGTGTCGTGAAACATGTACCGATGAGGTGTAGCCAGGAGTGTTGCACCAAATTCTGGGCCCTGGGTACAAGGATTCACTCCGGGCCCCCCATGAATGTTATATTCATAACCCTTTTAGACTGGGAACGCATTATTACACGTTATTTTGTGCTTTAACTATTGAAAAATAGCAGATATAAAAGCTCACAGCGTGGCACCGAGTGCCGCGCTGCGAGCTTGTAGATCTGCTATTTTTTTTAAATCTTGAAAATATGTCAGTGGTGCTCAAACTTTTACATGTGAAGGACCCACGGACCTCCAACTCAAAATATTTAGTTCCAGGGACATCCCAGAAGCAAAATTTGAATTACAAATGTTCGCTTAAAAAATACATAATATCCAAAGATTTGCGGTGTGCGGTGTTTCATGACTTTTCAAAAATAGCAGATCTACAAGCTTGTACTGTATATCTGCTATTTTTCAATAGCTAAAGTATAAAATAATTAAGGCAGCCATTCGCAACTGGCAATAACAAACCTAGCCCAGCCTCCCCTGACCCTGTATTTACCTACTGTATATATTTTTTGCACTGTTTTTTTTTCTTTTCTGTTTTTTTTTTTTTTACTTTTTTTTACTATATCTACTGCATAGTACTGTGTTCTATCCGTCTGTCATTCAATGTTATACAGTATGAGAAACTTCAATGGTTTTCTGTGTAAATAAGCCAAGTGCTTTCCTAGGATCTCCTTTTAGTTGACCTTGTACCAGTGAACTGTACCGTCATGAAACTGTACCTTTTTCTATGCAAACTTCTAATAAAGTCTTCAATCAATCAAAGTTAATGGATGGAATAACATCAGATTAACATAAGAAAAGCATGAATGAATATGAATGCATGTCAGTACCATAGGTCAGCACATGACAAGCTAACAGCTGCCATTAATTGACCTCTGGTTGGCTTAATTCTTCCCAAAGAGGAAAGAGAAGTCACCAGATGACTCAACAAAATGCTTAAAAAAAATGCTTTCAAATCTCTTAACAAATTGAGAGGTTTTTGTTATGTTCAACAATGGAGTCCCAGCCAGTGCTGCATATGAGCGGCTTTTCAGCGTTGGCAAGGATGTTTTCAATTCCAAACGCCTGTCTGATAAGAACTTTGAGAGACTGCTCATGTGTCATGTAAACAAAAGGATTCTGCCCTGGCATCTAAAAGAATATAGTAACAATTGTTCAGACAGTTGATTGTTGAAGGTTGACATATAAAAAGAAAATAAAACATTCCAGGAGAGAATGTGAAATTGTTTTTTAGTTAGTACTGTAGTATGCATACTATAGTTGTAGCTAACTATACAAGAGACCAATCTTTATATAACATCTGAATAATTGGATAATAAATACTGAATTTCCCTCGCGGGAGGAGTAGGTAACTATTATTATTATTATTATTATTAAGTACAGACACGCACAGTGTCAGTGTGTTGATTGATGATCAAATGTCATACAGAAAAGCACCTCTCATTCAATGATGAACTGCATAACGATTTAAACATTCTGGATGTTTAGTGTGTGTGTGTGTGTGTGTGTGTGTGTGTGTGTGTGTGTGTGTGTGTGAGTGTGAGTGTGAGTGTGAGTGTGAGTGTGAGTGTGTGTGTGTGTGTGTGTGTGTGTGTGTGTGTGTGTGTGTGTGTGTGTGTGCGTGTGTGCGTGCGTGCGTGTGTGTCATAGACTGTATAAAAGATATGGACAAAGTGAAGCCATTGGTTTCTATGCAGCGCAAATGACACAATATGGGTCCTTGGCATGGGTGTTGCCGGCACCAGAGGATGCTATTGGCTGCCAACGGTCACGTGCAACCGCAGGGATACATGGGTGAATGTGGTCGGAGCCTCCCGAAATACAGCACACGAAGAAGAACACAGCCGGCTGGTATCAGTTTAGTTGGCCACGCCCCCCGCAACTTTATCATTTATTTTAAAATAAATTGGACCAAATTTCGACAAAATGCATATGATGGTGATTGAAAGGCAATTTTTAACTAGCGATAGGAACCATAAAGTATTCATGAAAATGTTAATTAAGGTTAGAACACGAAAGGGGAAAATGAATGTGATCCAATGGAGAACAATTCTTTTTGCGACCGGCCGGGGGGGAAAACAGCGCAACTAGCGGCCAATCATAGGAAGTTTTACTTCCGTATTGGAGTCATTTTAAATCGGCAGAACTATACCCCTGGTGTGTGTAAAGGTGTAATACTAACATTCAGTGTCTATGCTAACAGGATCCAGGTCGTTGTAAAGGTGTAATACTAACATTCAGTGTCTATGCTAACAGGATCCAGGTCGTTGTGACGTGCAGCAGACCCTGATCCACCACACCGTCTGCACTTCCTGTGCAGCCTCTTTCAAGTCCTCCTGCCCCGCCCCCTTCACCAAGACCACCACTGGCATGGGCGTGGCCAACTGCAGGTAGGCCTATAGGAACCGTAGATTTATTAATATATAGCCTACCTAGGATCAATGACATTTTCTCATGCAGCACATGCTCCCCCAGAAGTATACTCTACTCTTGGGCACCAATAAATAGGCTTTATGCACAGCAGCCATTTTGGGGAGAAGTTGGGTCTCTTCTTACTTCCATCAAAGGTGTTACCAATTCACCCTTTGTCAAGCCCCGCCCGTTGTCCCGCCCCTCTTCACACCCATTGGTTGCTATGTATTGGTGGGACACTCGGTGGGACACTCCATCCACTATCATTCTAATTCAGTTGCTTCGTATTGTTATTCTGTGTGTTCAATTCTAATTTCAAACTTGGTTTAAAAAAAAAGGCAGCACCAGGGCGGGACAAGGCAGATAGAGCCTGCTGGTTTGTCAGTCATGGACCAACCAGAAGGCTGACAAAGGGTTCAACCCTTTGTCAGCCTTCTGATTGGTCCCTGACTGACCAACCAGCAGGCTCCTTCTGCCCTGGTTACACCTTATGGTTGTTTATGTTGAATTAGCTAAAACGTCATTTTTGGAGAAAAACTAAACAAAACATGATATGACCAGTCACTATACTGTTTCTTTTTACTCAGACCAAGTTTAAGATAACACTGAATACCAGTATATATGGTAGTGGATGGAGAGAAAGGAGTTTTGTCCAATCAAGAAACAGCAACCTATAGTTGCGAAGAGGCACAACCACAGGTGGGACTTCGTTTCACCAGAATGGAACAGAGCCGTCATTACAATTATTGCTAACACCTGTACAACCACCGTCTTCTACTGTTGTACAGGGAGCTGAGTGACCAGTGCAACTACTAGAAAGAAAGAAAGAAAGAAAGAAAGAAAGAAAGAAAGAAAGAATGTGAACAGTAATGTGATTATGTGTGCAGTTACGTGGTGGAGTTTGCAGGCAAGGAGATGGAGCTTCAAGGCTGCAGACACACCTGCAGCAGAAACATCCTGAAGACACACTGCTGTCCTGATTACTG
>NC_137815.1:21617461-21662461 GCF_963921795.1 Nannobrachium achirus
GGAAATAAAGCATATTTATAAATAAAGCATACATTGTTAACCATGAATATGACAACATAAATAAATAAAATGCATTGACAGGATATGCTATTTTAAAACGTGTAAAACAGACTTAATGGTTGTTGTTTTTTTTTCTTTTCTCAATTTTCATCTTCCTGTGACCTCACTTGGGGTCTCCTGACCCATAATTTGAGCACATCTGCTATAACACAAGCACACGAGGACTATAATAAGATTGTCTGTTGTTGTGTATTCTATAACATAAGCGTACTATCATTGTGTCTTGTTGTGCAGTGAGCGCGGGCTGTAAGAACTGCAGCAGTTATTCATATTGTAAAACGGTTGGAGACACTGCCGAGTGTGACTGTCTGCCTGGACACCGCAAGACCCCCCAGAACACCTGTCAAAGTAAACACCTGTCTGTCTGTCTGTCTGTCTGTCTGTCTGTCTGTCTGTCTGTCTGTCTGTCTGTCTCACAGTGGTTCTCAAACTTTTATTTATTTATCTCAGGGGTCAGGGCAACCCTGTAAATAACTTTGTAATCCACTGCACCCCAGAATTAGCTTACATTTATGTCATTTTATGGTAAATTTGTAAATCTTTTTGTGAAAATGAAAATGACTTTATACTTGACTTTTAACCAGTTGAACCCCAGCATCCCTATTCTATACCTATAACATAGCCACAAGCTCACAACAGTTGTGGGCTGGTAGATCTGCAATATTTGCCAAAGAGATTTTGGTGTAGATGCACCAAGTACTCAGTTCCGTTTTATTAAGTATAGAGGCTAAATTACAAATGTTATCAAAGTATTCATTCCAGCAGCACCCCTGGACTTGTGTCACTGCACCCTAGGGTGCCACAGCGCCCACCTTAGCCCCCTTTCCACTGCAAGGTGGAAACAGAACTTTCAGGAACCTGAACGAATTTTTGTCTCCACCAGCCACCTAGTGGCCGATGTTCGCAAAACACATTTCTGTGTACTACTCTTACAGATTTTGTCCAAAAATCCTACAAATCGGTAGGCAGTATCTCGACAGTCATGTGATCGACACAGATCTAACCGATTTTGCATATTCCATCCTGATTGGCTAAGATTGGCTTCCAAGGTTTGTAGGATTGAGCCGTTTTGAACAAAATGCCTCAAATCCCAAACGCAAAGTGCAATTATCATGAAATCGCGCACACACGTTCCCACTAGGTCGAGGAAGAAATACCACTTAAAATTTTTGAAATCAGCCTCATGGTGGCGCTATAACAGGCCGATTTGTGGTTTTACCTATAACTCCACCGATCAGTTTCAAACTTTGTAAGCGCACTCCCTAGAGGCCAAGGAAAAACCCTTTCCCTGCATTTTTCACATCAGCCTTTTATAGCGCCACCAGGAGGCCGACTTACGTAAAACACAATTTTTCCTATTATTCCTTGAGATTTTCTCAAAAAATCATGCAAATCGGTACACAGTATCTCTATAGTCATGTGATCAAGTCCGATCCGTCTGATATTTCATATTCCATCCTAATTGGCTAATATTGGCTTCCAAAGTTTGCAGGATTGCTCCGTTTTTGAACAAAATACCTCAAATCATCAACGCAGCTTGCGATTAGTGTGAAATCTGCCACACATATTCCCACTAGGTCAAGGAACAAATGCTACCTTTTTCACATTGGCCTGTTATAGCGCCACCAGCAGGTAGACTTTAGCAAAATACATTTTTGGAACACAATGCTTCAAATCATGCATGCAGCGTCCAATTGCCATGAAAGGTCTAAGGTTTCAGACGAGGTTCCTGGAACCTTTTTTCGGTCCTGCTCCTGAGGTAGAACTAAACTTGAGTTCTGGGAACCTATGGGCGGGGCCAGCAGCGTTGCTGCTCTTTTTTTGGGACCTTCCCAGTTAGTACTGGTTATATGGAAACGTAAGCAGAACCTGGTTCCAGAACTTCACAGGTTCTTGAAAGTTCTTGTTTCTGGAAAGTTCTCGTTCTAGTTCTGGGTCGGCCCTACAGTGGAAATGGGGCTTTTGAGAAACCCTGGTGTAAGATGTATGAACCGACGTATAAGCGAACAACACATCACATAAACTAGGCATGGATACTTGAGCCTTAAAGCTATACTGTGTAAGTTGCTCACCTAGAGGTCAGTAGCTCTATAGCAAACCGCGGTCGCGTCCGCGTCTTTCGGCCGTTTTTCGCCGCGGACCACACCCGCGTCTGCCTCCACCTCGCCGAGATCTATCTTTAGAGGGGTCCCTGGTTCCTGTGCGTTCAGGCATTCCGGAGAAACGGACTCCTTCGCCGAGTAAATGCTGTTGTTATGTTGAGGCAAGCTACACGGGCGCCTACAAATATGGCCGCCGTATTGTGATAGCGACCCCACTTCAAGATGCGCTGTGATTGGCCGGCAGTGTATAACCCTCGCTGTGATTGGCCGGTAGTGTATGATGACGCAATTTTGCCGCGAAATTCTCCCCCCCTCACGGCTCATAGAAAACATACAGTATAAAGAGAAGGCTTCAGAAGCTGAAAATAACGGAGTGGGTGTTCTAAAACTTTTTAAGTTTTGTTTTATAAAAAAAGTTACATGGTATAACTTTAAGTTACAACATCCCTATTCTGCAGCGAACATTGGTCGAACATTTTTGATCTAACAAGCACGCAACACGTTGCGTTGCGATGCATTGCGATGCATTGCGATGCATTGCGATGCGTGCCGATGCGTTATGAGCTTGTAGAATGCTGCAGGTCTGCTTTTATTCACTTCGGTTCTGGGCTATTATGTGATTGTCTGTCTGTCTGTGTGTCTGTCTGTCTGTCCAGGTGAGTGTTTTGAGTGGGACTGTGCTGTGGAAGCTGACTGCGAGGTCTCGGGGTCAAAGATCAAGTGTGCCTGTAAGCAGGGTTACAGCGGTGACGGAAAGGTCTGCGTCCCCATAAACCCTTGCTCCGTGGACAACGGAGGCTGTCCCCTCAACTCCACCGTCTGTGTCTTTAAGGGACCCAACAAGGTGTGTGTGTGTGTGTGTGGGCCACTCACGAATAGTGATTTTTAGTATTTGAATTATTCTACCTCAAAGTATTCGAATTGTCGAATATTCGACAGGACTGTCCAAACTGTCAAATATTAAGTCAGTAAGAGGTGAACATTGTGAAAATAGCCGATCTACATGCTCACAACGCCTCGCAACGAGCATGTAGATCTGCTATTTTCATAATATTTATCTGTGGAACCGAGTCACATTAAATGTAATACCTACAATTCCAAATGCTTGTCAGGGTGGGGGTCCCCAGTTCAAATATGTTTATTTTGGGGGTCACGGCCTAAAATTTTGAGAACACCTGGTATAGAGCATTAACAAATTCATCCACCAAGTGGCATTGACAAATCATTCTTATGACTTCCTATCTAGCCAAGCTTTATAAACTATATATTTTTTAAAGAGAAAACAATAAAAACATTAAAATAAGCGAATATTCGACTTCGGTGAACAACCTCGAATAGTGACTTTGATATTCGAATAGTCAAATATTCGAATATTTGGTGAATGGCCTAATGTGTGCGTGTTTGAGCCTCCTCTTCTCAACATGCCGGTCTCACTTTTATAACTTAAATTTCTGTTTTATTAATACTGTACCTCTCTCTCTCTCTCTCTCTCTCTCTAGTCTAGCTGTGAGTGTATGGTGGGCATGCGTCCTGTTAACCCGTCCTTAACCAGTCCAGATGGGTTGGGCTGTCATGTGACTTCTGCGTGTTCAGAGAGCACCTGTGGCACCCCGCCCTGGGCGATCAGAGTCCAGTGTCAAACTGGTCTGGATGGACAACCCAGGTACACGCACACACAAACAAACACACCCTCCTAGACAAAGCTAAAGTCACATCTATGTGGTCAAGGTTCTCAACCTTTTCTGGATCAGGGCCCAAAGTGTTCGTGGCCCACCCATCTGACAACTGCCGTGTTAAGGGGTCAGATGGTTGGGCTGTGTGCATTCACAGAACCTGACGATTAGTCAATCGATTGCAATGGAACAACTTTTCAGTAGGCCACAGGGAAGCTGACAGAACCCTCGCAAAAGGAAAAAAAGCACAACGATCCAATCGTCCTAGACCTAGACTCTTCGCCCTCCTGGCCCCCAAACTGTGGAATAAACTCCCTGTTGCACTTAGAACTGCAGACTCACTCCCTATAGCTTCCACCGTGGTCTGAATACTCACCTATTCAGACTCTACCTAAGCCCATAGCACTTATCGTAGCACTTGCCTACCCTCAATGACCATAAATACCCTTTTTTATATATTTTATTTTTTATGATTTTTTTTACTCAATATGTGCTTGGTCTACCTATATTTTTCTTAGATTAGACTTTTTTTGTGTGTGCATTTGGTGTATTGATGTTGATGTAGGCTACTGATGATACCTTGCTTATTGTAAATTGCTCTGGATTAACTCACTTAGCGCCGGTCGACTTTTGGATCGACTAGCTCATTATGGACGTCCCTGCCGATCGACTTTTATATAAAAGCATTGTTTAAGCTTTTATTTGGGTTAATAGACGGAGCGAAACGGTTTCCTTACCTTCAGCTGGTAATAACACGAGACCGTGAAAAAAAAAGTATACGATTATGACGTCACCGCTAAACCAGGCCTTCCTGTTTACATTAGCTTCTGCTAGCCGTTAGGCTCAATGCAAACCATCCGACCCTTACGCAGCTTCACTAGGTCGGATTTTGATTCGGAAACCTTCTGTGTGGCGTCTGTATACGTTCCGCTGCCCATACCGATGGTGGTTTTAGACGATCAAGCACGAATTGAACAGGATTGAGCACAGATGGCGGGCCGCGGAGCTCCCATTGTGAGTCAATGGAGCGACGTCACTTTCCCATCCTTTAATCATGGTTTAAAGATGGCTTCTTCTGAAGGTTGTAGTGTTACGATGGCGCACTCTAGTGGTCTTTTTGTGGTGGTTTATCATCATGGCTTTGAAAACAATGAAATTATACCCTATCATGATGATAAAATATAGCTATTTCCTGGCGTTATTAGCGCACCTTCATATTTTAAGTTGGCTGGCAATGAGCGTCTGCTAAATGCTTAAATTATAAATTGTATATATTTCCAATATATCCAGTAGCCATATATATATGAACCTTAATATGGCATATACGTATGCAATATATGCAGCATATACTTGCCATATGTTCATATATTAAACATCATAGCACCACCACCACCTTTTCATTTCTCGCCCGCTATAGGACGCTTGTGCACCACATGGGGTGCGCACACCACAGTTTGGGAATCCTTCGTTTTGAGTCTCCCTGTCTGTCCAGCTCTTAGCAGAAAATACATTTTGTGAGTTAATAGATGTATCTGCTATTTTCGCTATACTTTTGCCTTACACACTGTACGACAAAGTTTAAAATACGATATTATAGAGTAAAAAACCCCGGGACCAGGTACTGTATGGGCCCTTGTGGAACTCCAGGAGGAAAACCTTTTGAGAACGAGCGAATGAGTGTGCGTCCTGTCTCTCTTCCATCATCCATGACGGTTGGTTGTCTGTTTGTCCGTCTGTCCGTCTGTCTCAGGTGCGAGTGTCCTAAATCTGCTGTGGGGGATGGATGGCGTTGCTATGGTTCCCTGTCTGTGAGGTTGTTGGAGCTGGGAATGGTTGGGCGATACAAGGACCAGCTGCAGGCCGTCATGGGAAGCCATATCGCTGGTAAAAAAAAAAAAAAGTGACTCCAAAAGCGCAATACATGCTCCTTCCGACGACCCAACATTTCTGCGGAAATGGAGGTGATTTTACGGCATTACGAGATTCAGAACCTTTCCTCGGAATCCCTGCACCTCCGGATGCCCTGACTCACTAAACTATAGTTCTGGAAGCCTGAGGTTTTCCCACGTCGGAAAGACCACGTATCGTGCTTAAAGGAATAGTTCACCCAAGAAATGGCTTTATCGTTTTGGCCTACTTACCTGGTATTTTGTACGTTAAATCCAGAATCCAAAAATAAAAAAATAAAATAATTAAACTGTGCATGCTCGAGTCAACAACACCAACCAGGTAGGTAAACGATAGTCATTTCTTGGGTTAGGGTTAGGGTTAGTATTCTATTTATATTCTATTTCCTTATTCTACTATTCCTTTAACCACTCAGGGCTCTGTTGTGTCTTTTCTGTTTTCTGCTATTGTGGGGAAAGCTTTTGCAGAAAATGGTTATCAGTTATTTTTTGCCTGTCTAACAGTGTTAATTTTTACAGCAAATTTTTTAGTCATAGCCTTTTCAATAATAATTTAGTCGACTAAATCTACGTTTATTTTTTGTTTATGTATTTATGTACTTATTATTTGCATTGTTAATTAATACTAATAATAATACAATTATTATTAATTTGAAGGAACTGTGTGATTGTGACGTTTCAGAGAAAGACTGTGCGCGCAAAATGGCTCGAGAAGGACCTTATACTTTGTTCCTCCCTGTGTCTGTAAGTTATCAAAATAATCAATACAAATACTACTAACAATACTGCTAGTTAACACGATGCTGCTAGTCAAAGGTGTGGTAGGGGTTTCTTAGCTCTATATTCTGTTAGGCTACTTAAGTGTTCGTTAAGTAACAGCAGTCTCCCCGTCTCTCCAGCTCTTTATTAAACAGAAAATGCATTTATAGGTTGGGCTACCAATTTTATCCAATCAGGAAAGACCGAGGACTCAGTCAGGAACAAGTGAAATTAGCAAACAAAGTTAGAGCTGGAACGCTATAAAAATTGAGCTGAATGGGTACTCTCTTCTGATTGGCTGAAATTTTGTCACCTACCAGAAAATGTATGTTCTGTTCTGGCAGAACAAAAACTTTATTCATAGCAATGATAACTATCAGAATATAGAGCTTTAACCCTGTCATTTTAACCCTGTTGTCCCTATTTGGCAGTGGCGTCAGTTCAGCAAAAGCTAGGGTATGGCAAAGATGGGAGTCCTCAACGCCTCGAGGCGTTGTGAGCATGTAGATCATCTATTTTCACAATGTCTGAAAAAAATATATTTTTTAAAGTTTTTTACACAGGTTTCTACTGTTTCTTGGGCTGGATATGGCAGCCTGGAATGGTTGTTCAAGTGCAGCTAAACTTAGCATGTTAGTAAACGTGCCACAATTAACAATAATGCATTGCACCTGTGCAGCTGACCTGCGGAACCTGGGAATATACCATTTTGTCAAGCTGGGAAGAATACAAGTCTTGACCATTTTGTAAAATTTTGCATTTGTAGTTATTTTACTGTAATTTAACAACATAATAACCAGCACAGATAGACAAAGAGACATTCATGGATTTATATTTAAAAGTAACTTTTATTTTTCCCGCTGGGCCCAGGGTATGGCAGCTGCATACCCCTGCCATACCCAATTGACGCCCCTGCTATTTGGGGCTTAGTGAAAATGGCAAACCTAACCTCCCAACGCAACATGCAACGTGTTGTGAGCTTGTAATGTCTGTTTTCACAGCCGTGCGATCAAGTATGAAATTAATCAATCTATCTCTATCAAAAATAGAGTAAAATGCAAAACGTATTACATTAACCTTTTACATTATCGATGAGCACTCTTTTTATTTTATTCTTTTCTAACCGATTAAGTCGATTCGTTCGATTAACTGTTGCACCCCTTAATATCGTCGTTGTCGGGTGGAAACCTTGTATCTCCAAGTTTCAAATGTGTATGTTTTTTCGCAAAGTAAAGCCCTGCTTCATCATAAAAGGCCGCACAAAAGTAGTGAAAACAGCTGATCTACAAGCACATAACGCCTCGCGGTGCGAGGCGTTGTGTGCTTTGTAGATCGGCTGTTAGTTTAAAGATCGGCACTAGTTTAAATCGTTTTAAAAATGATGAATGCAAAACGAACGGTTTTGGACATACAAGGTTTCCACCCGACAACGACGATATGACACAACATCATCTGCGTAGAAGTAAACGTCTGCATGTTTCCTTCAGAGAGTGAATGACACAGAACCACGAGACTTCCTGCTGTGTCAGAACCACCTGATGGTGGGTCAGCACCTCTACGAGACCCTGGAGGGCCAGGACTTCACCCTGGACGGAGGCCGAGTCACGGCCAGGAGCAAAGGAAACAAGGTAACATCTTGACCATACATGGGCAACTGGCGGCCCGGCAGTGGCGTCAGTTCAGAAAAAGCTAAGGTATGGCAACATGACTGGTGTCTTGCACGCGCGCCTTCGCGCGCGTGCAAGACACCAGTCATGTTGCCATACCTTAGCAACAGGTATGATACATTTATTTCAAGTAGTACATTCTATTTTTCCCCCTGTTTCTACGGTTTCTTGGGCTGGATATGGAAGCCTGGAATGGTTGTTCAAGTGCAGCTAAACTTGGCATGTTAGTAAACGTGCCACAATTAACAATAATGCATTGCACCTGTGCAGCTGACCTGCGGAACCTGGGAATATACCTTTTTGTCAAGATGGGGAGAATACAAGTGTGGAATATAATTATAATACCTTGTTAAAGTGCATGACCATTTTGTAAAATTGTGTGCCCCTGCGGCCCGGGGGCCACATGCGGCCCCGGACCCCCTTCATTTAATGCGGCATGCAGGTTAATATCGGAATACTGCGTTTTGAGCTTGAGTTTTGAGCTTAATAGATCGGCTATTTTTGCCACTCTTACTGGAGATGAGAGGTTTTTGCTTGACAGTAACAATATGCAATTTGGCCCACTGGAGTGAGTGTGGAAATATAGTGGCCCTCTCCGTCAACGATGTTGCCCACCCCTGATCACCGGAACAGTGGGAACCTGAGAACTCTGGGCTCCAGAACAGTGACATCACTGATATCAGAGAAAACGACTTCCAAGGCCTCAAAGACCTCAGACTAAGACTAACTTTCTGTAAGACTACATTTTAGGGTTGGTATCCAGAACCAGAGGAACCAGATGCAACATCGAGGAACCGAAATCGGTTCTGTCACATTTGGAACCGTTTCCGTAAACGTTTGTTTTTCACAATGGTTCCATTAGTAAGCTCTCACACTTACAGACCTGTAAGTGTAGAGTTTGCATGTTCTCTCCATGTCCCCTAGGGTAGGTACCCTCACAAAAGAACAATCTCTATACTAGTCTAGGACCTGGCCAAGATATGTATGCGCTTAATTTAGGAGAGAATATCTCAACTGTTCTTGGCTAATATGACCCCAAGGAACAACGTAAGAACTGTGTCCTATGTTTGACAACATACATACAATCCCTTGTATGCCCATATATGGAGATCCCTGTCTGTAGAACTAACCGTGTGCTGAGCCTGTGAGACCCCATACATGCGTCTGTGTGTGTCAGTGTCTGTCTCAGTCCTTGTCCCCTTTTATGGTCATAGAAGGGATTCTATTAGTGTGGTTGCCCTATCAGGGCATCGTCTGGGAATCAGATGTAGAGGTCCAGTCCATTTATGAGATCTAGGTGATGATCCAGTCATCTCCATGTATGGATATCCAGGGTTTAATCTTTGATGTCACGTGATGTCACAATGTCAACAAATTTGTGTTCGTTACAGAATCGCAGACGTACTGACGAGATGTGCCGGTTTTCATAGTTAACCTCTGTTACACCGCCAGCTGTTTTTAAATGATATTTAATAATGATAATAATTTATTGAATGTTGCTGTCCTGTGTGTGTGTGTGGGTGTGTGCGTGCGTGCATGCGTGATAATATTTAATAATTATACTAATTTATTGAATGTTGCTGTCCTGTGTGTGTGTGTGTGTGTGTGTGTGTGTGTGTGTGTGTGTGTGTGTGTGTGTGTGTGTGTGCGTGTGTGCGTGTGTGCGTGCAGCAGTTCATCCTGCTTGCGGCTCCCAGCAGACTGTACACCGTCCTGGAGGCAAACCTCCCAGCATCCAATGGGATCATTCACATCATCGACCGGCCAATCATAAGCAGTGAAAGCCCTCGCGATGAACAGGTGGGACAACGGAGCTACAGAGAGTCAATGAATGAATCCTCAGTGGTGGACAGTAACAAGTACAGTATATTTAGGGTGCGTTCGGAAATGCGCACTTAACGCACTGGTGTGCCATGTTGTCGTTCGTTTATTCGGTGCACTTGGTGCGTTGTCGTTCGGAAATCCAGTGTGTGGCACACCAGTGTGTTGAGTTCACGCACTGAACAACCCTAGTCAGAAGATGGGGTTTGACGGTGTGGTGCGTCAGTGTGGTGTTTTGATTGGTTGGTTTTCATGGCCATGTCTCGAGCGCTTCTCAGCTGTGAACAATGGAGGAAATGACCGCAAAATGCAACATTTGCAGCTTCGTTGGTCGTTTGGGCTTGATAGTTTCACAAGCATCATCGTGTAAACTAACAGCAGGTATGCCAATGTTAGGAATTACATCTCCTTTCAATATCAACATTACGTTAGCAACTGCTGTTCTAAGAAGGTTTACCTTCAGAGTTCAGAGTGAAAAAGCGCACAGCTGCCTCTAACTGGTCGTTCGTAAATAAGCCACACTGAACGCACTTTACGTCACGCCCACTGCACTCACTACACTGAGCACACACCCGGTGCGGGTTTTCCGAACACACCCATAATAAATAAGCAAATGTACTTCAAAATGTAGTTGTATTTTTGGACTACAACATTTCAAAGACAAAATAAAAAAAATACTTTTGACTCCACTTTTCTTCTTGAAAAGTGAAAGCACTATATTCTGAAAGTAATCATTGCCATATAGAGTTTGTTCAGTAACAGGGATCTCCCTGTCTCTCCAGCTTTTTAATAAAGAGAAAATACATTTTCAAGTGGATTGCAAAATGCAAGCCCATCAGGAAAGCTTGCATTTTATAGTGTTCCAGTTCTGTCAGTATCCTCAGTGTGAGTTCTCTATACCGATTGGATCAAATTGGTATCCCGACCTGGAAATGCATTTTCTGTAACTGAACAAACACTCGATAGAAATGAGTACAGAATATAGATCTATTCTACGCCACAATGGGACGCATTGCCCATATTATCATGTGTGTGGGTAGAGCCTATTTCGTGCACACACAAAACTATGTGATATCATGAATGCATGGAATCACATGTTGATGGGTATTTTATAGAGCTTTCAATTCTGTTGCACCATTTGTCATACAAACTTTTTTCCTGCCTGACGCCGCTTCCACGGCCGCATCCAATGTGTAACACATCTCTGGTTAGGCAACTCTGGCGGAGATCTGAACTCACTAGCGCACTTTGTAGTTCTAATCAGACCTCAAGAGACAAAGATTGGATTGTTTTAGCTGTTTTGTCAGCTTTTTAATGTGTTTTTTGGCCTGTCTGTCTGTCTGTCCGTCTTCCAGTTTGCTGACAAGACAATCGGAGAGATTCTGACCCTGGATGAGAAATACAACCGTTTCCTGTCTCTGGTTGATGTGAGTATATATGTCACGGTTTGTTAGAGAAACAGGACGGTCGAGAAACGGAGCACTTGTGGTGCCGCACGGGGCGGAACAAGCGGTCGCCCACAACAACGTCCTCCAGGCGGAGCCACTCGATTGTCCACGACATTGCAAGCGGCGCGAAGGCCAGCGGACCTTGGTCCTGCTCTTCGCCCCCGAGCGCCGCAGGCGCGAGTGGCCGCTACGAAGCCGTGGTGAATGCAATCGTTATATTTATGCCCACGCCGTAAGGCCTGGGCAAGCCCACGATAAACGCTCATAGTAAGCTAATGGCTAAGCTAATGGCTAAGCTAATGGCTAAACACCGCCCAGCTAGGCTAGTAAATAAAGAAAGAGAGTCGCAAACGAGTGACGTCAGCACCTGCACTAGTGAATGGCTGTCTATGGGCTGTCGTCGCCATCTGGTGGTGATTAGTGTGTGGTGAACACAAAACAAGCGCTCTTACAATGAACGTCCTGAGTTACCTAAACATACTGTAACATATAGATTGATTTGTAATTAGATGTCTCAGAATGCAGTGTCAGATGGTTTTATTTGATAAGAAAGTTGTGTATCATTGCTACAAATCAAAGTTATCATCGTACCAAACAGTTATGGAACTACAGCTTGTGGCTGAAAACTTTAGTTCTGGGAAGTATTCTCAACCTTTGTCAGCTTAAATGACATGTGAGTTCTGATTGAAACTTCTGTTTTTGACTCATCCATTTGGCTACATTTGTAAACTCTTGTTACTGTGTACTGATACAGTAGCCTACTTGTAGCTTCTATGTGTAATAGGGTGTATCTAATAGGTGTGTTGTATATCATCATCATCACCGTCGGGCAGAAAACTCCAAGTTTCTTACACACAACTTGTGAAAATAGCAGATCAACAAGCACACAACACCTTCTGTAGCACCGCGAGGCGTTGTGTGCTTAGCTGATCTACAAGCTCAAAACGCATCGCAGTGGATCGGCTATGTTTGCTTCTTTTGAATTGGAATCCTGAATTATTTTTTGTTATTTTTTAATTGGAATCCTGAAATGTAACATTTTTAATTAATTTCAAACACATTTAGTCATATACTCATGTTAACTTTATGAACTTAAATACAAATAAATACATTTGACATGAAAAAAAAACACATTTTAATACTATTCATTAAGCTACTAATAGGGCCTATAGACTGAAGGAATTAAAGCAGGTCATGTTTGGATTTGTAACAGCTGAAATCAATAATATATCGGTATTCCAGTATTAACCTGCGGGCCGCATTAAGTGAAGGTGGGGGCCGCATGTGGCCCCCGGGCCGCCAGTTGCCCATGTATGCTCTACTGGATGGTGTGTGGTAATTAAAGCTGACGTACCACAGGGATCCATTCTAGGACCTGTCCTGTTCACCATTTACATTAATGAAATTGCAAGCATTTGTTTTGCAACAGTCCCCACAAAACTGTGAAAAGTGATGATTCATCTCTCTAAACCACAGTTTTTTTTGTGCAAAACAAATGCTTGGAATGGATTAAAAATCATGAAAAAAAAAACTAGTTTGACCTCTCACATGCCATTTTTATCGCAGGGCTCTCATTTTATGTACCTTAATGACCAAATAAATACAAAAAAACTAAAATAAAAAGTGCGTCATGACATCAAATGTTCAACCCTTTTCTTTGAGCTTTTGGGCCTGTGGCTTCCCGACTATCTCCACGTTTCCACTCAACATAGTTCACATACTTTTTTACATGCATTCAGCCTTACGTTTTTAAAGGTGATACACCATGAAATTTCACTTTTCCTATTTTAAAACCTTTTTTTGGGGTCCCACTAGCACCTTCTATCCTCACAAAGTCCCATTTCTGACCGTTGTGTCTTTCTCTGGTTTTGAGAAGGCGAAGGTTAAAAGTATCCCACGGGTTCTCAGAACAGGCTATCCAGATTTGCTGCCGATTGTGACGTCATCTGCCGATTGTGACGTCATCATAAAAAAAAAAGTTTTCAAAAAAAGAAAGTTTTATCAAAAAAGTTTTTTTTTTTTTCAAAAACATTTTTTTTGGGGGGGGGTGGCGCAGTTCAGGCCAAAGGTGGTACTGCAGCTGAAATGCTCTGAGAGCCATTCAAAAATGAGAGAGGCTCTCTATTCAGGAGTGGTAATTTAGCCTCAAACCTTTTGAAAAACGTTTTTGGGACATAAACAATATGACATAAATACTTTTTAAATGCATGGTGTACCACCTTTAACATGTACAATTTGTTCAGAAACAAATAATAAAAATTGCTTTAAAACTTTTCTCTTTTTAGAACAATGGAAGCGTACTTCTTCGGCTCCATATTTGGGTTGAAACTTTAACCAAATATAGAGATTCTAAGATATGATGCTACTGATCTTCATAGTAGTGATGTCATCAATGAATGATGTCATAGACTGGCCCTCAATATAAGCCAGTAAGTAGCTCATGTAAAATAAGATTATTCCTTTGACAGAGGCGGACGGACAGTAAAGTCAATCTTGAAACCTGTTTGAACTTTGTTTGGGTTGTCAAATGTTGACCTGTAGAGTGAAGCTCCGAGTAGCCCCATATAATGACCCTAGGAATGCTGCTATAGCAGTGGGACACAAAGTGTACTCCCTTGGAGGTTACTTTATGAAAGGTGGGACACTTCCAGAAGATAAGCTCAATGTGTACGTCTTCAACACAGTGTCTCTGAGATGGATGAAGTTGCCTCCTGTGATGACTACAGGAGGAGAACGTCCTCCTGAGGTTCCCTGCACGCGCAGGTGCCACACTGGTGTTCTGATTGGAGATGTTGTCTACATCTGGGGTGGAAGAGGTATGGACGGAGAGCTTTGCAACAACATGCTTTATGCGTTTGATGTCAACGCCCACAGATGGCTCAATGCTGGGGTTTCTGGGACCGTTCCAGAGGGGAGGTGGAGCCACTCAGCCTGTGCCTTGGGGAAAGTCATGTATGTCTATGGAGGGGTTAACCAGCTAGTTGAAGTTACTAGTGACATCTACAAGTTGGACACCACCATGATGGTCTGGTCTTTAATTAACACCAGAGGCCCTCTGCCTCCTGCTTCAGAAGGTCACTCTGCCACCATCATCGGGACAAGGATGTTTGTGTTTGGTGGAGCCGGGGACCAGGGGGACAACAACAACATCAGAGTGTTTGACACAGAGATCGAACACTGGCTCAGCACTCCTTCTTCACAGGTGCTTCCAAAAGGACGTGTGTGTCATTCAGCCTTTGCCTACAACGGAGAGCTGTACATATTTGGCGGTGAGACCTGGAACGAGAACGACAAATGGATCATACATGATGATTTGTGGAAATTCAGTCCAGAGACCTTCTCCTGGAAGGAGGTTAAGCCCAAGGTGGACGACTCATTTTGGAGGTCAAGGGGCTGCTGTTGCGTGGTGGGAGATCGTGTCGTCGTCTATGGAGGTTTCAATGGAGGCTTCACACCCAATGATGACCTGTACGTCTTAGACTTTCATCCTAGTCTTAAGACACTATGCAAGCTAGCAGTTATTCAGCACGGTCTGGAGCAGTCAGAACTCCCACATGACATCAGATGGGAGCTGGAAGCCATGAACGGCGATTGGCAGCCTTAACACACTAACTGCCAGGATGTTCAAACATATTGTGTATTGTTTATTTGGATCCTCATTAGCTACTGCCTTAGCAGCAGCTACTCTTCCTGGGGGTCCACAGCCTCATGTCCCTGGCTGCCAGGCTATTTAGATGATTTTCCTACCTTTTAATGATCTCAAAGCGCGTCCGCCGTGTCCGTAACGCACACACAATTGTGTGTTCGTGAAAGGTGCAGTAATCCGTGAGACGTAAAAATAATAATAATAATAATTAAAAATAAAGAAATAAGATTTATACATGCAACCAGGCCGCAGCTAGAAGCTAACGAGTTGCCCGTTTGCTAATAGTGGACGGACCGAAAGGAGGGACAAAGAGAGAGATACCGGTATGGGTTGTTTACTGCAAGTTTTAGAATGGGAGTCAATGGAGAACTCTGGAAACTCGTGTTTGACAGTATGACATCATCAAAAAAGAAAACACGGGAAACTCAAGTTTGGCAACTGGTGTGTTTTAACCGAGACCAGGAAAGATGACATGAGTCACTCTTGCAAATGAATTCTGTCTTAATACCATTTGAATTTTCCCCATTCAAGTCAATGTGGAAAATGTATTCACTAATAAATGAATGGCCATTTATGGATATCTCTGTTGTCCCTTTTATGCCCATAAATGGACATCAATAATGTCATCAACATTTTTAAACCCATATCTTGGAATGCCCATTTATGGACATACTGTGTCAGTCTCATGTGGTTTGTGATGTCAGACATCTGCCTGTCATCTCCATATTTGGTAAAAGTTTAATTTCAATGTCAGTCAATGGAGAAAATGAATTCACAAATCCTCTTATATAAATTAAACTATAATATATACTGTATAACGTATATCTTAGCAAAATGCACCCCTGCGTGTCCCGATGAAGCCGGTCGATTTAACATTATGGCCCAACTGTGTGTTAGAGGAGTAGTGTGGCAAAATAAAGTTTATCTAAACTGATAGAGGAGTAGTGTGGCAAAATAAAGTTTATCTAAACTGATAGAGGAGTAGCGTGGCAAAATAAAGTTTATCTAAACTGATAGAGGAGTAGCGTGGCAAAATAAAGTTTATCTAAACTGATAGAGGAGTAGCGTGGCAAAATAAAGTTTATCTACAAGATGGAAAGATGGATGGATGGATGGATGGATGGAGGTATGGATTGATGGATGGATGGATGGATGGATGGATGGATGGAGGGAGGGAGGGAGGGAGGGAGGGATGGATGGATGAATAGAAATAAAGTGGGACAAGTACTATAGTGTGGTTGCTCTGCAGGAGCAACCACACTTAGGACATCAGGTGTCAAGCGGCAGCCACAGCTAATGCAGAACCAAATGATTTGTACACAGTTACATACCCATAAGGGTCCATTTGGTTCATTTAGCTGGGGACCCCGGACCCCACTTAGAGAACTAACAGTCTAGCAGATGCCACATTGGTATAACTGACCTAGATGTGTCATTTAATGTCCCACATGACTTACTTGACTTAAGCCCTTTGCTCCTCTAGGGTGCATAGGCCGTTGACAAATGTTCTCCATTTCACTCGGTTTTTGGCGGTTCTTTCGAGATTTCCCCAGTCAAGCCCACTCTCTGCCATTTCTGCCTCGACACTTCTTCTCCAGCTGTTCCTGGGGCGGCCTCGCTTCCTTTTTCCTTGGGGGTTCCATTTCAGGGCTTGTCGGGTGATGTTTGTAGCCGGTTTTCTGAGGGTGTGGCCAATCCAACTCCACTTTCTCTTTCGAATTTGTGAGTCAATGGGATCCTGGCTTGTTCTTTTCCACAGGTCCACATTGGTCACTTTATCTCTCCACCAGATGTGTAGGATTCTCCTGAGACATGTGTTGGTGAATGTTTGCAGCCTATGTGGTGTGTGTTTTGTTGTCCGCCAAGTCTCCGATCCATACAGCATCACCTGTTTCACACTGGAGTTAAAGATGCGCATTTTGGTGTTGTTGGAGATGTTCTTTGAACTCCAGATCTTCCTGAGCATGTTGAACACCACTCTAGCTTTGTTGATTCTGCTCTTAATGTCGGCATCTGTCCCTCCAGTGGTGTCCACAACACTTCCTAGGTAAGTAAAAGATAATACCTCCTCTAGAGCAGTGCCGTTCATTAGGATGGCGTCGGTGGTTTTGGTGTGGATCTTGATCACCTTTGTTTTTGCTATATTGGGAGTGAGACCGAGTTTTGTTGCAGCTTGTGAGAGTGTGTCTGTCTTCTCTTGCATTTGTGTTTGTGCATGTGAGAGGAGCACTATGTCATCTGCAAAATCCAGGTCGTCCAGCTGTTCCCACATTGTCCACTGAATTCCATTTCTCCTCCCCTCAGTTGTTTCCTTCATGACCCAGTCAATTGCCAGGAGGAACAGGAATGGTGAAAGTAGACATCCCTACTTGACGCCCGTCTTGACCTCAAAGCTCTGGGAAAGCTGGCCTGCATGTCCCACATGAATCATGATAATGTATTGCAGAAGGAGCTCAGATGCTAGCGAGGCTAGCTTTGATAAAACTTTCTTTACATTAAATAAAGACCTTAAAGACCTTAAAAGACACTGCTGCTAAGCACATTTAACAAACGTTGTATTAGATAGATTGCTGCATTTTATGATAATAATATAGAATTACCGTACCTCTATGTCTGTCTGTCTGTCTGTCTGTCTGTCTGTCTGTCTGTCTGTCTGTCTGCTCTGCTGTGATGTGTAGAGCTGTGTGTATGAGCAGGCACGTTTCCCTTTAGAAATAAAAATCGATGACAACACTAACAAAAAAACACGAACGGTAAAAGTAAAACGTCTTTTGTCAAGTGATAAAAGTAGAAAAATGTGAAAAGAAAGTATTTTTATCTAACGGAGAAAATGACTGTAGTCAACCATAGCGTATAGGAGTCAACACTCAAATGAATAAACCGGAAGCACTGAAACCGTCCCGGCCCAAGCGAGTTAGCGCCCTCTGTACCTTTATGCAAGACATCCAGTGAGATGCTGAGGTGAAAACATAAAACACAAGCAACATGTTGTGGATTTAGTTTCAATTATCTCCACATTTCCACTCGACAAGGTTCACATACCTTTTTTTGTTACATGTATTCAGCCATACAAGTGCCATGTGTTCAGAATTTCCTTTAATATTTAAACTTTTAAGAACGTGTATTTTACAATGGAAGCATACTTTTTCATCTCCGTATTTGGATTGAAACTTTAACCAAATAAAAAACCTTAGTAGATAGGATTTTTTAAATGATAAATACAAAGCGAACTTTTTTGGACGTAACAATATACTGTAGTTGTATGTTGGATATATCTAATCTATATGTGTGTTCTGTAGAACTGCGGGGCCCCCCTCCCTCTGCGGGGCCCGGGGCCCCTCACTGTGTTTGTGCCCACCAACCAGGCCATAGACAGAGCCAGAGACGGGAGCATCATCTACATGCTGAACCACGTAAGACCTTTTATTTATTCAGTTAATTGAACTGTCGATTGAATTAAATATATATGTTACCGATAATTTAATAAAACTAGACCAGTGACCACGCAAGTCAGAGCGATGCAAGTCTCGAACAATACAAGTCGGGAATGAATGCCCCACCTGGTTCTGCAATACCATTTGTAACTGTTGCAGAGTACCTGTTGTACCTTTTATGCCCATATGAGAGTGACTCCAGGCCAGTGCTATGACGTGATATGACACTCCACATGATGATTTCCGGATTTATCAATATTTTTGGGAACGACATTGACAACCACCTTTTTAAACGTAATCAAATAAGTCTAGAGCTCAGGTTGATTTTATTTTTATTTTTATAAAAACACAATTTAGTATTATCAACTAATAATAGTATACGTTGTGTTGTGTTTCTTCAGGCTCAACACAAACTTCAGGAGATGCTGAAATATCACATGTTTTCACAAGCAGCAGTAAGACCTATCTATCTATCTATCTATCTATCTATCTATCTATCTATCTATCTATCTATCTATCTATCTATCGTATCTATCGTATCGTATCTATCTAATCAAACTGGTTCATTCATGAGTAATATTATTATTTTTGAGTAACAAACATTGCTACTTTCCTACCTATCATACTGTCAGTCTCTGTCTGTCTGTCTGTCTGTCTGTCTGTCTGTCTGTCTGTCTGTCTGTCTAACTCTAACTGTCTGTCTGTCTGTCTGTCTGTCTGTCTGTCTGTCTGTCTGTCTGTCTGTCTGTCTGTCTAGCTGACAGTAGACGAGTTGGCCGGTCTTCCTCGGCTCCAGACGATGGCCAATCAGATCATCAGGATTACAGTGGCTGATGATGTAAGCTATTGTTACTGTACAGTAAACAATACAGTGGTGTCATGTGATTTAACACAATGTCTATAAACACTCACCTAGCTCTGCATTGCTGAACTAATCCAAAGGTAGTCCTTCATATTGGAGGGGGTCATATGATGAGGGGATGGGTTTTCAGAGCAGTGGCCATAGGTTTGTTAGCGAACGCTGTTCCCCAGACAAGTGTTGTTTTTGACAGCAAATTTTGATTTAGTTTTAGTCATAGTCATTTAAATAAAATGTATTTTAGTTTTAGTCATAATTTAGTCACCCCTAAAGTATTAATTTTAGTCGACTAAATATCATAAGATTTTAGGCGACGAAAGCTACGGTTGATTTAGTCGACTAAAATGTATTATGGCAGGCCTTGATTTACACTTGGTTGTGTGCTGAAAATAGCAGATCTACAAGCTCACAACGCGTCGCAGCGCGACGCGTTGTGAGCTTGTAGATCTGCTATTTTCAGCACACAACACCTGAGAGCAACCAAACATAAAATGACTCTCTTCTCCACTAGTCCCTCCCTAACGTTTTAGTCTAGTTTTTATTTTGTTGACGAAATTGTCAATATATTAATCTTAGTTTTAGTCACCACAGCTTAGTTTTTGTTTAGTTTTTATTTAGTTTTCGTCAGTGAAAAAAACACAGTCGACAAACATTTTTCGTCATAGTGTTAGTCGACGAAATCAACACTGCCCCAGAGACGTATATCGCTATAAGGCGACAGCGTCAGACTGACAGATTGGTTCTCTCAGGGCAGGATTTTATTGGGGGAGATCAACGCCACTCTGGAGAGTACCAACATCGTGGCATCCAATGGGATCATCCATATGGTGGACGGCCTGTTAGTCCCGCCCTCCATCCAACCAATCCTGCCTCATCGCTGTGACGTCATCCAGAGTAAAATCACTGTGGTAATTATTATAATAATGAAATAATATAATATGCTCAGATACTCTGCACCCTAATCTCATGTACAACGCGCTGTTATTCTTTTAATGTATATCCACCTGTTTCCGCAAGACTTTTCTGTAGCATTATCTGCGGGACACTTAGGGTTAACAGCAGACATGCAAGCTCACGTCGCGTCGCAGATGCAACCGTTGTGAGCTTGTAGATCACACTCGGCTGCGACACCGGAAATGCCGCTCGCCTTCTGCGCAATGCACGATGGGATGTTGGAAAGTTGTGGATATCGTGTACAATATATACCAAATCGTCACTGTCGGGCAGAAACCTTCTATCTCCAAGTTTCAAATTAAATTTGTACGTTCTTTCGTAAAGTAAAGCCCAGCTTCATCATGCAAGACTGTCGCACAAAACTAGTGTGCTTGTAGATCGGCTATTTTCACTAGTATAAATATTTTTTGGAGCGGTGAAAGCGCTCCCAATAGACAGGTATGTCTGTGGGTGGGTGGCTGGCTATGTGGCTGGCTGGGTATGTCCGTAGCCTGGCAATACCTTAAGTGGCCACACACAACACACAAGTTAAAGGAGGGGCGCTGTTGTGCAGGCACACACACACACACGCACGCACGCACGCACGCACGCACGCACGCACGCACGCACACACGCACGCACACACACACACACACACACACACACACACACACGCACACAGATCTAGAACACACAGAATGTAAAAACATAGATCTAGAACACAGAATCAAAAACATAGATCTAGAACACATAGAATCAAAAACATAGATCTAGAACACCTAGAATCAAAAACATAGTTCTAGAAGACAGAATCAAAAACATAGCTCTAGAACACATAGAATAAAAAACATAGGTCTAGAACACATAGAATCAAAAACATATATCTAGAACACAGAATCAAAAATATAGATCTATAACATATAGAATCAAAAACATAGATCTAGAACACATAGAATCAAAAACATAGATCTAGAACACATAGAATCAAAAACATAGATCTAGAACACATAGAATCAAAAACATAGATCTAGAACACAGAAACAAAAACATAGATCTATAACATATAGAATCAAAAACATAGATCTAGAACACAGAATCAAAAACATAGATCTAGAACACATAGAATCAAAAACATAGATCTAGAACACATAGAATCAAAAACATAGATCTAGAACACATAGAATCAAAAACATAGATCTAGAACCCAGAATCAAAAACATAGCTCTAGAACACATAGAATCAAAAACATAGATCTAGAACACGTAGAATCAAAAACACGTAGAATCAAAAACAGATCTAGAACACATAGCGCTTCTATGGCACTATTGTGCAGACTAGACACACACACACACACACACACACACACACACACACACACACACACACACACACGGTATAGATGCTCAGATTCACCGCTCCACTTCGAACCGAGGTTTGATTTTTTAAATGATAAACGGTTTTGGACATAACAAGGTTTCCACCCGACAACAACAAAATGCTACGCTCATGCACATTATGTTTAAAACTATACATTCACAGAAATATATACGGTATGTGTATATTTTTGGGTACCTTTATATATTTTTCTCTTCCTGGAAACAGGGTCCATGTGTTCGCTGCAGTTATCTCTATCAGACTCAGTGTCCAGAAGGCAGCATCGAACTGGTAAAAAAAAAAAAACTATTATGTTCTTCTATTATAACAGACTTTATTGTTATTATTATTATGCATAATTTAACCAGACAGCTATGTCTGTCTGTCTGTCTGTCTGTCTGTCTGTCTGTCTGTCTGTCTGTCTGTCTGTCTGTCTGTCTCTCTGTCTGTCTGTCTGTCTGTCTGTCTGTAGGACAGTCATCTGACTGGCTGCACCTATGTGACGTCACCAATTGACTCCTCTCTCAGTAAGGGCTGTGCCAAGTACTGCAACGTCACCACTGAGGTAACACACTCCTCTGTGTGTGTGTGCGTGCATGTGTGCGTGTGTGTGCATGTGTTGTATATTTTGAGACGAATTAGACTGAAAATGAGTGTGCGAATCCATGTATATTTCAAAGTCTTTTCTGGAGAAGAAGTTGTTGAGAAAACCCAGAGAAGCAGGCAGTGGAGGTTCTTCCGTAGATTTATTGAAAAGATGAGTTCCCCGTTGTGGAGCCCTTGCTCAACGACGTCACCAATTGACTCCATTCTCAGTAAGGGCTGTGCCAAGTACCTGTACTGTACTAACCCGTCACCACTGGGGTAACACACTCCTCTATGTGTGTGCGTGCATGTGTGCGTGTGTGCATGCGTGCATGTATGAATGACTGCATGCGTGCGTGACTGTGTGCTGTGCCATGTGTGAGTGAGCGAGCTAGTGCGTGTGCAAGCGTGTGCATTCGTGCTTGAGCTTTGTGGGGACCTTATCAGTTAGGGGTTAAGGATTAAGGATTTAGTTTAGAATCTGGGGTCGAGGTGGGTAAGATTCGGTAAGTTACTGTCAAGTCAACAGTTGGTATCATATCTATAGATGTTAATGTAACGTTAATGTGACAATGACACCAGGAGCACTAAATGTGAAATTAAATTTGACATACACTTTGTGTGTGTGTGCGTGTGCGCGCGTGCGTGTGTGTGTGTGTGTGTGTGTGTGTGTGTGTGTGTGTGTGTGTGTGTGTGTGTGTGTGTGTGTGTGTGTGTGTGTGTGTGTGTGTGTGTGTGTGTGTGTGTGTGTGTGTGTGTGTGTGTGTCAGGTAGCAGAATGCTGTAAAGGATTCTATGGGCCAGACTGTAAACCATGTATTGGAGGCTTCCAGCATCCCTGCTATGACAAAGGAACGGTAAGTCTATCCATCCAACTACATACAGTATATAGGCCTACAGTATGCGTTAGCTCGGAATTTAAACCAGAGTCTTCCAATTCATAGTCAAGCGTTCTACTATTGAGCTACCTAGACACAAATAGTGGTAGTGACCTGTCGCCCTCACCCCAATAGTCAGTAAATGCTTTGAGATGCTGGTGAGAGACTAGACTACATCTCAGGGACGTGCTGCCCATTGGGAAAAGCGGGACAACTCCCGGACGGCCGGTTCATTCCTGGCCGGTCCAGGCCGGCCATTAGGAAAAAATGTAAAATAAAATGTCGGCCTTCGTTCCATTTTGGGGGCTGGGCGGCCAACAAAGTAAATCGTCACTGTCGGGCAGAAACCTTGTATCTCCAAGTTTCAAATTTGAACATTTTTTCACAAAGCAAAGCCCTGCTTCATCATACAAGGCCGTCGCACAAAAGTAGTGAAAACAGCAGATCTACAAGCACACAACGCCTCGGGGTGTTTTCACTAGTTGAAATCATTTTTAAAATGATAAATGCAAAACAAACGGTTTTGGACATACAAGATTTTCACCCGACAACGACGATATCTGAACTGTCACTGGAGTAGCGGGAACGCCACCGTCGCCCCCTGCAATGTTGTGGCCCTCGGCTTGGTACCCTAGACATAATTCGGCCCTTGGGGAAAACTAATTGGGGAACCCTGTAGTAGCCTGTCAAAGTAGTTTGGGAAAGGGGCAAGAGTCAATCACCCAACAACAGTAGGCAGGGAATGTGTCATATCGAGGGATATGCAAACCCTTTCCCACTGCAATTATCTGATTGTTATCATTATTATTATTCTCTCTTTCACCTCATCCAGTGTTTTGATGGTATCCATGGAAACGGTTCATGTAGCTGTCAGTCAGCCTTCAAAGGCATAGCGTGTCACATCTGCTCCGACAGGTCCAAATACGGAGCCCAGTGTGACCAAGGTAAGTTAGGTACATGCAGTGCTGGTGCGCTGGTAGTATCACCATTAGAGACATGGATAGTAATCATATTTGATCAATTATATCGTCGCTGTCGGGTGGAAACCATCTCCAAGTTTCACATTTGTATGTTCTTCCGCAAAGTAAAGCCCTGCTTCATCATACAAGGCCGTTGCACAAAAGTAGTGAAAACAGCAGATCTACAAGCACACAACGCCTCGCGGTGCGAGGCGCTGTGTGCTTGTAGATCGGCTGTTTTCACTAGTTTAAATCATTTTTTAAATGATAAATGCAAAATGAACGGTTTTGGACATACAGGACAACGACGATATATATCTACATTGACATGTCAGATATGATGATTATAATGGGTCCACACTACTACAGTACAGCAAAATATGTTACCGTGGCTATTTAGAAACAGCAGATATACAAGCTCACAAGACAAATCTTATCTGGGGTCCCTGGTACCTTTTCAGGATCCGCGGGCAAATATATATATCGATTTGGGTGTCCTTGACATTGATTGATTGATTGAAGACTTTATTAGAAGTTTGCATAGGAAAAGGTACAGTTTCATGACGGTACTGTTCACTGGTACAAGGTCTACTAATAGTCGGAGGCCTTAAGGATATCTCGCGCTAATCAGTCTAAAAGCGCAAAATTTTGCACAGATGTAGCTCAGGGCATGCTCTAATGATTTAGCTAGGGCGCCGAGTCGGCGACCTTCGGGGTCGCCACAGCGGCCAAATCAAGTTGGGCTCCCATCGACTTTCAATACAGGAGGAAAATACCCAGAAAAACACTTTTTTTCTGGGTATTTAAGTAGGATATGAGGGGTCTAGCTAGGGGTTTGTCATGATGCTGAATCCAGTGCAAGCATTTGTTTTGCACAAAAAACATTCATTGGGCTAGAAATGGCCTCAGAGAACGATGCATATATGGGTGAGCATTCATGTTAGTCGGAGGCCTTAGGTTTTTTTTTCTTGTGCTAATCAGTCTAAAAGCGCCAAATTTTGCACAGATGTAGCCCAGGGCATGCTCTAATGATTTAGCTAGGGCGCCCGAGTCAGCGACCTTCGGGGTCCCATAAAATGATGGTTTAGTGATGAAAAGTGATGAGTCATCACTTTTCAGAGTTTTGTGGGTGTTTTCTGGAGCTGTGGCGACCCCGAAGGAGATCCTAGAAAAGACTAAGCTTATTTCCACAGGAAACCATTAAAGTATCTCATATAACATTGAATGACCGATGAATAGAACACAGTACCTACTATGCAGTAGATATAGTCAGTAAAAAAATAATAATGAAAGAACAAAATACAGTAAGTCAATACAAACAGTAAGTATATACTAGGTTTGTTTTTACCAGTTGCGAACGGCTGCTGCCTGTAAGTGGTTTTTCAGGGCGATTTTAAAGGATGCTAGTGATCCACACTCCTTTAAGACCTTCGGTAAGGCATATTTTGTGGTATAGACAGACATGAAAACGTTTGAGAAAGGTGAAAAACACAGCTTTCATGTCATTTTCCGTTTGTCTGTGTGTGCTGTGTGTGTTCAGAGTGTGGTTGTGTGCACGGGGAGTGTGACAACCGTCCACACAGTGGGGGTGTGTGCAGACGAGGCTCCTGTAAGGAAGACTTCCATGGTTCATTCTGTGACCAAACCGCTGCAGCATGCAACTCTGATGGACTGTACCAACACTGCCACCTGCAGGCCTACTGCGTTATTGAAGGAATACACACTAAGTAAGTATTTCATTGTATTTCAATATCGGTATCTGTATATCGGTCGATTTGGCAAAGTAATTATTTGATAATCAGCTATCGGCCACATTTTCAATATCGTGCATCCCTGATTTGGTCTCCGCACCTGACGTTGAGAAACTGCATATTGTAATACCGTGTTACTGTGTGTGTGTGTGTGTGTGTGTGTGTGTGCGTGTGTGTGTGTGTGTGCGCGCGCGCGTGCATGTGCGTGTGTGTGTGTGTACTAGATGTGTGTGTAACCCAGGTTATGAAGGAGATGGTAATTCCTGTATTCTCGTCAACCCCTGTCTGAGGAGCGACCGCGGGGGATGTGACATCAATGTAAGTGTGTGTGCATTCATGCCCGTGTTTGTGCGCACACATACATATATCTTCTCTTTTGGGGCTCCCTGGCACAAAGGATTTTCAGATGGGGTTCTGCGGGCAAATACAGATCCCTTTGGGGGTCCTCGATATGAAAAAGTATGAGAACCTGATCCACTTAAACCCCAGCATCATATTCTGGAGGAAACTTCTGCAGAAAGTATAGCCCATCTGCAAGCTCAATGTGAACTTGTAGATTGACTATTTTTCAGCAAAGATTATGATGTTATAATAATGTAGAACAAAACAAACACAAAATACACTAGCATAGAACCCTGAGCTATTAGAGCTCTGGTCAACCGAGTATAGGGTTTAAGTGGTTAAAGGCAGTGAAAGTGATTTCATTTATTTCAAATAATAACAAAATGGGTCTATGTTCTGATAGTACTAGTTACTATAGAGTGTTTGGTCCATATTTGGACATCAGTCTTATCTCCTGTGAGGAGAAAAACACGGTTTTAGTTTTAGTGGAGGAGACAAGTTTTCCTCCAATCAGGATAGAGTGGGGGCCTTCCTCCAATCATGTTCAAGTGGGTGCCCGCCCCCACTTGAACATGATTGGAGGAAGGCCGTCGCCTGTCACCTACGTGAAAACTGAAACTTAATGAAATCACTTACCCTACCTTTAAAGCAGGTGTTTTCACGCCGTCACAGTCCAGGGGTGCCGCGAGATAACTTGATAATATTTGGAATTTATTTGGACACTTGAAAAAATATTTAGTATCATTTTAAACTTGAAGTGCAAAGTTATTTTCAGTCAGTTCTAACCAAAATGGCTATTATCTCAACGTTTTCCTCGCAACATAATCACTAAAATATCGTCACTCTCGGGCAGAAACCTTGTATCTCCAAGTTTTAAATGTGTACGTCTTTTGGTAAAGCAAAGCCCTGCTTCATCATACAAGACTGTCGCACAAAACTAGTGAAAACAGCCGATCTACAAGCACTGTGTGCTTGTAGATCTGCTGTTTTCATTAGTTTAGTACATTTTATAGACGCTAAATGCAAAACGAACGGTTTTGGACATACAAGGTTTCTACCCGACAACGACGATATGCTATAAATATAAGGTGCTGGGAGTGAAAATTATAATGTAGGGGTGCCTCGGATTAAAAAAAATATTTATGGGGTGCCCTGAGACAAAAAAGTTTGGGAACCCCTGCTTTAAAGGACAACTCTGTATCTACTCTGTCTGTCTGTCTGTCTGTCTGTCTGTCTGTCTGTCTGTCTGTCTGTCTGTCTGTCTGTCTGTCTGTCTGTCTGTCTGTCTCTCTCTCTCTCTCTTTCTCTCTGCAGGCAGAGTGCGTGTTTGCTGGTGCAGTCAACGTGTCGTGTGTGTGTTCGGAGGGCTGGTCAGGAGACGGCAGAGTGTGCGTGGAGATCGACAACTGTCAGCTGGCCACCAGGGGGGGCTGCAGCCCCAACGCAGACTGCAATTACATAGGCCCCGCCCAGGTAGCACACTCACACCTGTCCACAACGCGTATATCTATTCCGCGTCTATAGCATGAGGCAAGACCCAGATTCAGAGTGGACATTTTAACTTGTATCTTTGCTTCTGGGAACAAATATTTTGAGATGGAGGTCCGTGGCCAAATACATATCATTTTGGGGGTCCTTGACATGACAAAGTTTGAGAACCGCTGATATAGGCCGATTGTACAATGTCTTCTAAATCCTAACAGTTTGCTGAAAAACATATGTTGCTATATCAGTGGTTCTCAAACTTTGTCATGTCAAAGACCCCCAAAATGATATGTATCTGGCCACGGACCCCCATCTCAAAGTATTTTGAACACGCGCACACACACACACACACACACACACGCACGCACGCACGCACGCACGCACGCACGCACGCACGCACACACAAATATTGACTGTCTGTCTGTCTGGCTGGCTGGCTGTCTGTCTGTCTGTCTGGCTGTCTGTCTACAGAGCGAGTGTGTGTGTAAGACAGGTTTCATGGGAGATGGAATCAACTGTGACCTCGTCAACCCGTGTCTGACAGATAACGGAGGCTGTCATGCCCTGGTAATACACACGCACACACCCATGCATGTGAGCATGTGTGCACATACACATGCTGTAGATATGCAAACATGTAACCACTCTAAGTGTGTGTTTGCGTGTGTGTGTGTGTGTGTGTGTGTGTGTGTGTGTGTGTGTGTGTGTGTGTGTGTGCGTGTGCGTGTGCGTGTGCGTTTGCGCACATCAGGCTACGTGTGCGTCTGAGGCTGGGGTTCACACCTGTACCTGTCCAGAAGGTTACCATGGAGATGGAGTCCTCTGCTACGGGACCGTCCTGCAGGTACCATAATGCTTGTAATATACTGTACCTCTAATACTGGCCATAATGCTTGTAATATACCTCTAGTACTGGCCATAATGCTTGTAATATACCTCTAGTACTGGCCATAATGCTTGTAATATACCTCCAGTACTGGCCATAATGCTTGTAATATACCTCTACTACTGGCCATAATGCTAGTAATATACTGTACCTCTAATACTGGCCATAATGCTTGTACCTCTACTACTGGCCAAAATGCTCGTAATATACTGTACCTCTAATACTGGCCATAATGCTTGTAATATACCTCTAGCACTGGCCATAATGCTTGTATTATTCACTACCTCTAATACTGGCCATAATGCTTGTAATATACCTATAGTGGTACTGGCCAAAATGTGCTGCTATCTTCAAAAGATTTTGATACATTTTATACATACGATACCTTGTGAAACGGGTTCTGCATTATCTGTACTTTTCCTTTTGGTACTTGAAGTATATTTGGATGCCATTACTTTTGTACTTTTACTCAAGTAAACCTTTCCAACCCCTGGAGTGATGGAGGGTCTGACAACGTTAAAAAATAACACAGTTGTCACTGTCTGCCGTTACATGTACAGAACAGCTAAACAACAACATATTTATTCTGTTTTGCTTCTGTTTGTGTGTGTGTTTAGGAGCTGGAGAATTATGGTGATGAGGGCTCCACCCTATATACTTTCTACCTCATGATGAAGGTATGTGGACCATATTCCATACATATTCCATACATAGCATCCATATTCTGGGGGGAACATTAGCACAAAAAAAAAAACATTTACAGAAAAGATATTTGAAAAATGTTGAAAATGTTTTCCACAAAACATTTTCAGAAGGGGGTCCGTGGCTAAATACAATTTGCTGGTCCTTGACATGAAAATGTCTGAGAACTACTGCTATATACAGTACGCCTTAGGATGAGCCACCTTGGCTCGAAACGACACACTTTGCAGTGGTAATACATACATTTGGAGACTTCTGGAGCTTGACCGCAGTATGCGCTCCAACTTCCTTTGATATTCTGTTGTTGTCGGGTGGAAACCTTGTATGTCCAAAACCGTTCGTTTTGTATTAATCATTTAAAAAAAAATCACTGGTCTTGTGCAACAGTCTCGTATGATTGGGCGATGGGGCGGCATAGCTCAGGGGTAGAGAAACTGGTATTAGAGCACGAAGGGTATAAATCCCGAAGGGTTCCCAGTTCGAATCCGGGCTCCCCCTGAGTTAATGTCGAAGGGTCCTTGGGCAAGACTCTGAACCCCTAATTGCCTCCGGTGAGTAGGTTGGTGCCTTGCATGGCTTCCTCCGCCACCGGTGTATGAATTAAATGTGTGTGTGAATGGGTGAATGTAATGCACAATCTATGTAAAGCGCTTTGGATTAAAAGCGCTATATAAATGCACCATTTACCATTTACCATTTATGATGAAGCAGGGCTTTACTTTACGAAAAAACATACAAATTTGAAACTAGGAGATACGAGGTTTTGATGATTTTCTTCTAGCCTTGCACCTGGCACTTACAGTCTGGATGTGTGTGCTTTCTCCACTTGTTATCTATGCAGCTGAGCAATGTGATTGGCCAGCTGGATGCCAGTGGGAACATGACAGCTCTGGTTCCGTCCTCAGAGGTCACCAGCGCAACGGCTCAGTACCGCTTCTGGAAGAAACGCCACCGCATGCCTCACTTTGTAAAGTAAAAGACAAGTATAGCAGCAGCCACAATGTAGAAATACTCTGTTTAAGAGAATTCCATCCAGGACGAAGTAAACGTCCTGTAATCAAGCTTTCACCAGAGTAAAAAGTACAGCATTTGGCATCAACATATAGTTGAGTAGGATACTCATTATTCATGGCATTTTCTTTTTTTCATGTTTCAAAAAACTTTAAAAAAAAATGTTTTTTCTCAACAAAGAATATTGTGAAAATAGCAGATCTACATGCGCACAACGTTGTGAGCTTGTAGATCTGCCATATTTTACTTTTGTTGGAAAGAAATCTGTTTTTGAGTTTCAAAAGCACGTTAAAACCAACTACTCCAGTACTTTAACTCACGTAAATTGCCTGAGCAACTTCACTTATCCCTTAAGTTCTGTTCAGATTCATTACACCTTCGTTCTGTTCGGGTCATTTTGAACCGGGGGATATTTGGTTTAAAAAAAACAACACTAATATAAATTTTAACTTAACAAATCATCATGATACATTGACTTTGACTCAATACCAAACAATTCATATGATATATATGGTAAATGTTTGCATTTCTGCTTTGCTATATCACATTAAACACTGAACGAGCTAGGCGTTTTTACTGATTTAGCTGGAATTCATGTAAAAAAACGACTTTATTTAATACTGGGCAATATTGCTAATGCTTATAGGAAAAAAAATAAAATCAGACAGGGGGGCTTCGGAAGGGGGGTGTTTGAAGGGGGGGGGGGCTGTGTGTCTGTGTTTTGGCACAATACTGTGTATTTCTGTGCATAATTATGTGCTTCCGGGTCAAAATGACCCGAACAGCACTTAAGGTTCAAAAAATATGAGGGGGGTGTAGCATGGGTGTAGTGCAAAAATATTTTTTTTACACGTTCATCTCAGAAGAATCTTTAAGGCCAGTGAGTTTCAGGTGGAAAAAATTTAAACTTCTACCTTTTTTTTTCAAATGAAAATGTAAAACGGGTCAAAATGACCCGAACAGAACTTAAGGGTTAAACTGTAGATTTCATGTCATATTTTGTCATATACTTTGTACACCACTGGGTTGTTGTTGCAGGGCTCACTTCCTGCCAGGAGTGTATTCTGTGGAGCAGCTGGCGGGGCTGGTGGGCAGCAGCGTGCCCACCCTGAGCCCACCCACACGCTGGACAGTCAACATTAACAATGACACCGGGGTAAGACCACCCCCACCCCCACCACCACACAAACACTGCAGCTGTGGTTCTCAACCTGTGGGTCTGGGGGGTCCCCAAATGATTTGGGGGGACCAGCTATTTTCACTAGTTTGGGTCCCGGGCCTAACGTTTAATCTCTCTGTTGGGTCTTGACCTGAAAAGTTTGTCCCAGATGACCCAAAGGAGTTTTTAAGACCTTTTTTTTTAAAGAAAAGAAAGAAATTAAAAAATAACATTACTGCATCAAAAGAAATCAACAAACTATACCAGGGGTCTTCAACAGGGGGTGCGGGACCCCTAGGGGGTCCTCAGAGTTACTACAGGGGGTCCTTCAAATCTGTGTGTGATAGAAACCTTTTTTCTCCTTTTTTATATTAACAACTTGAACCCTAGCATCCATATTCTCTGAACTTTAGCCATATTTAGCAGATTTAGCAGATCTACAAGCTCACAACGCCTTGCGCTGCGAGGCGTTGTGAGCTTGTAGATCGGCTATTTTCGGCAAGGAGTTTTTGGTGTAGAGGGGACAAAAGAGAGTTAAAGGTCAAGTTTATTAAGTATTGACGGTTCAAGTGGTTACATATCTGACAACTCAAATTGACATGAATCCAAAATACACTGAGGATTGTGCTGTCAAACGATGAAACTATATGGAATCTGGGGGTCCCTGCTTCATCTCTCTCTCAGCTAAGGGGTCATTGGCCTGAAAACGTTGGAGACCCCTGAACTATACTATAACAACTGGTCAAACATTGGCCATTGTCAAATAATAATGAGAAAGAGGAGATGAGAAAACTATTTTAGGTAGAGGCTGGGTGCAGCTATGATATCCACTGTGTTTGTTCCAGGTGCTGAAGATTGGAAATGTCTCCATCATCCGCGCCAACCTGCCTGCTGTCAATGGATATATACACATTATAGACCAGGTCTGACTGCGCTGGTTTTCACTCAACATAATGTATCATTCATAAGCAGAGATACCATGAGATGAGATTGTAGTTCCATACTCACATTGACCTGGCAGCTGTCCAGATCTGGATGGTTCATGGTATCGCACAAGAAGATAATGTATTTTGTCCCAAAGCTTAATGGAAACAAGGGTTCATATTTTAGATTGTAATTAGAGAAGAGAAAAGATGAGTCTTAAAATGTTTTAATTTACTGCTTTCTATTGTTTTAGCCATTTTAGTATTTTGATTTCAGTGGTTGGGGCATGAGTACAAGTTGCTAAATCAAAATCGTTAAAATCACTAAAATTATAGAAGGAAGTAAATGAAAACCTTTTAACACTCATCTTTTCTTTTCTCGAATGACTATCTAACATATGAACACAACAAAGTTTTCCTTTAATAAACCAAGAGTAGTATTTTGAATCAATTATTGGACATGCAAGGAGCCACTGTAAGGATTTAAGAACTGGAGCATGTACTGTAATTTGCTGTAGTATTTATCTGTCTGTCTGTCTGTCTGTCTGTCTGTCTGTCTGTCTGTCTGTCTGTCTGTCTGTCTGGTGGGTGTGGTCAGTTTCTGTTCCCACCCATCTCAGACCTCCCCCCTGACCCCCACTCCCTGATGGAGTTCCTGAACTCCACCTCCAACTTCTCCCTGTTCAGAGAACATGCCCTGGTAAGACCCGTCTGTCTGTCTGTCTGTCTGTCTGTCTGTCTGTCTGTCTGTCTGTCTGTCTGTCTGTGTCTAAACTACAATTTGTGTGTGTGTGTGTGTGTGTGTGTGTGTGTGTGTGTGTGTGTGTGTGTGTGTGTGTGTGTGTGCGTGTGCGTGTGCGTGTGCGTGCGTGCGTGCGTGCGTGCGTGCGTGCGTGCGTGTGCGCCGTGTGACTGTGTGTGTCACGTCAAACTAACATTGACTAGATCAGTGAACAAGGACCCCCAAATATTGGGTATTTGACCACAGATCCCCATTTTAAAATACTTTGTGCCAGGGACCCCCATCTTTTTCTAAAATAGCAGAAATACTGTATAAGCAATTGAGTTGTTTGTTTAATGTTTCTCATCGTTTTGTCAGAATGTTTTTGATCTGACCTTGTACAGTACTTTGCTGTTGACCCTTGATCATTGTATTGTATCTATTTCCTGTGCGCACGTGTGTGTGTGCGTGTGTGTGTGTGTGTGTGTGTGTGTGTGTGTGTGTGTGTGTGCACGTGCACGTGCACGTGTCGTGCGTGTGTGCGTGTGTTAGCTCTTCAACCTGTCAGAGAGGCTGGACAAGTATTCCAACACCATCCTACTGCCCACCAACGACGCAGTGAGAGACTACCTGGGAAAGACTAACTCCACCCAGCTGGTAGGTCCTGATGGATGAAACATTCCAACGGTTGACAGACTAAAGGTAGCTACATGCTACAATTATTTACCATCCAACGTCCAAACAAGCTTCTTATGATATGACCCATAGGAAAGAAAGTTTTTATTGATGAATGAATTAGAGCTTTGTAGTCTCAGACAAACTCTCCAACAAAAGTTGGAGAGTTGGATGAATGAATGGGTGTGGGTGGGTGGGTGGGTGGGTGGGTGGGTGAATCATAAACTGTAAAAAAAATATGGATGATGCGAAGCCAATGGTTTCTATGCGGCGAAAATGATGCTTTTTTGTCCCTTGTATGGGTGTCGCCATCATTGTTTGAATGGTACCCCAGGAATCATAAGGAATGATATTGGCTGCCAACGGTCACGTGCAACCGCAGGGATACATGGGAGAATGTGGTCGGAGCCTCCCGAAATACAGCACACGAAGAAGAACACAGCCGGCTGGTATCAGTTTAGTTTGCCACGCCCCCCGCAACTTTATCATCAATTTTAACATATCTATCTCTATCTAGGTCGTCCTCAGACGAGCCCTCCATCGTTGTTTCCAGTCATCTCGGTTCTCCATACATCTGGCCAGCTCATTGGTGTTCTGTGTCCCTACGTCTTCCTTGAGTATGTCCACGTATGTTTTTGTGGGACGTCCTCGCGACCGGTGCCCATGTGTTGGCTCCCACAGTACCAATTTGCTGGCTGGAAGCTCCTGGTGTCTTTGGCAGTGTCCTGCTAGTCTCATTCTTCTGGTGGCAATTTTCTCGCTTACCTTTGGTATTCCCTCATACAGGCTCCTGTTGGTAACATGTGCACTCCTGTTGATGTTGAGTACTGCACGCAACATTCTAGTGTAGCACCCGTCTAGAGACTTCTGCAGGGTTGGCTTCAGGGTCCAGCATTCACTGCCATAGAGGAGAACAGACTCCACCGTTGCAAAGAAGAAGCTAAGTTTGATTTGGCGGGGGAGGTTAGAGTTCCATACACTGTTCATGCCGTTCAGGGCCCTCCACGCGAGTGCCTTCCTTACTTTAAGGTCTTTCTCAGTTGAGTCGACCCATGCGCCCAGGTACTTGAAGTCCTTGACTTCCTTCAACACAGCTCCTTCTGTTGTTGTCAGAGGTGAGTGATCAGGTAGGTTATAGGTGATAACCTCAGTTTTCTTAGCATTTAGCCTGAGACCAACTTTGGCACACTCTATCTCCACCCTGTTCAGGAGTTCTTGTGCTTGTTCCATGCTGTCGGAGAGCAGGCTGATGTCGTCCGCATAGTCCAGGTCTGTCAGAACTACTGCAGGATGCCGCCTTGACCTCCTTGGTGTTAGCGTGAAGCCAAGCTCTTGTTCTCGTCCCCCTATGGCTTTCCTGAGCGCGTAATCTAGAACTATGATGAAGAGGTAGGGGGCTAGGGTGTCTCCTTGCATTACACCAGCTCGGATGTCAAACACCTCACTGCTGCCATCCGGGGTCACCACTTTGGCCCTTGTTTTTGCGTACATGGTCTCGATAGCCCGGAGAATGTTGGGAGGGACATTGTAGGCCTCAAGGATCTTCACCATCTTGCTTCTGTGGATAGAATCAAAAGCTTTTTTGAAGTCAATGAAGCACAGTACAGCTGCTAGGTTGTCCTTTTTCACCTCCTCTATTAATCTCCTTAATGCCAGGATCTGTGCTACGGTTGTTCTCTCCTCTCGAAAACCATTTTGGTTCTCTCTCAGGTGAGGGTCGATGGCATGCCGTATCCTGTTCAGTATCATTCGGTTGAAGACCTTAGCAGTGATACATGTCAGGCTGATGCCTCTGTAGTTGTCTGGCTTTGAGAGGTCTCCAGCTTTAGGCACCGGGATGATGTTAGACAGAGACCATATTTCAGGTTGCTTGTTGTGCTGTAGAGCATTGTTGCAAAAGTCTAGGATGAGGTTGTCTAGGTCGCAGTTCTTCAAGACTTCTGGGGGTATGCCATCAGGCCCAGCACTTTTTCCCTCTCTCAGGGTGGATTTTGCCCTGGCGAGCTCGCTGGTTGTGAAGGGTCCGTCGTCGATGTTCAGGCCCTGGAGGACTGTCGGTATATTTTCCTCCTCTCCCTCTTCCACTGATGTTCCCAGGAGCCTCTGGAAGTGGTCGAACCATGTTGCCACCCTCTCCTCTGGGCTGTGTCCCTCCACCTGGCCCTCCTTGGCCCTCTTCCGCCCTGTCATCTCATTTATTACCTTCCAGGCCTCCCCGTATTGCCTTTCACCTTGCGCTGCCTGCACTCTTCGCACACTTAACATAAATGGGACCATATTTGCACAAAACGCATATCATGGTAATTGAAAGGCAGTTCTTCACTAGCGACAGCAACCATAAAGTATTTATGACAATGTTAGAAAATCAGGTTAGAAAATCAAAAGAGGAAAATGAATGGGGTCCAGTAGAGAACAAATCTTTTTGGTACCTCGCGGGGGGAAAACAGCGCAACTAGCGGACAATCATGGGATCTTTCTCTTCTGGGAAAGCTTCATGAATAATCCAGGCAATAATCCAGGCAACAACACCCCTGGGGTAAATGGGGTAAATGGAGTGATGGCTGGATGGATGGATGGATGGATGAACCAGCTGTGTTTCTCCCTCAGCCTCTAGAAGTGTTTGAATATCACGTCATCCCAGATCAGCTGCTGCTGCCAGACCATGTGACAGACGGCCTGCTGAAAAGCACCCTGCTGGGCTCCGACCACCAGGTCCAGTTCCACCTGAACCGGCTCAACCAGGTACCACGTTTCACCTTAACCAACACCTTTTTTGTTCATATTCTTATGGAGGTTTGGTAAGGTCTGTATAAAGTGTTGGATAAAGTGATTTCCTCTTATAAACATACAGTAGGTACACGCCAGTCCCAAATACTCTCTTACATGTTACATGACTCTGTATCACAGATGAGATATACTACACATGTGCCTGGGCACGCAATGTGGACGCTGACATGAAAGGGATACAATACGCAAACAATCAATCAATGTCAACTAAGCCAGCGTCGGAGCCTAAATAAACAAACAAACAGGCAGAACTCTAGAAAGCATGGTAAAATGAACCAAATAATTCACTTACAATCATCAGTGACACACACGGGCACATCAGTACTGTACATTAATAAACTTTGTAGACGAGCGAATGTTTATGACTGTCATTCACCGCTACTGCATGAAAATGGGGAGCCATAATGCACTGTGACTTAAGGTAGCGCAGGTGAATAGCACTCACCATTCTTAAGGTGGTAAGAATTAAGGTGGTCAGTTAGATACACTTGGAGCCTTTTTAACACATATACTACTGTATATGTTACAGTGTTTTTGAGATTCAGTGAGATTGAGAGACCAGGAGCGACCGTTTTTGGGCGCGAGGTGGAGCAAGCGGAGCCTCCTTCCGGGGACTGCCCGTAAGGTGAACTGCAAAACGAGCGCTCCGGTCCCATTCTCACTGGTACCTCAAAAACACTGTAACATATACTGTACATTTAGAGTAGCCACTTATTTTTCACCCTCTTTTTCTCCCCAATTTCGTCATTATTCCAATGAATTCCTCCCCACACACATTTCTGTGTTGTCACTGCTGTTGTATCCTACTGACTCACCTGCCAGTGAGGAGCCCCCACCGGGAGGACGTACAGTAGGACCTTCGTCCTACTCCTCCCGTCCAACACTGGCACATGCTATATAACATTTATAGCAGGGGTCTTCAACGGGGGCCCGGAAACCCTAGGGGGACCTCAGAGTTACTACAAGGGGGCCACCACATTTTTACATTAACCACTTGAACCCTAAAATTCCTTATCTTCTGAGGGGAACATTAACCGACAATATAAGTGTTAGCTTGTAGATTGGCTATTTTTGGCAAACAGGTTTGGTGTAGGGGAAGAAAGAGCATGAAGTTTTCTAAGTATTGAGGGTTTAAGTGGTTAACTGTCTGAAAATACCCATTAACAAGTTTATGAAGCTATCTATGAAAAAGGGTTAATCTGCAACATAACAGATATTGTACATAACATATACAATGTGTAGTGGGGGTCCCCGCTTCATCTCTGTCTCAGCTTAGCGCTCCTTGGCCTGATTTATAGTAATTCTAAAACCCCTCTCCTCCAGTCCATGGTGAATGACGTCCCTCTGGATATCTTTGTGGAGACCGTGGACCCCCCCGCTGTCCTCATGGTGATCAATCAGGTCCTCACGGTCCGCAAGAACCGCTGCAGTAAACCTGTTACCATGCAGGTCAATGTGAGTATGGACTATTGTATTATTTTCTTGGTATTTTCCAATGATGAAAAAAAGGGCCACCTCATGCATTAGAACAGTGTTTCCCAACCATATATATATATACTGTATATGTATATATGTGTGTGTAATGTGTATATATATATATATATATATATATATATATATATATATATATATATATATATATATATATATATATATACTGAATCAAGAAATGTAAAAAAAAAAGGTTTGAAAGTGAAATACCCCTTTAAGTAAGTTTCCTTTCCCCCCGAAAGCAATGAAATACTGTATACTTCATTACATAATTCTATCAACTATTACATTACCCTTTCACTTGACAGACAAGTTCAACTACAGTAGCAACCAACATGCTTTAGAAATGACGTGACTATCAATATCACAGAATTCAGCTTTAATTTACATATATTTTGCACGTGTTAACATATTAAAGTATAAATAACATGCATATATCCCATACAATTGTCTGTCTCTCTGTCTGTCTCTCAGGGTGATTGTACAGACTGTGAGGGACCTCCTCGCTGTCCCTATGGCTTCTTGAAACCAGTATGACACACGCACGCACGTCGCACGCACGCACGCACGCACGCACGCACGCACGCACGCACGCACACACACACACACACACACACACACACACACACACACACACACACACACACACACACACACACACACATGCACACCATTCAGTCTAGATGAGTGGTATATGATGCATATACTCTCTATTGTAGATACAGATCTGTATATATTAATGCTGGTATGGTATCTATTGAAAACACAGAGTTATAGAATAGATATTAATGCTGGTATCTATTGCAGATCCGGAGTAGTTTTCCGGCCAAAATGAAGCCTAACTGTGAATACAGGAAGAGAGTTGGAACCAAGAGGAAGATAGTTGATGGATGTCTCATAAAATGTGTCTACATCACAAAGGTACGTCAATAATAACAATAACATGATAACATATCGTCGTTGTCGGGTGGAAACCTTGTACGTCCAAGACCGTTCGTTTTGTTTATGAACTAAACTAGTGAAAACAGCAGATCTACAAGCACACAACGCCTCGCGTAGATCGGCTGTTTTCACTACTTTTGTGCGACAGCCTTGTATGATGAAGCAGGGCTTTGCTTGGTGAAAAAACGTACAAACTTGAAACTTGGAGATACGAGGTTTCTGCCCGACAGTGACGATATGAATATATACATAACTATCAATAACATGTAGTTATATTAACATAACTATCAATGGCAATAACAAAGAAAATGGCAGATCTGGCCTGGAGGGACTGACAGACAGCCGGTGGAGGTTTTCATAGAAACTTGTGACCTGACGGTCGCAACCAAATGTAATGATTCTCTGTGCTATAGGACTAGGGATGGGACGATGTGAACATCTCATGTCACGGTTATTGTGACCAAAGAAATCGCGATTTACCATATTTTCGCGAATATATCAAAATATCCCCAGCATCCATTATCCTGGGGCGGAACATTTGCCAGAATGCAGATCTACAAGCTCACAACGCGTAGCGATGCGATGCTTTGTGAGCTTGTAGATCGGCTATTTTTTTGGCAGAGATTTGGTCGAGTGAAGAACAGACTGTATCAAGTACATTATTTCCATGTCAGTTTTACCAATTATAGAATTCACCCTTTGTTAGCCTCCTGGTTGGTCCCTGACTGACCAACCAGCAGGCTCTATCTGCCTTGTCCTGCCCTGGTTCCGCCTTTTTTATGTTGAATTAGCTAAAACATAATTTTTGGAGAAATAAAAACATTTAAAAAAAATGCTGATTCACTATGCTGCCACTGAGCAGCTCCAATTGGCTGAAACAAAGTTTGAAATTAGAATTGAGCACACAGAATAACAATATGAAGCAACTGAATTAACATGGCAGTGGATGGAATGTCCCACTGAATGTCCCACCAAGACACAGCAACCAATGGGTGTGGAGAGGGGCAGGACAATGGGCGGGACTTGACAAAGGGTGAATTGATCCCAGTGCATGACGTTGTATAATTCCACGATAAACTTAAATCTCCACGATACGATTATCGTGAGTGTTTTTTATCACGATAAACGATAATAACGGTTATCGGCCCATCCTCATACAGGACCATTCCTGTTGCCGTGGTTTCTACGGTCACGAGTGCTACAAGTGTCCCGGTGCCCAGGAGGACGCTCCCTGCTCCAATCACGGACAGTGTCAGGACGGGGAGCTAGGCAACGGAGAGTGTCGCTGTTACGAGGGTTTCCATGGCAGCGCCTGTGAAGACTGTGAACCCGGGAGATATGGAACCAACTGTACCAGCAGTAAAGAAAAAATATATATCACATTATTTTATTATCAGTGGTGGAAAGTAACTGTACATTTACACACATACTGTACTGGAGCACAGTACACTCACTTGTGTGTCTGTGTGTGTGTGTGTGTGTGTGTGTGTGTGTGTGTGTGTGTGTGTGTGTGTGTGTGTGTGTGTGTGTGCGTGCGCGCGCGCGCGCGTGTGTGTGTGTGTGTCAGAGTGTGTGTGTGGTCAGGGGAAGTGTGCGGATGGCTTGACAGGAAGTGGAAGATGTGTTTGCTACAAAGGATGGAAGGGAGTCAACTGTACTGTGGGTAAGGCTCACACCCACAAATGTGTGTGTGTGTTTGAGCCACGCACACACATTTCCATCCATATTATTACTATTATGCAGTAGCCCAGAAAATCTCTCAACACCTCGCAGCGCGAAGCGTTGAGAGCTTGTAGATCTACAATTTTTGGCTAAAGTTCTCCTCAGAATAGGGATGCGAGGGTTCAAGTTGTTCATTGAAAATAATGATCGTATCACACAAAGATTTGGTCGTCCCCCCTGTAGTAACTCTGAGGACCCCCTATAGGGGTCCCGGACCCCCCTGTTGAAGACCCCTGCAGTAGTCTACATCAGGGTTCCCCAATTAGTTTTCCCCAAGGGCTGAATTATGTCTAGGGTACCAAGCCGAGGGCCACAACATTGCAAGGGGCGACGGTGGCGTTCCCGCTACTCCAGGGACAGTTCAGATATCGTCGCTGTCGGGTGAAAACCTTGTATGTCCAAAACCGTTCGTTATGCATTTATCATTTTAAAAACGATTTAAACTAGTGAAAACAGCCGATCTACAAGCACACAACGCCTCGCATCGCTTGCAGATCAGCTGTTTTCACTACTTTTGTGCGACGGCCTTGTAGGGCTTTACTTTGGGAAAGAACGTACAAATTTGGAGATACGAGGTTTCCCCCCGACAACGACGATATACCAGTGTTGTTGCTGCTCTTATACCACCATTATTACTGGGGTTGGTGGGGGCCAGACATTACCCCCCGTGGGCCGCAAATGGCCCGCGGGCCGCCTATTGGGGAACCCTGGCCTACATGCTTAATGTTTGCAGATATAATTCCAGAGCATCTGTGTGTGTCTGTCTGTCTGTCTCTCAGAGATCAAAGATGACGCATGTGGAGGTGTGTGTGACGAGAACGCCAAGTAAGTCACGTGACTTGATTGAATAATTAATTGATTGATTGATCAGTTGATTGATCGATTGACTGACCTATCCTGCCCGTCCAGTTGTATCACAGGGCCAATGGGAGAGAAAGCTACCTGTTTGTGTGTGGCTGGTTACCAAGGCAACGGAACCCACTGTAAAGGTAGGCGTGCATACCAACACACTCGTGGGACCACGGCAGTGGCTCAGCAGGTAGAGCGGCTGCTTGGGGAAAACGTAGGGTTCCCAGTTCGATCCCGGGCTCCCTCTGTGTTGGTGTACCTGTCTAAAGCAGTGGTTCTCAACCTTTTCAGGCTGCGACCCCCAAAATAAATATTTTAACTGGGGGGACCCCCCACCCTGAGCACTAAGAGCTGAGGCATTACATTTTGTATAACACGGTTCTATTGTGAAAATAGCAGATCTACATGCTCACAACGTCTCGCAACGCGAGGCGTTGTGAGCATGTAGATCGGCTATTTCCACAATTTCTGCCTCTAATATTTGACAATTTGGCCAATGTTTAATTTGTCATTTTAGAGGTATTATTATGTGCAGATACCCTATATCTTATACACTTAAACTCTACAGTATGTTGGTCTGTTTACTGTTGAGTGAGAAAACAATGTTAACATTTAGCTAAACGTCTGGGGATCCCCCAAAATAATTTGGCGACCCCCCCTGGGGGTCCCGACCCACAGGTTGAGAACCACTGGTCTAAAGCACATTGTGAAGCGCTTTGGATAAAGCTGATATGAATGCACCAATTTACTCACTTTACGGCACTGGCATCATTTTGTTGATACAAATAGAATGGTTGACTCTGTCTGTCTGTCTGTCTGTCTGTCTGTCTGTCTGTCTGTCTGTCTGTCTGTCTGTCTGTCTGTCTGTCTGTCTGTCTGTCTGTCTGTCTGTCTGTCTGTCTGTCTGTCTGTCTGTCTGTCTGTCTGTCTGTCTGTCTGTCTGTCTGTCTGTCTGTCTGTCTGCCTGTCAAATCCATCTCTCTCCAGAGGTGGACCTGTGTTCCACGTCTAATGGAGGCTGTTCCCAGTTTGCTGTGTGCACCAAGGTGTCTGCAGGAGAGCGGGCATGCTCCTGTAAGGAGGGATACACTGGAGATGGAGTCGACTGCCAAGGTACCCGACCGGCGACCTGTGACCCTCTGACCTCTGACCCTAACCCTGAAGCCCTAATGTTGACACTCGACATAGCCGTTGCCTGTGTGTGTGCATGCGTGTGTGTGTTATTCACTATAGCAGCCCACTTTATTAGTGTGGAACTATGGGTCATAGACTCTGAATTCCTTGCCATTGTCAAACACATACTGTACACAAGCACGCAGGCACATGCACACACACACACACACACACACGCACACACACACACACGCACGCACGCACACGCACGCGCGCGCGCACACACACACACACACACACACACACGTGTGCTTATGAAGAAAGGAATACCTTTTCTTTTTGTTAACACAAACACATTCATTCTAATGCTGTTGTGTTTACAGAGATTGACGGTTGTCTGGTTAACAATGGTGGTTGCAATCCAAAGTTTGCAGCATGTATTAGAACCGGACCTAATACAGTAAGTTACCGCTCTTCTAACTTCCTGTAACACAAAATAAACATGGTCAGACAACTAACACTGTGACATACCTGTTTATTGCATTCTATTAGCTACTGTAACACTGTGACATAGCCCTGTGTCGACTGACTGACTGACTGACTGACTGACTGACAGTGTTGATTTTGTTGACTAAAACTAGGACGAAAATTTTAGTCGACTACGTTTTTTTCACTGACGAAAACAAAATAAAAACTAAACTATGATGACTAACACTAAAATAAAAACTAGACTAAAACGTTAGGGAGGGACTAGTGGAGAAGACAGTCATTTTATGTTTGGTTGCTCGCGACGCGACACGTTGTGAGCTTGTAGATCGGCTATTTTCAGCACGCAACGAAGTGTGAAATCAGTCATTACGATGCCATCAAGGCCTGCCAATAATACATCTTATGATATTCGACTAAAATTAGACTAAAACTAAAACTTTTCGGGTGACTAACTTATGACTAAAACTAAAATACATTTTATTCAAAAGATTATGACTATAACTAAATCAAAATGTGCTGTCAAAAACAACACTGCTCACTGTGTTTCATTAACTGTGTTTTACTGACTGTGTTTTACTGACTGTGTTTTTCTGACTGTGTTTTTCTGACTGTGTTTTTCTGACTGTGTTTTTCTGACTGTGTTTTTCTGACTGTGTTTTTCTGACTGTGTTTTTCTGACTGTTCCAGACAGCCTGTTCCTGTCTGCCTGGTTTCTCTGGATACTACCCCTTCTGTTTCCCCATCAACCTGTGTAGCATTGTGAGTGTTTGACTACTGTTCATAAACAGAATACTATACACTTTACCCACTGCTGTATCGTATATTATCAATAATAATAATAATTAATTACAATGTCACTGTCAGGTTGAAACCGCCTAGGTCCAGAACGGTTACTTTTCACCAAATAGAAAAGAATAACCTGTGTTTCAATAGATGCAACTGGAAGTTGTTATTTTGAAATTTTTTGTCAATACATTTTATTGGTTAAATATTTATATTATGCACAGACATACTTAACCACTTTCAATTTCACAGAACAAAGGAAAAGCAATTTCAATTTAACGTCTTGGTACTTTTGTGTGACACTGAAGACTGACTGAAGAATGTATGACGAAGTAGCATTAATTTAAGGGGGGGGAAAAAACAGAAAAGTTTGAATATCATTATGGAGAATAAGGTTTCTGCCCGACAGCAACAATATCTTCATATCATGTATTATCATAATAATATCAAATGATATGTAAATGTGTGTGTGTGTGTGTGTGTGTGTGTGTGTGTGTGTGTGTGTGTGTGTGTGTGTGTGTGTGCGTGCGTGCGTGCGTGCGTGCGTGCGTGCGTGCGTGCGTGCGTGCGTGCGTGCGTGCGTGCGTGCGTGCGTGCGTGCGTGCGTGCGTGCGTGCGTGCGTGCGCGCGCGCGCGTGCGTGTGTGTGTGTGTGTGTAGGATAATGGAGGTTGTGGTAAGTTTGCCAGGTGTGTGAATGTACAGGGTCAGGTCAACTGTACCTGTTCACCAGGACGGATCCAGGATGGAAAGGACTGTAGGGGATCTACTAGAACGGTAACTACACTAATTAGTTTATATATTTCCACTCAGAATAACCACACCAATTTAGTTTTTTTTGCAATATTATTATCATATGCAATGATATTGCATTTAGTTTTGGCGGTGTAGCTCTGCTGCGATCATACAGATTATCTGCTCGAACATGAGACATAATCTGATATCACTAACCCCTCAGAGCAAAGCATGATATACAGATTACATGCACATACCGGTAACATTGAACCTTCAGTTGCATGATTTAAGATATCACATATCATATCACATGCGCATAGAATAGGGAGC